>NC_043715.1:56040213-56070675 GCF_006229205.1 Suricata suricatta
CAGGCAGAGAAGGATAGATACCATATGTTTGCATTCATAGGTCTAACAGGAGAGACCTGGCAGGGGACCATGGGGAGAGGAAGGGGGAAAGAGAGCAGGAGAGAGTGAAGGACACAGATCATGAGAGACTACTGAATACTGAAAACAAACCGTGGACTGAAGGGGGAGGGAGAGGGAAGGAGGGGGTGATGGTCATGGTGGGGGTCACTTGTGGGGAGAAGCACTGGGTGTTATATGGAAACAAATTTGACAATAAACTATTAAAAAATAAAAACAAATAAAACTACTTTTCAAAAATAAATAAATAAATAAAAAGATTAAAAAAAAAAGAGGAGGGGTGAGGTCAGATGCTGCTGAGTTGAGGGATAGGAAGACGGAGAGGCAGCCCATGGATTTAGCTACTGAACAAGGCCATGCCGGGCGCCCCGGACCGGAGCTGGGGCTCACCTGCCTGTCCTTCTGTGTGTCTTCCTCGGGCTGGAACTCTCTCACCTCAGCATCTGGGGAATGAAAACGCTCTATTTCATGCCAGGCTTCCCACAGCGCTGCAGTCCCACAGGACCCTCGCACCCTCAGATGGGGAGACTGAGGCCCGGCAGGGGGCAGGGAATCATCCAGATTTGGCGATTTTCATTCAAAGCCCGGAACCTGTCCCACCCCTTCCTCCTCCTGGCTCTTCCCGCCAGGAGCCCTCCTTCCCAATTACACTGTGTCTCCTCCCGGGCGGGAGCCACTGAGCCGGAGCCGGAGCTGAGGGGAGAGAAACACGGGCATCAGGCAGCCGGGAAGCAGCTACAGGCAGAGGTGGGAGGTTGGGGGAGGATCTTTGGGGAGAAATTACCTTTTCCGCAGGGCTCTGTTCTCAGCTTCAGGATGTAAAGCACCTGTGCAAAGTTAGAAATTAGTTTCTAGAGGTGCCTGGGTGGCCGGGTAAGCGTCTGACTTCGGCTCAGGTCATGATCTCATGGTTCGTGGGTTCGAGCCCTGCGTCAGGCTCTGTGCTGACAGCTCAGAGCCTGGAGCCTGCTTCCAATTCTGCGTCTCCCTCTCTTTCTTCCTCTCCACCACTTACACTCTGTCTCTCTTTCTCTCTCTCAAAAATGAATAAAACATTTAAAAAATTTTAAATCTGTGTCTATTCTTACTAAATCTCTTCATCCTCAATGATTTCGTAACTAGCATTTTACAGAAAAAAGTCTATAAGAACTATACTCTGGTAATATTTTGCCAAAGAGAGAGAGAGAGAGAGAGAGAGAGAGAGAGAGAGATGGATTTGGGATAGAGAGACGTGTGCTGACAGACAGACAGCCATAGAGAGAGTCTGACAGGTGGACAGATGACAGGTGGACAGATGACAGGTGGACAGACAGGCGGATGTTCTGGTATCAGGGGCCATCTGTCTCTTCTCAGCTCAGAGCCTGTGTCTCTCACAAGCACGGGTCCCCACGGAGTTCCCCGTCCCGAGATCTTCACGGGTGTGACACTTCCACCACACCCTCACTGCCAGTTCCTGTTTCGCCAAATGGCATCTTTTTTTTCCCTTTCCTTTCTGGTTCTACCCAATGTCTACTCCTGAGCACCACCTCCGTCACCATCAGGAGCCTCGGACATCCACCTGTCCTATCCTTGGTCCCCATCGCTCTGAGGACCTGGTCAAGTAGGTGTCTGCCAGGTTTCCCGTGGTGACGAAGTCCCCACCTTCCCTCACAATTTCGTTGGCCTTTGGAGACAGATATTTGAGTGTCTGTCCAGTACCGGGACCCTCCTCAGACCACCATGGCCGGTGTAGGTGTCCGCTGACGACCCTCGCCCGAGTCATCCACCACCGTGGCAATGGACTCGGAACAGTTTCTCCCGTGCTCCTTCTGTATCCGTTCGTTGGCATTCTATTCTAAAGCGTTCCCTCCCCCCGCCCATGCATTCACTGATTTACTCTATAAACTAGTGGATTTCTGTTATATTCAATGCATTGTAATCCAATACTTGAATGCTCAGATTATTCTAGATTTTTCCAAAGGGAGTTCCTTCCAGCTGGCTCCTGTGTCTTTCTGATTCGTCTCCATCATTCTTTGTGAATTTTTGTCCTTTCTGGCCCATTAAGGTGCTCCAGGATCCTCCCATAGTCCCCCTGTCCCAATCTGGAATAAAGAATTTCTCCACTGAACACTAATTCCTTTTTCTATGAACAGATTTTAAGGTCTGTTTATTTATTCTGAGAGAGAGAGAGAGAGAGAGAGAGAGAGAGAGAGAGAGAGAGAGAGAATCCCAAGCAGGCTCCATGCAGAGCCTGATGCAGGGCTTGAACACACAAAACGTGAGATCATGACCTGAGCCTGTATCAAGACTCAGACGCTTAACTGACTGAGCCGCCCAGGCACACCCCCCAGTTCCTTGTGATCCAGGGTGGTATATAAAAACCAAGACCTAGTGACTGGTTGGCTGTCAGCGTCTAGGTTGCATCGGTGCACATAGCTAGGACATACGTGTGCACGCGCAGACCCGATAACAAACACACACCTGCAACAGTGTCACGTCCATCGCTGTGTAATGAGGTCACACCGACACTCCCAATTCCCATACAACAGCTCAGAGTTCATTCTAGCACCTGCCTCTGCACACTGATGAATCCCTGCAGACCTGGAGCACCTGGGCTCCCTTTATCCCCAGCTTACTTACGTATTTGCTCAAAGCGGCTAGTCCCTCAACCACTGCCACATCCTGCCCGGCTCCTCCCCTCTGCTCTGGCCGCAGGGAGGCCAGGCCCCTCCCAGGGCCCCCTGCTCCTCGCGGCGTGGCTGCTCGGTGTCCGGTGCAGCCTTGCCACCCCCTGGTACCCCTGGCCTCACAGCGGCACACTCTGGGCACCCCAATCTCTATCTCAAGGAGGTTGTGCTGGAAAGATCTTCCTTGTTAGTGTTTAATTTGGAGGATTTCCACAACGAAACACTTCTTTCTGTTTTGGTGCCACATATTGGCCGGCACTTGGTGTCTTTAGGGTAAGATCTCACTTCTCAGCTAGACCAGACCTTGCCAGGTTCCACTCACCTGAATTGCAGCATTTTTTCTGGTGCTGGAGTTGGAGAAGGAGGAGAAGGAGGGCGAGCAGCAGGACTGAGGCCACAGAGACCCTGATCAAAATTTTCTGGTACTTTTCAAGACCTTGGACACAAGTGATGTCATGAATGAACCAATGGTGTCACTTAGCTGAGCACCTGCTGCGTGTGGACCCAGGCTGGGGTCGATGCGCCCATTGCCGCTAATCGCCATAATGGCCGAGCACCAGGGGAATGCCTCCCCACCTCCACCCATTTCACAGACAAGGAAACCAAGGCTCAGAGAGATCAATCAGGTGCCCCAGGCCCCCCAGCCAGGAAGTGGGCGGCAGAGCTGGGATTTGAACCCAGGACTGTGGGCTCCCTGTGCTCTCCTCACTCTGCCCACCCTGATGGACACATGCTTCAGGCTCTGGGCTCCTACCTGGACTGGGATGGCCTGTTGCATTGTCTCCGTGTGTCCTGCCTTCTCCTGTGGCCAGAGCTGAACGCACCTATTGTCAGAGGCTTTGGGGTGCTCAGCACCTGCCCTGCATGGCATGAACTCCGTGCCTTCCCCACGCCCCCGGTCCAGCCAAGACCTGTCCTCCCCCTGCAGACCTCACACTCCCAAGTGGGGCCGGTCTGCACTTTGCAGGATGCTGGTCTCTGCACACCTCTTGGGTCTGTCCCACACGGAGGACTCTTATTTCCAAGATCTCACCTAAACCTCTCAGCAAACCCATGGGGGAGATGGTAGGAGACGCATTTAGGAAGGAGTGAGGCTGGGATTCAGATAAGGAACGGACTTGTCTGCGGTCCCACAACCAGGAAGGGGCATCTGGGATTTACATGCCCCAGAGCCCGACCCCCAAGCCCTGTTGTTTCTGTTGAATTCTGACTTCTTTCCATCAGGGATGCCTGGATACGGCCAGGCTGAGGACCACAGGGCCGACAGAGCAGCCTGGGGACATCACCAGGGTCACTGTTCTGCCCTTCCCTGTCCCCTGCAGTCCACACTGTGCACCTTCCAATCCTGGGCAGCGCCCCTAGAGGGTCGGAACTGACACACCCATTAAATCGGAGACGGGATTCTCCCCTATCACAAATGGAGAAACTGAAGCCCTGATGGAAAGGGACCTGCCCCAAATCACCATCTCAGGGAGCGCTGGGACCTCCCCATTCAATGGACCCACCATGCACATCATAAACCCAGGACAGGGAGGTGAGGTGGAGGTGCTGGCCGAGCTCCCCACTCCAGCCTGGCTGCTGCCCCCCAGCTGGGCCCCCACCCTCTCTCTCTGCCATGGCCCCTTCAGCCCTCCTCTTTGGCCCCAGAGCCCCCTGAGCCTGGTGCCCCCCTGCCCTCTTGGAACAAGATTGTTTCTGAGCATCTGAGGGGGTGCTAGACCCTCTGAGAGGCTCTCAGGCCCCCTGAGATGGTCCGTCCTCCTTCTGAGCAAGGAGGCTCCAGTGACTCACCAGCTGTGGGGCTAGGTCCTGTGAGTGGGAGGCTGGGGTCCACAGAGGGTCCTGGGAAAGAGTCAAAAGGAAGGTAGGGAGCTGGAGCTTCCCATAGAGGCCCTCTCTAGGCTCAAACTCTTCTAGTGTGTCTGCCTTGGGGCCTGAAAGACCCTTAGGCATGCACCTGGAGCTTCCGGTGATGAGCATGTGGGAAGGGGCAGGGGTGGGAGGGACCCCGTGGTCCCACTCCTCTGAGGAATGAATGCCCCTCTGAATGACCCTCCTGGGAACTCTCTCATTCACAGCCTAGATCAGGGATGTCCCAGACAGAGCCTAGAGTTGACCACAGGAATGCATACAGGTCAGGGATGGGGCTCCTCACCTGAGACCAGGAGCTCCAGGGGGTCACTGGGCTGTGACCACACCTGGGGGGCGTGTCTGTAATAGCCATAGCATCTGAACGTCCACCTGAGCCTGGGGGTCACGGGGTCCACAGGGAACAGGGCCTGGAAGTGCCCACGGCTGTGTCTCTGGGAGTCCAGGGTGGAGGAGGGCCTGGGTTCTCCTTCCTTCATCAGGACGAACATGTCAAATTTCTCCCATGAGGCACACTGGAGGGTCACCATCCCTCCTGAGGACACAAAGGGGCTGGGCACGGCTGAGAGACTGGGTTTGACATGGACTCCTAGGGGATGAGGAGGGGGTGTTAAATGGGGCTCAGATCCCCCCACAGTATCCCCAGGACTAGGCTGTGAGAGGGGGACACCCTGAGAGCAGACCCCCTCCCTGAGGGCAGAGCCTGGGGTTGGGACCCCGAGGGGCTCACACCTGTCAGCACCAGCTCCAGGGGGTCACTGTGCTCTGACAAGCCAGTGGGACTTCGGTAGAAACAGCGATACCATCCTGCATATGTATCTGTCATGTATGTGATGGAGAACTTGGCCGTGTTCCCAGGCTTCTCTGGGAAATGAACATCCCAGTGCCCCTCATGTTCCTCTTTATACAAAAAGAACACCAGGGCCTCCAGGGTCCCCTGACACCAGATGGTCACAGCATGACCCAACGGGACCACAGAGCCCGGCTCAGCCCAGATGGAGGGTGTGCGGAGGGTCCCTGGAGGGAAACAGAGGCTGGATCACAAGCCCTTCCCCACCCCCAGTTCCCAGCTCAGCCCCAAGCTCCCAGATGTCCCCCCTCCATTCTCCCAGACTCCATCTCTATCTTTCTGGTGGGTGACCCCTGTCCCCAGTGAGGAGGTGAGATGGGACCCCTGGGGACACACTCACCTGCCTGTGCTTGGGTCCTGGGCCCCACACTCAGCCCTGCAAGAAAGTCCCTGTGAGAGGTTTGCCCCGAAGCCTGAGCAGAACCCCCTTCCCTGTGAGCCTCCTGTGCCTGGGGCCTCTGACAGCCCAGGGCCTGGCTGGGACACAGGTCCTCCCAGCCTAGGGCGTCCCCTCCCCTCCTGAGATCTCACCAAGGAGGAGCAGGGCCGCGAGGGAGAGGGTCATGGCGTCTCTGCCTCTGGCCCCAGCTGTGCTCAGGGAGGGACCTCGATGCCTGCAGGATGGACAGAAGCACAGGATGTGGTCACTGGGAGGCTGGTTCTTCTGGTCACGGGGCTGTCACGTCAGAAGCCCCACAAGAAGGGGAACAGATGGTCCCCAGGGGGCTGGCTCTGGTGTCCATGGTGGTGCAGCAAGGGGACCCAAGGCTTCCTGAGAAGCCCCGCCCAGGTGAGGAGACCACAGCACATCCTTCCCCCCCAGAGCCTCCCCTAGGGGGTCTCCTTCATTCTCAGCCCGTCCCTGGGGTCCTCACCTCACACGGGGTCCCCAGGCCCCAGAGATGCTGCAGGGAGGAGGGGTCCAGCTCCTCTGCGACCTTGTGTCAGTGCAGACACACCTGTGACATTTCTGCAAGGCTCAGGTCAAGGTCACGGTAGGGATGCCCACTGAGGAGAAGTGCAGGGAAATAGGGAAGGAAACACAAACCCTCTCCTGGCCCCGGAGTGTGGGCTTTCTGTCACAGCCATCAGGGCTTCTCTATTTTCCTGTGACAGCTTCCATCCCCCGCCTTCCTGAGAACACGCCTGTGAGTCCTTCCTGTCTCCTCGGTGCCCCGCGTTCCTGGGGCAGAGCCCTCCTACCCATTTCTGGGGTCCTGCCTGCAAGGACAGCCTGGATTCTCCTTCCTTCCTCAGGACGAACCTGTCTGTCAAATTTCTCCCACGAGGGGCATGTAGGGGACATTTATTTGGGTCGGAGCTCTGATTTGGGAGGGCGTGGTAGTTTATCTAAACGTTCATCTATTACCCACAGCCAGTGTGACGCAGAGAGGTAGCATCCTGTTTACCATCCTGTGTCCTTGTTTTGATCTTGTTGTCCCAAACCCCCATGCCACAGAGTCGCTGCGGGGTCAGTGGTTCCTAGCTCCCGATGGGCAGATCGGTCACTCTTAGTTTGCAGGGCAGGTGGAGGGGGTTGGTACGTGGAGGAACGTGGGGCCAGACCCCTCAGCCTGGGTGCACATCTGTTGCAGTCAGTCAAGACCCCTCACCTGCTCCACATAACAATAAGTTCTACGCATCACATTTCTGAGCTGTGTAGAAACAGTCACATGCAGGAACAGAGAGATGAGCATCCCCCAAAGAGTCAGGGAGCCACAGGAAAGAACAGAGAAGAAAGCTGAGCGGCCACCACTCCCGGGACCATCAGCAGGTGGTAGAGTAGAAGTCCCCCCGTGTGGACACTGAGAGGGACCCCAGGGTCCTCACAGGCAGGCGGGGGTCAGGGCTCCAGGTAAAGGCTGGAAACGTCAGGGCTTCCAAACCCACACAGGAGTTTCTGTGCTCACTGACTCTGCCCGGTTTGGAGCCACCTCCGCTACTGTGTGTGAAACAGATTCACCGCAGTCTTTCTCCTCCGTGAGTGACGAGAGGCCTGAGGCTTACATTGAACCCATCCCTGTGTGACACAGCCCTGAGCAGATGCTCCTTTGAGAGCATGGACACCACACATGGAGGGGGAGATGCTGCAGTGACCTCGGCAGCCAGCCTGACCCCCAGCGCCGCCCTCCCCCCACCCCGGGGAAAGCCCTTCTTGTGGGATCAGACGTGCAGGAGGAGAGCGTGCACCAAGAACGACGTCACACAGCAATCCCGATGATGGTGAACGGCTACTGATTAGTAGGGGTTACCCTCTACAAGGAAATAGAACCCATAGGAAAATAGGAGAATAAAATTAAGCATATTTAAATATCTGGAAAAAATAGGGGCGCCTGGGTGGCTCAGTCAGTTAAACGTCCCACTTCAGCTCGGGTCATGATCTCACAGTTCATGGGTTCAAGCCCCATGTCGGGCTCTGTGCTGACAGCTCAGAGCCTGAAGCCTGCTTTGGATTCTGTGTCTCCCTTTCTCTCTGTCCCTCCCCTGCGCTCTCTCTCTCTCTCTCTCTCTCTCTCTCAAAAACAAACATTAAAAATCTATCCCAAAAAGCAAGAACACAGTTTTCACACTGTAGGTTAGCCATTTTGACAATAAATTATGTGTTAAAATATAGTAATAACATTGAGAAACGCTGCTCTAGATGAGGAAATTAAAAGACTTTTGAAAGAAAAAAATAAGTATCTGAAAAAAAAATAAAAGGAGAGGGCACCTGGGTGGCTCAGTCGGTTGAGTGTCCGACTTCGCCTCAGGTCATGATCTCTCGGTTCCTGGATTTGAGCCCCATGTCGGGCTCTGTGCTGACAGCTCAGAGCCTGGAGCCTGCTTCCGATTCTGTGTCTCCCTTCTCTCTCTGACCTTCCCCTGCTAGCACTCTATGTGAGTCTCTCTCTCAAAATTAAACATTAAAATATTAAAAAATAAAGAGATTTTAAATTTTTGATCGAAGAATATGGATGTTACAGAAGCATAGGGAATTCTTGAAAGGATAAAGAAGTTTTAGAGACAAAAAATCCAATAATATTAATATACTTGAAAAATCCATTCCATTAAAGATGAGGCAGAGCTGAGGAGCCATTTATAAAACCGGAATACAATATTGAAGGAAGAGACCACGTCAGGAGATTCAAGATTGCTGGGTAATAGCACGAGCAGGGCCAATGTCTTACGTGTGTGTCAGAAAGTGTCAGAAAGAAGTGAGGATGACCTAGCAACGGCTGAAGAGGGACAATTGGACATTTTACAGAAACAACACCCACTGAGTGTTATAGTGCATATATTTTTAAATGACATGTGTACTTGACCCTTCGTTGTAAATGAAGAAAATGGAGATGCAGTTCAGAGAGGGTAAGAACTTTGCCGATGTCACCCCTCCTCCCAGGTGGCACGGTCAGGAACTAGCCAACACGGAAAGGGAGGTGGTGAGTGGGGACCCCGCCTCCCCAGCTCTGCAGGTCTTCTGCAGACCCCACAGTATCAGGGCAGGACCTCCAGGCTGGCGGGAACAGGACGCGGGGAAAGAGGAAGGCAAGGACGAATATCCTAGGGCATTAAACCGATGCAGCTCCTGTTGAGGGCACTCAGGACCCCAGCAGGAAGCCTGACTCTGAGCGGTTGGGGGATCCCCCCTCAACCCCAGCCCCAGCCCAAGGGCGCGCCGCTCCCCACGTGTGAAAACCCACACCTCCCTGCACCTGAGGCCAGAGCTTTGTACAGGCTCAGAAAACGAACCGGGGTCTGTGGGCAAGAGAGAAGCCACAAACACGTAGCAAAACAAAAGAGAGGTTCCAGCAGCCAGCCTGGTGGGTTGCAAGAACCGGAAAGGAAATACAAGCCTGCGAATTTCTTAAGAAGGAAGGACCAATAAAAATATCTCCCACATGAAGACCATTCCTAAATATTTGTGGAGGTGACTACCTCTTCAAATGCCAAAACAGCCGTGAAAACTCCAAGGACCATGGGAATCAAGGACACCTGCCATCACCAAACATAAGGACAGCCCTCCAGGAACTAACCTCAGACTTGGACTTTTGCAACACAACCGATGAAGATTTCGAAACAGCTGCATTGAGAAACTCACTGGGCTCTGGGAAAACACAGAAAGATGAAGAAATAAAGAAAGTGATACACGAACAAAAAGAAACTTAACAAAGAGATAGCGAACATAGAAAAGCAAACACAAATTCTAGACTTGAGGAATTCAGCTAATGAAACTTAAAAAATTTTTTTCTAATCATGTGTATTTATTTATTTTATTGTTTATTGCCAAATTGGTTTCCATATAACACCCAATTAATGAATTTAAAAACAATGCACTGGAGAGCATCTGCAGCAGAATGGGATAATTGAGGGAAACAGAAGGGAGAGAAGCGGGCAAAAAACTTACATAAAGAAATAATAACCAAGAACTTTTTAGACCCGGGGAGATACTTGGATCTCCACATTCAAGACTAATAAACACATTGAAAGGACAGAGATGCCAGCAAGACTGATCTGTCAGGCAAATTATTTTGTCAGACAGATAAAAATTTTGGTCTCTCTCTCTTCTTTCTCTCTAGTGTCTTCACCTGATTTTGGAATCAAGATAACACTGGTCTCAAAGAATGAGTGTTCTCTCTTCTTCCTTTTTTTGGGGGAGGGGGAGTGTGAGAAGGGTTGGCACTTACTCTTCCTTAGATATTTAGTGGAATTTGCCAATGACACCCTCTGGTGTCCTGGGCCTTTCTGTGTTGAAAGGTTTTCTATGACAGATCCAATCTCCTTTTGATTATTGTTGGTTCAGCTCTTCTATTTCTTCCTGATTTAATCTTTGTAGGTTGGGTGTTTTTAGGAATTTATCCATTTCTTCCAGGTTGTCTCATTTGTGGGCGTATAACCGTTGACAGACATCTCTTATGATCCCATGTATTTCTACGGCATCAGCTGCAATGTCTCCTCTTTCATTTCCAATTTTATTTGCATTCTCTCTCATTTTTTTTCCCTTAGGTGGCCTGACTACAATTTGTTGATTTGGTTTATCATTCTTTTAATTTTTTTATTGTTTTAATTTTTGAGAGAGACAGAGAGTGAGCGGGGGGGGGGGACAGAGAGAGAGAGAGAGAGAGAGAGAGAGAGACAGAATGTGAAACAGGCTCCAGGCTCCAGGCTCTGAGCTATCAGCACCGAGCCTGATGTGGGACTTGAACTCATGAAACACGAGATCATGACCTGAGCTGAAGTCGGACGCTCAGCTGACTGAGCCACCCAGGCGCCCCTATTTGGTTGATCTTTTCAAGTAACAAATTCAGTTTCATTGATTTTTTTTTCTTTTCTTTTTTTATTTTTTCTTCCTTCCTTTCTCTTTCTTTCTATCTGTCTCTATTACATTTATTTATACTCTCAGGTCTATTTCCTTCCTTCTGCTAACTTTGGGATTCATTGATTTTTTTTTTCCTTCTCCTTCTAGGTGTAAAGTTGGATTGTTTACCTGAAATCTTTCCGGTTTCTTAGTACATGCATTCATGACCAAAACCCTCCCTCTCAGAACTTCTGTGGTGGCAGCTCATAGGTTTTGGTATGTTGTGTTTCCATTTTCATTTAGAGGTGGGTTTTGTTCTTGTTATGAATTTTTTCTTGGGTCCATTTGCGGTTCACCCGTGTTCTGGTGAGTGCCTGCAGCCCCTGGAAGGGACGCAGCCCTGCTGACATCTTCATGAGGCCCAGTGGGACTGTGTCAGCCTTCTTGGCCCAGGACCGCCCGGGGACTAAATGAACACGGCTGTCAGCGCAGAGTTCATGGGCAGTAGAGAGCTGGAAGAGTGGAAAGTAGGGCGCACCACAGTAGCTGTAATAGGCCGACTTGCATCTCAGAAAGGAGTTAGGTAACAGGATGTGTCTGCTGACCTACCTTTCCACAGATCATTTGTTCATTCTGAGATGTAAGTAACAAAGACGGTCACCTGTGATATGCGGGGGTGTGGGGAGAAGGGGAGATGGTGAGGAGGGTCATCTCTGAACCTACGAGTGAAACCTACAAATGTCCTTCACATTCCAAAGCACAGTTAAATCCTACAAGATGGAGACGGCCCACTCTGGCATGAATATGGACGAATAAAGGAAAAGACACGTTTACAATTAACAACAAAACCACAGGGTAAAGTGAAAATGTAATTACGTTAATTTATTAGGCGCAGGGATTTGAAATACGAGAAATACAAGTGTAACATAAAAGCACCTGAGTGGCTCTGTTGGTTAAACATCTGGCTCTTGGTCTCAGCTCCGGTCTTGATCTCAGGGTTGTGAGGTCAAGCCCCGCATTGGGCTTCATGCTAGACAGGAAGCTTACTTCAAAAAAGGAAAGAAAGAAAGGAAGGAAGAAAGCAAGGAAGAAAGCAAGAAGCTCTAAGCCCCACAACATCAAGTCCGGGCTGGGAATGCGCCCGTGAAAGCACACTTCCCATCTTCCCTGAATGTTAGCCTGCTCCATAAGGAACAAAAGCCCAGTAGCCTTGGGTTCACATAACCAACCCAAAGGTCTTCTTTTGTAAATTTTGTTCCCCAGAGAACGGAGCCTGAGAACTCTTGCAGGAAAGGTGGACTCCTGGCCCACGGTGGGAGGGACGCGAGATGAGCCTCGCGGGACGCGGGAGGGACTCCATGTAATCCGGAGAGCAAGACAGAGCTGAGGGCGCCTGAGGTCCCTGGGGGGCGCGCAGCAGGAAGCCTGGAGCGCCTTCCGCGGCCAAGCGTGGCAAACTGAGTCCCCAAAACTGCAAGGAGGACACTCCGTACCCTGAGCAGGAGGCCCTGGTGCTGAGGACAGCGCCCCCAGAGCCGGACCCGGTGGGACAGCGGGCAGGGAGCCCTGCGGAGCCGCGGAGACAAAGCGTGGGAAGGTGGCCGGGCTGGGCCCCAGCCCTGGTGGTCCGAGCGCCGGCCAGGCGAGGTCGGTGCCCGAATCTGCGTCCAGAACTCGGGACACCGGCGTCGGATTCCTGGTCTGCCCGGGTGCGCGGCGAGGATTGTGCCCCGGGGCCGACGGGGGACACCAGGGCTCTGCGGCCGCTCCTTCTGGACGCGCGAGGCGGAGCCCGGTCCGCGGCCTTTTCCAGCTCCGGGAGGCGCGGCTCCTTCCCCTGCTTCGGAGCCCACACCGCGCCCGAGCTGACGCTGCTTACTGGCTTCCCTTGTCCACACCGCAGGAGCCCGTGGCTGGACGGGGGAGCGTGGGTAGCGCGGGTGTGGACGCCAGTGCGCGCCCCTTCCACGGCCCAGCTTCCGTTCCTCCGTCCTGCGCACGGGTCCTCCATCCTGGGCGCGCGGGGTCGGGATGGCCGAGTCGGAGGGGCATTCTGTGTTCACTTTCTTTCTTTCTTTTTCTTTAATTTTTAAAAATGTTTTATTTATTTATTTTTATGGTTTTTATTTATTTTTGAGAGACAGAGAGAGACAGTGTGAGTCGGGGAGGGGCAGAGAGAGAGGGAGACACAGAATCTGAAACAGGCTCCAGGCTCTGGGCTGTCAGCACAGAGCCCGAAGCGGGGCTTGAACCCGCGAGCCGTGATATCATGATCTGAGCCGAAGTTGGAAGCTCAACCGACTGAGCCAGCCAGGCGCCCCTGTGTTCACTTTCCAGGGAACTGCCAGCCGGTTTACACGCGCCGCACCCCTCAGTTAGGGTTCCCACGTCCACCCAGCACCTGTTCGTTTCTTCTAACAACGCTCTAAATACGTAAAGCTCCGTGAGCCTGCGGGACTCTCTCAGCGGGGCCTTGATTTGCATGTCCTTCCCTGGCCCCGTAATCCTGCACCACAGGGCCCAGGAGCAGCCGGCAGGCGGAGGAAGGCAGAGATCATCCAGGACGAGAAGAACCGGGCTGTGTGGAGACCCCGGGCAGGTGCACTTGGGGGTCTCCCTAAGCGAGATAGGTGACAGGTGTCAGTGAGAGCCTGGGGCCTAGTTCCCAGAGGACCCCTGGGAGTGCCGGGCTCCAGAGAGGTGGGGAGTTACACCCTGGAGCCCTCAGGTGCTGAGATCGCCAAACATTTAGATGTGAGCAGGGATGGACATCAGCCCTGGCAGTTCTGGGTCGGCCAGAACAGCCTCTCTGTGCACACAGTACGTGGACGGCACTGGGTCTCCTCAGCCTGCACCTCAAAGGTCAGGGGATGTCCCTCCTGGGACCTGGGGGTCTAGTCTCTGCTGGGTGACCTCTTGCTTCCTTCCCTGCAGTCTCTGTTGGGACCTGCTCTGGCTGTACCACGCTTCTGCCAGAATCAGCACCAGGATCAGCAAGACCACACCGGCCAGGCTCAGGCGGACGCAGTTCCCCACCCTGTAATTGGGGGACGGAGGGGCTGGAAGCACACGGAGGGAGAGGAGTCGGCGAGAGGTGGGTGACACGCAGCCCGGCCCAGGACCCCCGAGTCAGGAGCTCCTTCCCCACGTAAGGCCAGGGCCTGGCCTCACCCAGCACTTGCCCTGGACACATTCCCAGGTGATTTAGTGGTCCTGGGCCTCCATCTGTGGGTGGGGCGCTAATAGGAGTCAGCTGGGGCAGCCTCCCTCCTGAGACTGCCCTCAGCTTCTGAGCCCTCCCGGACCCTCCCTTCGCTGGGGAGAGCCAGGCCCCCGCACCTGCATCTGGCCCCTCACCAGGTCCGTGCCCCCTGGCTCCCACCACCTGTCAGCTAGGAGCCAGAGGCAGGCACAGCGGGAAGACGCGGCCTGCCTTGACCAAGCTGGCTCAGGGATCCAGGGCGAGTCCCTGCTCCTGCTCTCTTGTCCCCAGGCCTCTGCTTAGGAGGTTACAGGAGATCCCCCTGCCGGGAGAGTGCCCTTCAGTGCAGGGCCGGAGGCTGGGACCCTGGGCCTGACCACCGCCCTGAGCTGGGGGACCTGACTCTGGGGGGAGGGGCTGCCTCTGCTCTGGCCACCACCCCCCTCCAGGTCCTGTGTTCCTGGCCCACTGGTGGTTTCCTGCTTCAAACACCAGCTTCCCAGTGTCTTGGGAAAGGACAAGGGGCCAGGATGGGGGAGGACAGCCCCCGGCCTCTGCACTGAGGAAAGGAATCGTGACTGATCATCCCTCCCTGGATAGCTCTCCTCCTTCCCAGTATTGGGGCCCCTGGGCTATGGCTGAGCAAACAGTAGAAAGAACCCTGGGGGCTTTCAGGGCTGCGGTGGGGCTGGTGCTGGGTCCCCAGGCCTTGGGGGTCCCCTGGGGGTGGTGGCCACCAGAGCTGCAGGGTCTGGAGGTCCCGCTGAGGCACGTGGGGAAGTCACCTCCCTTCATGGTCAGAGCCATGAGCCCCATGGACATCGACAGGCCCGGTAGGCCCTCCCCGTGCTTGGGGTGGGGAGGTGGTGGAAGGGTCCAGAGCGTCCTCATACTGGGCTCTCCTCTCCTGGAAGGTTCCACACAAGCACCAGAGGGAGAAAGTGGGCTAGGGATCCACTCAGACAGACAGACACACTGGGGCCAGACAGTGGGGGCCACTCGACCCCTGTCACCCTCCCAGGGACTGTCAGAGGGATGGGGTGGGGACTCAGCCTGCTGCCTCTCATCCCCAGCACCTGTGAGGCTGGGGCAACGTCCCCTTAGAGGGTGCAGGATCCATGCTCTGTATCCCTAAGTGTGTGCAGCCCGGGACCCTTTAGGGTGTGGGACCTCATATCCACATCCCCCTAAGGGGTGCATGACATGGTCCCCGTCTCCCTGGCCTCCTAAAGGGTGCGTGACCCATGATTCTTTGTCCCTTTAGAGGGTGCACGACTCATGATTCATGTGCCCTTAAAAGCGTAAGGACCCGTGACCTGTGTCCCCTAGAGGGCGCACCTGCCAGGATGCACGTCGCACTAGACAGTGTGGAGCATATATTTATGTCACCGTGGTCTTAGGGGGTGGGGTGTATCTGAGAACTTAATACATACCTGCACGAGCACATGGGCGCCGCCCGCTTCGGTCTCTTGTTCCCTGACACCCTCTCAGGTCTCTCCCTGGAAGACCCGTCCCCCCGGGGCTCCGCGCCTCCTGTCTGGCCCAGGACAGACCTGGTGCACATCAGCTGTCCCCAGTCACCTGTATCACCTTCACTTTACTCCCCAAGTGGTGGGTTTAAGACCGGGCTCACGGGACCAAGCGGGACGATAGAGCCCCTCCCTTGGGCGGTAGACGTGGGTGGTGGACAGTCCGGAGGGGGCTTTCACAGCCATCACCTCATCTGCTCCCGACCAGGGGGATGAGCAGTGCGTGTCCCCATCAGGACCCCGAGTGCGGTCCCCGCCTCACTGTTGGCGTCAGGAGCCGGGAGGGCGTGGGGACCCGGCGCCAGGGGCTGCCATCCCTGCCCCAGCAGACCCCACAGGTCGGGGCTGAGGGACCTCCCCCAACCCACTTCCCGGAAGAGCCCTCAGGACGCCCCACCCAGGAGGGGCTCAGTGTGGGGGCCGAGGTCTCCAGGGGTTCCCGTGAGCTGATAGGGGTCTGTCTGAGCCCCAGCTCCTGGGTCTGTCTGTCCCGCTCAGCCCGGCCCTCCCCTCCCACAGCACCCACCACCTGGCCTCCTTCTCCCTTTCTCCAGTGCACATGACAGCTGTCCCCTCCCGGGGAGGGGGCGGGAGATGAGAGGGTCCCGGGATGGCATGCACTCTGCTCTGACTCATCCAAGGGCAGCATGGCCCTCACTCCGCTGGCACAAAGCAGCTGGTCCCGGTCCGGGGACACACACAGTGGGGCTGGCCCAGCTCACCCAGCCACAGGGTCGGGGGCCCTGGAGGCTGACCTCACTCAGCAGGGCCCCCTGCCACCCATTTCCCCCCAGGTCAGCGGGGCAGGGGGAGGAGCTCAGGTTCAGGATAAACTGAATGGGTTCCCTGCACCTGGATGATGGCGGCCACCCCTGGGCCCTGTGCATCTGACCTGTGACATGTGTGAGTCACAGCAGAATAAAGAGAAACAGGAGAGAAATGCAGGGCTTCAAGGAAGAAACCCCTTCCCTCCCTCCTTGTGTGTGTGTGTGGGGGGGGTCCCAGTGTCCCCAGTAGACACTCCAACATGTCACCGAGGCTGGTCACAACCAGAGGCAGGGATAGCCCCCTCGAAACAGTCCCCAGACCACTGCCCAGTGTGGTCAGGACCCTGTGGACGATGGACCACACAGCACAGGGGCCACCTGCCTTGGGGTCCCTCAGGTCCTGGCCCCGTGGAAAGAGGGTGCAACAGCACCCTGGATGAAAAGGCACACATGCCCTTGGAAGGGGTCTGTTGCACACCCCATCCCTGGAAGCCCCCTCCTCTCAGGGCTGGCTCCATGCCCTCCCCCATACTGGGGCTGAGTGTCCAAGCTCTCCGTGGTGTCCCGATGAGACCAGGGCTCAGGGACCTATGCCGGGTGGGAGGGCAGAGGGTCACGTGTGCAGAGGCAGAGGGAGCCCGAGGGCCATGCTGGGGGTGGCAGGCGGCCAGGGAGCCTGGGAGCAGAGGGTGCAGCGGCGAGCGGGCTCCCGGGAGCTGGGGGCACAGCTGGGGGCGCAGCAGAGGCCTCCTTACCCGTCACCATGAGCTCCAGCGTGTCGCTGCTCTCAGACCAGGTGAAACCTTGGTAGTAGGCGCAGTGATAGAGTCCAGCCGTGTCTTCCCCTGCTGCCCCGATGGGGAATCTGGCCTCCGTCCCGTGCAGGTGGTTCCTCATACCCTGATACGAGGGTCTGCCCTCCTTCTCCAGGTGGAAAATCTCAGCCTCCGCAGGGCCTCCGCAGCCGATGGTCACGGGCTGGCCCCAGGGGACCACAGAGGCTGGCTCCGCCCAGATGGTGGGTCTGGGCAGGGCCCCTAGGAGGGAACAGAGCTGGCGCTCAGGGTCCGTGATGAGGAAGAGCCTTTCCCTCGGTGTGAAGAGGGAGGGAGTCACGCAGCTGGCTCTGCCCCATCTGGGCTCTCCATCTGTGCCACACAGGCCAGCACTGTTCAGCCTCATGGAACAGGAGGCAGCACCCGGGCTCTGGATCGGCTCCTGGGGCTGTGTGACCGTGGCCATGAGATAACACGGAAGGAGGCTGGTTGGTGGGAACCCCAGGACGGCACTGTAGAGGGCGGCAGTGAAGCCTGAAGGGCCTTTTCCTTATTTCTGCCTTTCTCTGCCTTCCAGTCCACAAGCACACGCAATGGCGGGAGCCCTAGCAGCCATGTTGGGTTAAGAGGTGACCCTGGTGCCGGCGGCCATGCTCTGAACCTCGGAGCAGAGAAGGGGCCTGCAGGCCTGGTGATGCCCTGGGGCCACCACAAGACCTTGGTCTAGACTCCACAAAGACTGCGTTTCTGTGAGAAAGGAACACGCCGCCAAGATGTTCTCTATCAGGTGCGGCAGTTTGGGGAGGTGGCATGGAGTGAGGAGAAAGACCTTGACGCCAGACAGACCTGCGACAAGGTCCCTGCCCTATAAGGAGGGAGACATTTGCGGCCGTCAGGTGAGGAGGAGCCGGGCAGGAGTTACCGCAGGGGGCGGGTGAGGACGCTGCAGGTGGAGGCTGGAGGTGGGGGAGGGAGAGTCTGAGGAACAGAAAGAGAACTGAGTGTCTGGGGTGACATAGAGCAGGGTGTCAGGGGTCAGATGAGAGACTTTGATGAGGACCTGATGTGGCCGATCCAGCTTGTGCAGGATGCAGGCTGGGCAGCAAGCCTGTCACGTGTGTGTCTGCGAAATCCACCTGCCGTGGGGGAGGGAGGACGCACAGAGCCGCGCCAAGAGACAAGAGAAGGGTGGCATTCTGGGAGGGCCCCGGGGACAGTGGGAGAGCAGATGGCAGGGACATTGGGGACATGGGGACTGTGGAGACACGGAGGCAGTGGGACAGGGGGACAGTGGGGACAAGGGGACAGTGGGGATAGTGGGGACATGGGGATGATAAGGACATGGGGATGATGGGGACATGGGGACAGTGAGGACATGGCTACAATGGGTACAATAGGAACATGGGAGCAGTGGGGACCTGGGGCTGGTGGGGACAGTGGAGACATGGGGACAGTGAGGACACTGGGGACGGTGAAGATGGAGGACTGAGGACGGGAGAGCCTGGCAGGGGTGGAGCCCAGCAGGAGGTGTGGGCAGACCTGGGATGTGCGGTGGGGCCCACAGGACGCAGAGGGGTGGATGTGGGCCAGCTTCGGGGGGCTCCAGGACCCCTGTGTTCTCTGGTCCGGGGCTAATGGCCCTCAGACAAGGGGGAAGCGGGCGGTGGGACCAGTGGGCGTGCGCGAGGACCTCAGTCTGCCGCTGTGCTGGACTCGAGGCGCCTGGGGAGCCTGAGGACGCTGTCATCTCTGTGTCATGGGGTCTGGGTGCCCCCGGAAGGAGCGGGACTCCTGGCCGGGGCTGCCCCTGGGGTGAGGGGACCAGGAGGTGTGCGGGCGGGACTTACCCCTCTGCGTGTGGATCACCTGGCCCAGGCAGAGCACTGCAAGAGAAGCCCCAGTGAGGGACACGCCGGCCCCGGCTCCTCCCCGGGGCTCAGCCCACTGCCAGCAAGGACTCAGCCGTGTGACCTGCACGCCACCCTTAGTCAGCGGGGCCCCCCAGAGCTTCCCCCCTGTCTCCACTGCAGACGGTTCCCCGAGACTCCAGACCAGACGCCCCTCTGGCCTTTGCCTCTGTCTGAACCCCCTCGCCCCCCACTGTCCCAACGTCTAGCACACCCATCAGAGGCCCTGGTCCCCACGCAGCTGGCTCAGGCCCAGGGGACCATCCTCCCTGAGGGCCAACTGAGGAGAGGCCTGGACCCCGCTGGGGCCTCCAAGCCCCTGCCCCTGCCCTCCCTACTCACGGAGGCCCAGGAGGGGGGTGGGGTGGCGGGGCATGGCTGGCCTCCCTGCGCCGTCCTGGTCCTGGGGCAGCTGGCGGGGACCTGCGGGTTGGGGTGCGAGCAGCAAGGGCTGAGAAGGTCTCGCAGGAAGGAAGTGGGGTGGGGGGTGCCAGGCCAGGCCCTACCTTCCTCTTTTGGATCCCAGAGAGGCCTTGATTTCTGGAAGGCGTTCGTGGTGAGATACCACATCACCAAGCTGAACTCCTGTCCAGGTGAGGCCACCTGGTGTTAACTGGTGACTGACAGACAGAGACAGAGACAGAGGGGTGAAAGGACGGTAGAGACAGAGATGATGGACGTAAGTGGTGGATAGTAGAACAGACATGCATGGGTACGGACACAAACACAGGTGTGGTGGAGACATGCAGAGAGAGGACAGATAAATGTATCCATAGGGGGAGGAGGAGATGACATTCACACACACAGGCACACGGAGAGATACAGAGACAGGCAGAAGGATACACAGTTACACGCACAGACAGCGGGTGTGCCACACAGAAACGGGTTTCTGGCTCCCCTTCCGGTCCCAGCGGCCTGGCGCTTCTCAAACTACACATTTCCCACAGTCAAAAGGGGAATCCAGGAATTCTCCCGAGGACGTCATGTTATCGGGGGGCGGGGGGGGGGCGCAGAGAGGCAGGAGGCAGGTGGGAGGAATCCCTAGGTAGGACGTCTCGTCTCTGGGCTGTGCTCTGCACACTCACCCCCCAGCCCCCATCCCCCCACCCCGCTGATCAGGCTAGGCTCTCTCCTTCGGGGGCGCTGGCGGGGCTGCGGGGCTGGAGGAGGAGGCCAGACGAGAGGAGTCCCTGCCCTCAGAGCCCCCACTTCTAACCACAAGCCCTCAAGTCCTGGGCGCACTAAGCAGACAGTGACACGCGTCCGAACGTTGGCGGGCAGGACTCCCTGTACCGCCGCGGCTGAGATGGGGCTGCACTCTGGGTCCATTTATGGCACAGAGCACAGGACTGTCACGAGGGAAGGGGTCTGCAGCCCCCTGCCCCTGGGCGACACGGAGTCCCCACAGAACCTCCGCCCTGTCATTCGCCGCCCTCCCAGGCCATAGTGACTTAGGGCTTCCGCGTTTCCTTGGTTCTTACAGGCTTCTCCTACAGTAGGACCGGCTTTACGTTTCGGGGAATCCTGTGCTCCTTTCGCAGTTTCTACAGGGCCTCATTTTTCTGGGGACTTGATGCCTCCATGGGATTGTGACATGTCCAGTGGCTCGTTCACATTCGGTGTCTCCTGCTCACACTGGGAGGGAGGCTGAGGGCTTCTGGGACCCGCAGTGACCTCCTAGGGGAGGGGCCTGTGTGTGCTGGGGCTTCTGGGACCCGCAGTGACCTCCTAGGGGAGGGGCCTGTGAGGAGGAGACGGACCAGGGAAAGGCCTGGGGCTTCTTAGGGTCAGAGCCCAAGGGAGTGTCCGGCTGAGCCACGGACAAGGTGGGCTCACAGGCAGAGCTGGAGTCCGGGAACGGGAGGGGTCTGTGGCGTCCTCCTGGACCGGGGGTGGCCCAGCCTCTCAAGGGCACAGACCTGCGACACTTCCCTGATCTGGCGCGAGGGCCCAGCGGAGATCCGCCGTAGCCGCTGCTTCTCAAGGACAGAATCAGCATATGTCAATATATATCCCAATAGGTCAATATCATAGTCGTCCAGGTCTGCCATCCCTGCGGGCGTCAAGGCCCGCGTGCTCTGTGACCCCAGCCCGAACTGCACGCCTGCCTCCCCCAGACCTCCGTGTTCCCCAGCCTCGATGAAGCGGAAGGTCCAGGCCCACGGGCTCTGCTGTGAGACACAAGTCAGGAAGCAGCACGTGGACTCGGGTCAATGTGGCCGCAGCGGAGGGCGTCCCCACCCACTGCAGGGAGTCTGGGGTCTGGGGTCAGAGCCTCTGTCCCCAGAAGAGCACTGCTCTATCTCCATGACAGCAACCCAGCCTGGGCTCCCCGAGAAGGTGCGAGAAGGTGCAGACACTCGGTGGAAGCTCACCCCTGCAGAAAGACCCCGCCTCCTGCCACCCCGGCCTCCCAGGGAGCAGCCTGTGCGTAGGTGATGTTGCTCAGGCAGGAGGGACTCCAGGAGGGGCTGGGGCTCCGGAGAAGGGGCCGCAACCCCCGAGGGAGTGCTTGGGAGCCCAGTGTGCCAGCCTTCGATGGACTTCAGTGAGAAAGCAGTTGAAGGAGGGCCTCTCAATTATTTCTCATGTCGGGACAGAAAAAAATGATACATGTGCTTGAAAACTCTGGGAGGAGTTACCGCGTGAGCACAGATGCCGCTTTATTTCATCGAAAAAGATGTTAAAAGCCATTTGTTAGGAAATTGGAAACTGAACAAGTTGCAGATGCCGTATGTGTGTGAATGTGCCATCGTGGGCGTGTGTTAGAGGTGTGTGTGTGTGTGTACATGTGTGCATGCGTGTACATGTGTGTGCATGTGTGCATGTGTGCAGTGGTGTGTATGTCTTTGTCTATCAGTGATCTGATCTCACTCAGGAGCTGCCCCCACTTAGGCAGGAAGCACACACAGGCACGCTCACACAGACTCACATGTGCTCACACACACTCACGGGCGCACACTCACATGTGTTCACACTCACACAGACACAGTCCCCCCCCATCATTGCAAACCCTCCTGTGTCTCGGCCCGTCTCCATGGATGGTGTCCAAGGTGCAGGGAGCAGGTGCGTCTGTGTCCTCCTGCTGGTCCCTGGCTCCGAGCTGACTGGGACTTCGGGTTTGCTCACCGGCTTGCTGGAGGCCCAGCTGACGTCTCTGTCCCCTGCTCACAGGGTCCAGACTTCCTCTGCTCCCTTGGGGCCTGGGGACCCTGCTGGTGATCGCCATGTCTCCTTTGTCCTAGGGTGAACGTTCAGGAGACGTGTGTGGGCGCCCGCTCCTGCCCCATCTGGCCCAGGGGGGATCTCTCCTCCCACCGCGACGGCCCCCTGGCGTTCAGCCCCTGGGCACATCTCCGGAATTGGGGGAGTCCCAGGGCAAGGTAGACCCTCCCTCTCTGCCAGGCCACACTGAGCACCAGGGTGCAGTATGAGGCTCGTCCTCCAGGTGGCGCTCAGGGGCCGCGGAGCCGTAGAGTCCTCCCTCCTGCAGGACCTTCCCTACACCAGGGCCTGAGTCTTGACCCCCAGGGTCAGTGGCTGGAGGGTCAAGGAGGGAAGACTGGTCCACGACGTCTGCTCTTCTGCCCTCTCCTCTTCCCGCCAAGTCCCGGAGACGGAAGAGCTGCGGGCTTTGTCTTGCTCTTCTTCCAAAATCCCCCCTAAACCGCTTCTGCGGCCCCTGCGGCCTCACTGCCCGGGACTCACAGGTCCCCTCTTCACTGGAGCAGACGCCGACCTGGTCGGCCGGTCCTGCTGGGGGTGGGGGGGTGGTGGGGGCAGAATATTCTGGAGTCTTTTCTCTCCTACTGCCTTGCGGTCCGCCCTCCCTTTCTAAGAGCCTGGCTCAGGTCAGAGTGGAACAAGCCAGATTTTAAGGGAAAATGCACCATTCTGACTGTGACAGTTGTTTGTAGGTACAGTCTGACTGGGGGGGGGGGGGAGGTCCAAAGAGCTGGGAAACAGGACTTCTGGGCGAGTCTGTGAGCAGGTTTCTGAAAGATTCTGTGGACTGAGTGACGGGGTCCGCCCTCCCCACGTGGACCGGCAGCTTCCAACACCCTGAGGGCCCGGATGGAACAGAACCAGGAAGGAGGTCCAATTCTGTCTCTCTCTGAGCTGGGACAACCATTCTCTCCTGTCCAGAACTTCATAGCGCCAGATTCTGGGGCCTGATTTACACCACAGGCTCTCCGGGTCTGCAGCTGACAGGAACCAGATGGTGGGACTTCTGACTTCTATAACTCATGAGCCGATTCTTATAATAAATACATATTTAAATAGATATGCATTTAAAATGTATATATACGTTGTACTTAATATATAATTTATATTTAAGAGATTATGTATCTAAATATAATTTACATAACCTCTTACTTGACATGTCTTCAGAGGCAAGGGAAACAAAAGCAAAAATGAACTCTTGGGGGCCCATCAAGATAAAAAGCTTCTGCACAGCAGAAAACAATCAATAAAACGAAAAGGAATCGACCAAAAGGAAGAAGGTGTTTTCAAATGACAAATCAGATAAAAGGTTAGTAACCAAAATCTAAAAAGAACTTATCAAACTCAACATACAAACAAACAAAACACAAGTGATCCAGTGAAGAAATGGGCAAAAGACATGAACAGACACTTCTCCAAAGAGGACATCCAGATGACCTACAGGCACATGAAACGATGCTCAGTGTCACTCATCATCAGGGAAACACAAATCAAAACCACACTGAGATACCACCTCATGCCTGTCAGAGTGGCTAAAATTAACAACTCAGGCAACAACAGATGTTGGTGAGGATGTGGAGTAAGAAGATCCCTTTTGCACTGCTGGTGGGAATGCAAACTGGTGCAGCCACTCTGGGAAACGGTATGGAGGTTCTTCAAAAAAATTTTAAATGTAACTACCCTATGACCCAGTGATCGCACTACTAGATATTTATCAAAAGGAGACAGGTGTGCTGTTTCGGAGGGACTCACGCACCCCAATGTTCATAGCAGCGTTTTCACCAACAGCCAAAGTATGGAAAGAGCCCAAATGTCCGTCGACGGATGAATGGATAAAGATGTGGTGTATTTATACAATGAAATACTACTCAGCGATCAAAAAGAATGAAATTTTGCCTTTTGCAACAACGTGGATGGAACTAGTGAAATAAGTGAAATAAGTCAGTCACAGAGAGATGGATATCATATAATTTCACTCATAGGTGGAATTTGAGAAACTCAATGGATGAACGTACGGGAAGGGAAGGAAAAATAAAAACAGAGGGGGAGGCAAACAATAACAGATTCTTAAATACAGAGAACAAAACGCTGTTGGATTGGGGGGCTGTTGAATGCGTGATGGGCATTAAGGAGGGCACTTTCAGGGATGAGAACTGGGTGTCACATGTAAGACATGAATCGCTGGGTTCTGCTACACTGTATATTAACTAACTTGAATTTAAATTAAAAACAATAACAAAATAAGAAAATACTCCTTGTAACAGAATCTATTGGTTCTGTTGAAAAAGGGAGGCTTTGTCCCACACGAAAAAGAGAAATTCAGTACATTATGCAATGAAGAAAACAGAGAGTACAGGGTTAGGAAGCAGAGGAAAAACCTTGAGTATGAATGTGAATTAACCTTGAGCACAAATAAGAAATCAAAGCCCAGTGCAAATTAAAATCGTGTTGGAAAACCAGGCCCCCACCCTCCCTGAGCCAGGACGGACCCCCCCCCCAGCAGGCGGGTGCAGGTGTCCTGGGTCACCGAGAGGAGCCTTCATCCGCAGTCTGAGTCCCTGCCACTTCGAGCGGCCGAGTGAGGCCAAGCTGATTAATGATCAGTCCCCAGTTTCTTCAAGAAAAACGGAGAAAAGAATAGAACATGTCCTGGGGGCCATGATGAAAATGTGTTAGTGTTGGGGCACCTGGCTGGCTCACTTGGTAGACCTTGCGACTCTTGATCTCGGGGTTGTGGGTTCGAGCCCCCCTGTGGATGTAGAGATGACCTAAAAAGAGTCTCTTTAAAAATGCGTTAATGTTTGCAAAGAAGTAAAATAGCAGTTGAACCATTATAAGTTAGATAAATTTATGTCAAATTTTTAAAGATCACTGTGGGGCGTTAACATTTTTTAATTTATTTTTGAGAGACAGTGTGAGCAAGGGAGGGGCGGAGAGAGAGGAAGGCGCAGAATCTGAAACAGGCTCCAGGCTATGAGCTGACATCACAGAGCTCGATGCAGGGCTTGAACTCACAGACCACGAGATCATGACCTGAGCTGAAGTTGGACACTTAACCAAACTGAGCCACCCAGGCACCCCCGTTTAGGTCGCATTTTGAAAAAAAATATTTTTGTAAGGGCGCCTGGGTGGCTCAGTCAACTCTTGGGTTTGGCTCAGGTCATGATCTCATGGTTTGTGGGATTGAGCCCCACAGTACCCCACTGCATGGAGCCTGCTTGGGATTCTCTTGCTCCCTCTCTCTCTGCCCCTCCCCCACTCACACTTACACACACTCTCAAAAATAAAAATAAAATAAATAACAGACCCATCAAGTGCGCCCACAAGTGTAGATCTTGGGAGTCAGGGAGGAGAGGTGTGGGGACACCTCCCGGCTGTGGAATTTGGAGACCATGTAACCTGAAATAGAAGATGAAGAGCAGATGCACGGAAATACGGCCATGTGCTCTCTGCCCACCACAAGCCAGGGGGCTCTCGGGCTACGGCCCCCAAGGTGCCCACACCCCATTCCTAGGCCAGCACTGTCTGAATGTGTGTGATTAACTTGCCACACAAGCAAACAGGAAAAAGCGAGCCCAACTCAGCAGTAGGGTGATTTAAAAATCCTTGGGGCACCTGGGTGTTCAGTCGGCTGAGCATCCAACTTCGGCTCAGGTCATGATCTCACAGTTTGTGGGTTCGATCCCCGCGTTGGGCTCTGTGCTGACAGTGCAGAGCCTGCTTGGGATCTTCTGTCTCCATCTCTCTCTGCCCCTCCCACACTTGGGCTCTCTCTCTCTCTCTCTCTGTTTCAAAAATGAATAAGCTGACCTCTTTTTATGTGTTACATGGAGGCGTCGTTGCAAGCCTCTTAGGAAGAACAGCATCTAGGCCCAAGGGCATTGGCCAGGTGAGGGAGTGAAGGTCAGATGAAGGACCAGTCTGAGGGCTGGATGGTCCCATTGTGCTTGGAGAACGCATGGTGTGCGGTGTGGACGGAGCTGGAGTAGGGATGGGAAGTGGGAGCCTCGCATGTTCCTCTGTGTGGACCATAAGTGTCAGGGGCCCTCCCTGTGCAATCACGGCCTCAGCAACGCCCTCATATGGTCCACACGTGTGCCCATGTATGTGCATATGTTCTCAGTGTGTGCGTGTGTGTGCATTCATGAGCACGTGTGTGCATGTGTGCGGCCGTGGGCATGGGCATGCGTGTGAGGTGTGGGGCTGTGCCACCTGCTCTGTGCAGGCACACGCCCCCTCAGACGTCTCCCTCACTCGTCTGTGGGACACTGATTCACCCTTTGTCTCGTTTCCTGCTCTAAGCTGGACACTAGGTCTAAGCAGACAGTGGGGGCAAGTTACCCACAGGCCCTGGCTCCACATGCAAGGCTGCTGCAGGCTGGGCCTGTGAAATCATTTATTGATGAGCAAAACGAAGCATAATCCAGGAAACTGGGTCTCAGCTCTCAGATGCCCAGGTGCAGCCCAGGTGCAGCCCGGGTCCAGGGTCCGCTACTGAGCTCTGGAAGGTCTTTAGGGCCAGCTAAGGGGACAGTTAAAACAGAGCCTCTGGGGCCGTTGGGGACCCACAGGACACATCTGGAATCATCTGGGTGACTGTGGGACCACAGCGGAGTCTCTGGAAACCTCTGTAGCCCTGGGTGTTTGGAAATTAAGTGGTACACGCTCTCTCCAAGCACCTAGTGGGTTTCCAGAGGGACCACGTGGGTAATGAATCTCCTGGACGTTGGTTAGGGACCCCCCGAGTCCAGCTCCCGCCTCCAGGAGAGCTCACTGTATGGCTTTTCAGAAAAGATGATCCCGTAGGGAAGCCCCCAGCGGCCACGTCACGGTTTGGCAGGGTGCCTTCCGCGTCTCGGAGCCGAGGCCAGGTGTGCCTGAAGTCAGCGTCTGGCCAGGGATGCGTATGTGCTGGACTCGGCCGTGGGCTCCGTGGACAGTGGGGACGCGCCCCGGGCTGTCCTCTGTGTGAGGACCCGGTGGTCCAGCTGAGCGTACGTCACGTCCTGGGGGCTTCCTGCAGGAGGGGTCTGGGAGAGCGAGACCCAGGGTGACTTGGGGTGGCTGGGACTGTGGGAAGGGAAGCCCGGTGGCCAGCCTCCAGGTGACCGTGAGCCCACCTCCCGAGGTCACCACTGTGCCGCGCCCTCCCACCTAAAATCAGGGCTGGCCTGTGTGACCAGCAGAATATGGCAGAGTGAGAGCATGCCACCTCCAAGGGGAGGCCACAAAAGATCCTGGGACCGCGCTGCTAAAACTGGGGCCGTTTGTTACGTTTTCACGTTACTGCGTACGGGGACTTACTGAGCTGGGCGCTGCCCTGTCCTTCTCAGGAAGTCTGTCAACTGTTGCCGGATCTGGAGGGCGAGCACAGGGGGTCCGGGCTCTGGGGTGGGTCTCAGAAGGCAAATTTGCCTGGAAACCCACAGCTTCAGATTTCACCTTGCACCCCATCTAGAACATCCCGGAATGTTCCCAAACGTTCCCTCCCCCTGGCCTGTCCCTCCTCCTCCTCCTTTACCTGGTGTCCTCTCGAAGATGTCAACCGCTGGGCTGACCCTGTGGGGGAAAGCACAGTGAGCACTGGGGGCCTCCCTGGAGGCAGGGGCGGGAGGGGGTCTGGGCCTGTCTCAGGGGCCTCACCTTTCCTGGGGCCTCTGCTCCTCATCTTGGCTGCTGGGGAGCTCTGTGGACAGTCAGGGGTGTGGACGAAGGAGAGAGGATTTCTTCCCAACACCCCGAACAGCCTCCCCAGGCCCTCCACCCCCTCCCTGAGACCTACTGCGTTTTTTCCGACGCTGGCAATGGAGGAGGGCAAGAGCCAGGAGGAGGAGGCAAAGGAACAAGGCCACCGAGACCCCAACGAGAATATAGACATGCTCTGTCGACAGGTCTGGGGGAACAGGGAAGATGGAACCAGATTATCAGTAGGGTGCATTTATGGAGCACCTACTGCATACCCCATGTATGCTGGGCGCTTGTCACATGCACACCCAAGTGTAAAATCTCCCCAATTCATAACAGTCCTGTCCCATGGGAAGCAACATTACAAAACCAGGGCCCTGAGTGGTCAAGTCCTCTGTCCGCAGGACATCGGCAGGGCTGGCCTATGGCCGGCACCAAAGCCCATTCTTGCCCCAAGAAGCACAGGCCCACCCGGTCCCTGCTCCTTTTCCCTCACTCACCTGGGCTCTTACTGTCGTCCTCATACGTCCGTGTGTCTCCTGGGCAGGAGGAAGCCAGCATGTGGTCAGAGGCCTGAGGTGGGTAGAGAAGCCTGGGTCCTCCCGACACCCCCCACCCAAAAGGGGCTCCTCTAGAACCAATCCATGGAACTTTCCATGGGGATGGACACACTGCATCCGTGCTGTCCAGTGTGATAACCTCACGGGACTATTTCCACTGAAATTCAAGTTAAATACATAGAAGTTAGATCCCCAGCTGCGCTGGTCACTTCCACGGGCTCAGTGGCCACACCCGGCTAGTGGCACCTTGCTGGAGGTTGGGACACGAGGCATGGTCTCGCCGAAGCGGGCTCTGTGGGACAGTGCTGCCCTGCACCCTCCCCTAGCTCACCTCCTTCTGGACTCCCACCCCTGTTTCTCACAGCAGCCCCTGATTGGGGGGCACCTCCCTCCTGGGAGAGAAGAAGTCAGGACTCCGCATCTTGATGTCCCCTGAGGCCCGTCCAACCAGCACGGGCAATGCCGGGGGTCGGCGCATGTGCTGTGCTCCTGCTGGGCTCATGCCTGCTGAGGGTGGAGTCCCCTTGTCCCCTCTTCCGGACAGTGCCCCCTCCCTCCCGGGGCCCCGGAGGCTGAGTCCTCAGTGTCCTTTAAGGAAGGCAGAAAACTTCAGCTCCTGGAGCGTCCCTCCCTCAACACCCTGTCCCGGGTCCATGATCTAGGATCCCACCTGCTCCAGTATATAATAAATATGAATATACATTTTAAAGTCTGTTTTCACTTATATAGGTATCATTTAATTGCTATAAATAATTGTTATTATATAGAATTTAAAATTACTTAGAATATGTAAGCTATATGACATATCTCAATTACAGAGATTCATTATTAAATGACACCTATTTATGTTGAGATTTACAGATATAAACTATAAAATACATAACATTTAATATAGTATATGACATTACATAATATATAATACTGTATACTATATTAACATGTAATGATAATTCATGTATTTTCTTATTTTAATTCTATTCCTTGTATGTATGTTTAATGGTAAGATATATTCTTTTTTTTTCAAAAAATTTTTTTGTTTTTTATTTATTTTTGAGAGACAGAGACAGCGTGATAAGGGGAGGGTCAGAGAGAGAGGGAGACACAGAATCAGAAGCAGGCTCCAGGCCCTGAGCTGTCAGCACAGAGCCCGACGTGGGGCTCAAGCCCACAACTGTGAGATCATGACCTGAGCCAAAGCCGGATGCTTAACCAACTGAGCCACCCAGGTGCCCCAAGATATATTCTATAAGGTAAAGGTTATTGTAATATATTTAAATTTATAGATCTGAGATTTTACATGGTAAGTTGTATGTTTATATTTATGTATAGATATATAGATATATGTCATGATACATTATATATCATGATACATTATACTTACATATAGATACATTTATAATGATATATTATACTTAAATATAGACACATATAATGATGCATTATACTTTTTTTTTTTTGAGAGACAGCATGAGCAGGGAAGGTCGGAGAGAGAGACAGACTCAAAGACAGGCTCCAGGCTCTGAGCTGTCAGCACAGAGCCCAATGCGGGGCTCAAACCCACCAACTGTGAGATCATGATCTGAGGTTAAGTCAGACGCTCAACCAACTGAACCACCCAGGCTCCCCTGATACATTATACTTAAATGTAGATACATATAACGACACATATACTAAATACATTAAGTATAACGTATGTAGTGGATACACACACGTTTCTATTCCTCATTCTGGTTAACTTTCCCCACTAAGGTCTGGGAGCGCAGGGACCCTTCTCCCTGTCCCTCGCGCGCCCGCCCTCCGCAGGTGGGGGTCTGGCGCCCACTGACGGGTGAGAAGGAAGCGCCGCCTCAGCGTGGGGAGACCGGCCCTTCCCCAGGCTGCACGGCTCCGCAGGCACGACCCAAGCGCTGCGTGTGTGCACGGAGCCCGTATCCCCGAAACAGCGCCTCGCGGTCCGTGCATTCATTGCCCGTTTTGCGCACGGGGAACCGGACGTGCACGGTTTGGGGTTCACCTGGAGCACGGGACTGGGATCCCCTGATCCCCGCGGGGTGGATCTTCCGTCTTCACGGCAAGAGATGGGGGGAGGGGCGA
>NC_043715.1:56070775-56087933 GCF_006229205.1 Suricata suricatta
TCTTAGCGCCCTGCACAAAGTTCCCCCAGGCCTGTCCCGGCGCCCCGCAGGGGGCACTGTGGCGTCACCGGCCCCTAATCCGAGCCCGGCCCAGCCCCTCAGCTCAGAGCTGCCCCTCACCCTGCCCCCTCCTGCAAGGTCACTCACCGGTTGGGTTGCAGGTCCGTGGTGGGGAGCAGCCCACGTCCCCAGGAGTGTCTGTGAGCAGGGCAGAGGAAGGACCGATGCCCTGCGGAGGCCGAGGGGTCTGTCCCGCCCCGCCCGCCCTCTGCGCCCTGAGCACCCGTCTGAGGCCCCATCTGGCATTACGCAGCACCAGAGAAGTCTAAGGGCAGAGCACAGGTGTCCTCACCTGTCACCACGAGCGCTAGCGTCTCACTGCGGTCAGACCAGGTGTCGCCTACGTGATAGAGGCACTGGTAACGCCCGCCGGCACCTGTGCCCGCGGCGATGCGGAATCTGGCCTCTGTGTTCCGGGGTGATCTCTGGTGCACATCCTGCTGGAAGACCCCGCCCTCCTTCTCCAGGCGGAATACCTCGTAGGCGGCGAGGCTGCGGCACACGATGGTCACGCGCTGCCCCAGAGGGACCTCAGGGCCGGGCTCGGCGTGGATGAGGGGTGGGGGCAGGGACCCTGGCGGGGAAGCAGAGCAGGCTTTCAGGGGCCGTCTGTGGGGGACTCACCATAACACACAATTCACCCCTGCGGGGCGCTAGGGGCAATTGAAAGCAAAGTCCCAGAGTTGGGCAAACGTCAATCACAATCCTTTAGAGCATGACCACCCTCCCCCTCCTGTGGTCCCCGGTCCCCACACGACTCGGTCATCCTTCTCTGCTGTTTCCATCCTAGCCCCCTCAGTCCCCCCAGTGGCCGCGGGCAGGGAGGGAGCCACACTCTGTGGCCGACACCTGGGGCCCCAGCCTGCTCAGCCCGGGTCACCCTGAGGGAAGCCCAAGGTGTGACCAAGTCTCAGGGTCCTCATGTCAAGTGGGAGAAAAACTGCCTTGAGGAAATGCATGTCCCCCTAGAACGGGTCTTTAAGAAAGAAAACTTCAAAAAAAAAAAAAAAAAAAGAAAAGAAAGAAAGAAAGAAAACTTCAGCTCCTGGAGATTCCCTCCCTCAGCACCTTGTCCACGGTCTTGACCCAGAACCCCACCCCACCAATGCATAATAAATATAAATACACACTTTAAATTCTGTGTTCAACTTATATATGTATATATATATATCATTATATATGTATACAGATATAGATGTGTGCATTTATGTGTATAATTTAGTTGATATAAATAATTATAATTATATATAACTTAAAATTTCTTATGTAAGCTATATATATGATTTATATCTCAACTATACATATATACTATTAGATGGCATGTATTTACTGTTTAAATTTTTTTTCATGTTTATTTTTGAGAGAGAGACAAAGACAGAGAGTGAGCAGGGGAAGGGCAGAGAGAGAGGGAGACACAGAATCCGAAGCAGCTCCAGGCTCTGAGCTGTCAGCACAGAGCCCGACACAGGGTTCGAACCACAAACCCTGAGATCATGACCTGAGCTGAAGTCAGACACTTAACCGACTGAGCCACCCAGGTGCCCCACAGTGTATTTGTGTTGACACTTAACATATATAAATCACAGCAGCACATGATGTGTAATATAATGTATGACATTATGTCATATGTAATACTGCACACTATATTCATATGTGCATTTTATTATATTGATTATATTACTTATATATTTAATATAAAGATATATATTCTAATACATTTAAATTTATAGATCTAAAATTTTACATTTTACACCATGTTATGTGTTTATATTTATATAGATATATAAATACATTCCACTTAAATATATACACGTATCATATATAAACATAAAAGTATAAATCGCTAACGCATAGATGTATATATACGATGCAAGCCTTCTGTGGACTCCTCATGTCCAGCTTCCTCTGTATTTTCTGCCTTCATCTAAGCCTAATTTCGACTTTCATGTTGTTCTTGAAAAACCTCATCTGCCTCAACTAGGCTGGAGGCAGAGAAAGTTTGCAGCCTTGAAACAGGAAGGTGACATTAAAGTTACAAAATGCCTCAGAGGCTGGAGCGGAGAGAGGTGTATTTGCTCATTTAACTGCCTTTTCTTTCTCTTTCTTCCTCCCTCCTCCCTCCTTCCCTCCTTCCTTCCGCCAGACCCATCCGTGGACAGATGCCCTCCATGTGCCACTGGCTCCACAAACATGAGAAACACACGCATGATCCCCACCCTCTCGGGGCTGAAAGCGCAGAGGACACTGATGGAACAGTTGTCCAAGTTTGCAGAGACAAACTGCGACGTGTGTCCTCGGGGTGAGTGCGGGAATCTGGAGGGGGGCGCGGGATCGGAGGGAAGAGGCATCTGAGCTGAGAGCAGAGGGGCCCTGTGACTGGCCCAGGCTGAGCAGAGGGACTTGGGCAGGAGAAGTCAGCCCATGAGTGGGGCAGGACAGGGGGGAGTGTGGTGTGTGTGAGAGAGAAAGGAGGGAGGAGTGAGCAGTGAGCGGGCAGCGTGGGGACCGGGCAGGTCTGCGCCCAGGAGCGGAGCGTGGGTCTCGGGGCTCATTCAATCTGAACAGAAATGATGAAAGGACTCTAAGGAGTTAATACTTCAGCCAAGAATGATATATAAAAGGATCATTTCAAATCCTGTCACTGGGTGATGTGTTGTCTATGGAGGGTGAGGGGTTGGAATCAAGGACACCGCCTCGGTGGCCGTCTTGCTCTCTGCCCAGGGGTGCTGGGGGCGTCTGGGCTTGTGTGGGGGAGCCGCGGACTCAGCCGGGTCCTGCGGGGTTTGAACTGTCGGCGGGGGTGGGGGCTGTCAGGAGCCAGGGGGAGCCTAGGGAGAGACCAGACGAGGGTCAGACACTTGGGACTGCTTGCAGTTCAGGACCTCAGGGCCTCCTACCCGGGTCAGCACCCTCAGTCGAGAGCTGCCTTTTGGGGTCCCGAGAGGATGGGGAGCAGACTCACCTTTCTGAGCGTGGAGGCCCGGGCCCAGGCAGAGCGCTGGAAGACAGGCTGCGGTGAGAGGGGCGCCGGCCCGTCTCCTCGGCAGCTGGAGCCACCACCCTGCTTGCTCGCTGAGTCTCTTCTCTCCGCCAGCCCCTCTAGAGTCTGAATTTGTCTCCAGACCCAGGAGCCGTTTCTAGGACTGCACCTGCGTGGTCTGACCGGGGTCTGGGGCAAGGGCCCCACGTTGCCCCCCCAGAGCCCCAGAGTCTTCTAGACAGGAGTCAGGCCTGGGAAGGGAAGCGGACCCCCTCCCCAGGACCCCCCACCCCGCCCCCTCTGTCCCTCGAACCCTTTGCCTGCACTCCAGGACTCACCGAGGGCCAGGAAGGTGGTGGAATGGGGACACATGTCCAGACCCCTGTGGCCTGCACCCGCCCGGGGCCAGTGGGTGGAAAGACAGAGTCTGCACTGAGAGGGGACAGGATGTGTCTGCTGGGGCACGTCTTGGCGTTTCTACATCAGCTGTCTCCACAAAGGGGAAGAACGCCCGCCTGCCCTTCCCACTCTTCCCACCACCGAGGCAGAGCGAGGGCCTGGGCGTCCTGGAGATGCTTCCTCCCCCCGCCCCCTGCTCAGCTGAGCCAGCACCCCTCCCCAGAGGAGCCCCTGAGGGGACACCGTCCTTGGCCTCTGGGACAAGGTGGAGCACGGATCTGTGCACACGACGACCCGAGTCCCTGGGCGGTCACAACAGCTGTCCGTCCTTGGGCAAGGGTTATGCCACTTCACACCGCTTCCTCATGTGTAAAATGGGAAGGCAGAAATCCTCCTCGGAGTATTAATATGAGGCCATGGCTACATTCTCAGTCGGTGCTGAGGGCTTTACAAATATCCTGCCAACGCGAGTTCCCAACTTCCCCCAGCTTCCCCCATCAGCACCTGCAGAATGCAGAAGTGGTGGACCATCAGGAGGCAGAGCGGGGGCCTGGGGCCAAATGGGGGCACCTGGCTGGGGGCTGGCGCAGAGCACCAGGGCGGGGGAAGGCTTCTGCCCCACAGAGCCCAGCGGGACAGGAGGCTGCCAGAGTCTGGTGACCACTGTCTCTGACGACAGGGGAGGCCTGTCTCCCAGGTGGTGGCTGTGCAGACACTGACCACGGCTGCACGGAGGTCACTGCTCACCGTATACGGATGCCTGTGCTGCTGGAATGGCTCTAGCTTGGGGCTGCGCTGGGGGAGGAGAGTCTGGGTTGAGACAACCTACAATCCCATTGACAGTCATCAGTGCAGAGTGGGGCCCATGACCAGGTGCCGCCGATGATGCTAAAGGAGATATATCACAGTATCCGGGAGCCTATGTCTCCCTTAATAACAGAGGGTCTCTTGAGACCTCTGCCCTCTTTACTCCTGTCCTTCACCGGCAGCTGTATCATCATGACGTGATGGGTGGAGTCCCAGCAGCCTCCTCACAGCCATGAGGCCACAAGCCTGGACACAACACAGAAACAGTGGGGGCCGAAGCAGGTGAGGTCTAGGATCCTCAGATCTCGCTCCCTGAGTTGCCAAACTAACCCTAAGGCCCCCTAGTCCTGGAATTCTTTTTTTTTTTTAATGTTTTTTATTTATTTTTGAGAGAGAGAGAGAGAGCAAGAGAGAGAGAGAGCGTGAGCAAGGGAGGGTCAGAGAGAGAAGGAGTCACAGAATCTGAAGACAGGCTCCAGGCTCTGAGCTAGCGGTCAGCACAGAGCCTGACGCGGGGCTCGAACCCATGAACCGTGAGATCATGACCTGAGCCGAAGCCAGATGCTCAACCGACTGAGCCACCCAGGCGCCCCCTGGAATTCTTAATAAGGAAACAGCAAACATTCTAGATTTTCTGTCAAAATGTCAATTGGTCTTTGGACCAATGTGCCATCTTAAAACAGAATAATTATTTTTAAAAGCCTAAAATTGTGTAATACAGTATCTTAAGAATCTTCTTAAGTGACTTAAGGAAATGAAAACGACGTGGGGGCCACGCAGGCAGAAACTAAAGGAAGTTGGGTTTCCCAGCGTCAGCTGAAGGCTGAACCCGCCTCTCCCTCGACCATGACCGGTGAAGCCTCCTCTCCGTGGCCTTGCAGACCACGAGGTCACCCGGGTCAAGGAGTCTGGGAGACTCTCCCTTTGCTAAGCCAGAATCCCAAAAACTTCCACTTCGTCACAAGAGCGAAGTGAAATTACTCGCCCATTTCTGAGGGCTGCCAACACTCTGTGTTTTGCAACAGGAGGTCAAAAATGCTCGCTCCTGGAACATGACTAAGGCCAGCCAGCACCACGAGTCTGCATCCTTCTGGTCTTTTCCTCCACATGGGTTCGCCCACAGATCTCTGCGTCTCTCCCCGGCTCTGTCGTTCTCCTCCTTCCCGCCCTCCCTCCTTCCCCCTCCCTCTCCCCCTCAGCATCCGCTCCTCTCTGTTCTCTCCTTTTCCATCCCTGGTCCCTGCGCGCACCCCCAGGAAGGAGCTGGAAGGAGCAGACTCCCGACGCACGACACACGCAAGGCCCAGGCTGCTGTATCTCCCGGGGGCTCCTGCTCCCGCCAGTCCCCGTCCCAGCTCTGGGGGTGACCTGCGGGCACGCAGCCCCAGCGGCCCTGCCTGCTTTCTCGGGAACGCGGCGCGCACCCTGGCCACCCTGGCCACGGCAGGCCTTATGGTCTGCCCGCCTTCACTTGGGTGAGGCCTCCGCGCATGAAATCCTCCCCATCCCTCTCTGTTTTTTGTTTAGTCTTCATTAGTGATTTTTAACCAGCTTTATTGAGGTATAGTTTTCACACAACAAACTGTCCGCAAATATGTGCCAATCCATGGACTCCGGAAGCCGAGAAGCCACCGTCGTGGGGAGATGTCCATCACAGCTGAAAGATCTCCGTGACCCTTCGCTCCCCAGAAACTGCTAGGCTTCTTTCTTTTTTTCATTTTTTTTCCTCTTTGGAAAACACTATTTGTTTGATAACCCTTTTTAGCTTATTTATTTATTTTGAGAGGCGGGGGAGAGGGGCGAGAGAATCCCAAGCAGGCTCTGCACTGCCAGCAAGGAGCCAGAGCTCAGGAGCTGTGAGATCATGGCCTGAGCCGCCGAAATCAAGAGCAGGACCCCTAACCGACTGAGCCCCCGGGGCGCCCGTGTTTGATAGCGTTTCCTAAGCAAACTTCTTACCCTGAAACAATGTGGGAATCGCAGAGAAGTTGCAAAGACTCAGTGAGTTCCCATCTGCCCTTCATCCAACGTCAATATTTTACATAACTGAGCTGAAGCTGTCAGAACCAAGCAATTAACGCTGTTGATACAGTAATTAACTAAACTACAGACTTCATCTGGGTGTTATATCCCCCCCCCCCCATATTCTTTCTCTGTGCCGGGATTCCATTCAGAGCACACACTGCATTTGGTTCTTTCTCTCTTTTAAATACATGGAAGAGTCTCCTTTCCTGGTTGGGTCCCCATTCATACCTTGAACATGCGCGCACTGCATGGACCAGGGAGGGTGTGCTGTCCACTTAGAACAGGAGTGGCTGTAAGTATCCATACCTATGGGCCTCTCGGAAGCCAGAAGTCACAGGGCCCATCAGGCTGGCGACTCTGGTCTGTTGCTTGTTTGTTTGTTTTAATGGAAGGTGATGCGTAGCTATCAGCCCTCACTACTCTCAGAAAGCCCCTCCACCTTGGTGTTCTTCTAAGATTTTGACTCCCAGCTGGAGAATATTTATGTCAAGTCTCACTTCAGGATAAGCGTAGCACGTCTTCCAAAAGAAGCCTTCTTTGGACCCTTGCACGGTACCGACTGACCTTTCCTTTCATAGCTTCAAATACACACACAACCCTTGTAAATTAAATATAGACTGGGCGTTTGCACAGCCAAATCTACAGGACTCCAGCGACACAAGATGCAACATGAAATGTGAGTTCTGCTTAAAAAGAAAGAGAGAGAGTTCTGTGAAAAGCCAGAGTGAAATGGTGGTCAGAGGTGTTGGGGCGAGGGCACTGCTGGAGAAGCCGTTTAAGGGGGTGTATTTGCCTGAGTAGATAAATGATCCCTGGAAGCCTGGCACAGCACAGCGATGACAGGCAACACAACTGTCGTCTAAACGTTCCAAACACAAATCTAAATTGTAGTCTGAACCTGCTGAGAGACCAGATCTCAGTTGCTGCGCAAATGAGAGGAAACGGTAAGGATGTAAATATGGGGGTGCTGGTTACACTACAAGGTATCTAATCAACCTCTTGTTTGCCTTCAGTTCGCACAATGTTGCATGGCAATTGTATCTACAGTTTTTCAAAATGCATAGGATGTGGTGTGGTAGGTACCCCATTGTGGTTTAGGCCCTCTGCAAGCGAGCGATCATCGGGAACAATGAGCGGTTTTCGGTCTGTGCTGGGCAGAGAAAAGGCCTTGGCTTCCTGGAAAGTTTTTTCTACAGGAGAACCAAGGCTTGTGTGGCAAACTGAACCCCCCAAACAGTGGCAGACACGAACCCCATCTCTGTCCAGGAGTCACCTCCAAAGTGATCACAATTTGGCATCACCAAATGCTTAACTTGTCTCAAAACTTTAAACCCTTTTTTCTTTCCTCTTTTTACTTAACTTCAGAGTATTATTATTTAAAACAATTTTTAAGGGTTTATTTATTTTGGAGAGACAGACAGACAGACAGAGTGTGAGCCAGGGAGGGGCAGACACAGAGGGAGACACAGAATGGGAAGCAGGCTCCCGGCTCTGAGCGGTCAGCACAGAGCTCGACATGGGGCTCAAACCCACAGACTGTGAGATCGTGACCCAAGCCGAAGTCAGACGCTTAACTGACTGAGCCACCGAGGTGCCTCATAGTATTGTTATTTACAGTATTTCTTTACTAACTGAATATATAAGTATTCTTGTAAAAATTTTTGAAACATACAAATTCAAATGATTATTCCAACTAGAATTTTGACTCAGTATCCCTCACAGAGCCCTCAATTTTCCTTCATGAAGATCAACGAGTTACTGAATGTGATGAGGGAAATCTGTTATAAGATGGACCCATAGGGGAACTCCAGTCCCTGACCCAGACTCCCATTCCGGGTTTTCTTTCCCCACTCAGCTTGTCCCCGGGACAGACTAGAAATGGTCGCAGCTGCTAAAGTGTAAAATACACCTCCTCCCTTCCAAGATCTCCAAGTGCCTCTTGGTTCTTCCACCGGGTGATCCAGACCAGATTCCATAACGTTTGGTTCCCTGACCCAGAAACCCAACTGCGCTGACCCGTTGTCACCACTGGTTTGGGAAAATGGTGAGAAAATGGCGAGGCAGTGACGGAATGAGGACTTGCAAAGCAGAAGGCGAGCCTGGCCTGATGTTCCGCGTCTCCTGCTGGGTTGCCTCGGGCCTGCCCTGCTCTGCGGTTCCAGCCAGACTCAAGGAGATTTGTCAGGTGAGGATCTGGAACTGACATCGGAAACCGGTAAGGCCTGGGCCCTAAGTCTGTCCTGTCCGGCCCACCCATAGCAGTGGAAGGGGGAGCCCATCACTCCCCGGAGACCCCAGTGGTCTCCTCTGTAGGAGTCCTGTGGGAGGGAATGTAATAACCTCTGTCCGGTGTGTGTGTGAGTGTGAATGTGCAGCTCGGTCTGCCTTGCCTGCCAGGTTTGAGTCTGTGGCTCCACGGGTGAGCACCCACAAGATCCCCAAAAGCCTGTGTTGTCTGAGTGGACCCGTCTGTGATTCCATGGTGAATGGCATACAGTCTATGATGGCATCGAAATAGTTTCTGATCGTAAGTCACAAAGCTGAGACCACTATGGCTAAGCGTCTAAGTTCCTTCTGGATATGGTTAGACCGGCATCTGACTGGTCTCCTCATTGGGGGGGTCACCCCAAACCCTGTCTGTCTTTGCAACACTGCCTCACGGGGATACAGGGACATTATGGGGTTGGGACTGTGCAAACAAGGGGTTTTGTGGGAGACTATGGAATTATGGGAATTAGAATGGCCCACTTTGGGGCCACCTGGGTGGCTCAGTCAGTTGAGCATCTGACTCAGGTCATGATCTCACAATTGATGAGTTTGAGCCTGACATCAGGCTCTGTACTGACAGCTCAGAGCCTGGAGCTGCTTCAGATTCTGTGTCTCCCTCTCTCTCTGCCCCTCCCCCACTCATGCTCTGTCTCTCTCCCTCTCAAAAATAAATAAGCATTAAAAAAAAAAAGAATGGCCCATTGTTGGTGTAGGATGGCCCTTAGAGTGACCCTTAGGTGTCCCAACCATCCTCCGCATTTGGCATGTTGTCGCCAGATTCCCAGATCACCCTGGTCAGTTCCTGTACCGACTCCTGGTTAGAGATTGCCCAACCCTTCCGCCATGGGTGCAACTTGCCTGCACAAACAGGGACAGACTAGGGTCTTAGTCACCTCGACAAAGTGGCCCACGGAAGGTCACAGAAGTCCCAATCTCCACAAAGTCTCCCCGGTGATCCTGAGAAAGAACCTGCTAGATGAACCCCCTGGTTCCCGGTACTCCGCCACGCCCGGTCTCCCCAGCACCTCCGGACTCGGTGAGTCCTCTCTCCCCACACATGTAGCCAGAGTGTGCCCTTGGCCAGGCGCACGCGCTCTCCAGATGCCCATCCACAGCCATGGGTACCAAGAGGCTCTCCCCTGCTAAGCGAGCAGGGTTGCTACCATACTCCTGGGGGGCAGAAATAGCCATGGGGACAGGGACTGGCATCAGAGGCACAGGCTCTTCTGTGGGACCAACAAGCGGCTGACTCCCTAGTGTCCCTGCAGAGCCAAATAAGTTTCCTGACAGGAAATGCCCTCCAGAACAGACGGGCACTGACCTCTTCTTGGCAGAGGGAAAGGGCACCTGCAACTTCTTGGGAGACTTTGTGAACCAGTCCGGAATAGTCACAAGCACGGGCAGGGAACTAAGGGAAAGAACCAGTCAGTAATAAAGATGAAGCCCTCCAATAAAGACTGGATCTGTTAATGGGGGCATCAAAGGGGGAAACAATGGGGAAAATCTGTTGTAAGATGGTGGACAGGACTGCTAGGGGGACTCCAGCCCCTTCCTGAAGGCTCCCGTCCCGGGTTTTCCTTCCCACTCCGCTTGCCACTCTGCTTAGGCTCTGTGCTCAGACCTCTGGAGACTGATCTCTGAGCCACCGGCGTGAAACAGACCTGTACCTTCCGAGATCTCAGTGCCGCGTGGCTCTTGCACCGGGTGGTCCAGACCAGATTCCGTAACAAATGTTTCTTGAAATTCCAGACAACTGGCAACGTATGATCCATATAAAATCTATTTGCTGAGAATTTTATCTAAAATCCTCCTTTTATTTAATGTTTATTATTTACTTTGAGAGAGAGAGAGAGAGAGAGAGAGAGAGGGAGGAAGCATCCCAAGCAGGCTCCACACTGTCAGCCCAGAGCCCGATGCAGAAGCCGGGCTGAAACGCCAGATCGTGACCCAGGCCCAAACCAGGAAACGGTTGCTGAACAAACTGAGCCACCCAGGCACCCCTATCTAAATCCTCTTATTTGTTGGCCAAATAAGATTTCTCTTTCCCTCCTTCCCCTGCCTCCCCCTCCCTCCCCCTTCCTCTCCCTCCTCCCCTCTCCCCCTGCTTCCCTCTCCCTCCCTCCCTCCCTCCTCAGTCTCTCTCCCTCCCTCTCCTTTGCACACTCCTTCCCTCCCCCTTCCTAACCTCTATTTTTCTTGTGGGCACCCCTCTGGGCCTAGGCCCTTGGGTGAACACAGTTTTCACTTTCCTTAGTGCTCTCTTCAGTGGCGGAGTCAGCCAGCTCAAATCGCTTCCTGACCCTTGACCGAGAGCACCGGGCTCTGTTCTTTCGGTGCATGTCTCGTAGTTCTGAGTGCTTACACCGCAGAGACTGGCAAATGCCTCCAGGCAAGTGTTGTCTTCCGGGAGGTGGATCCTTAGACACACAGCCCCACACCCATGGTCAAGGCCCAGAAACCCACGGAAGAAAAGTGAAACAGAGCAGCATAGCAAGACAAACCCTGTGAAATCAACATCCTGCAGGAAAACAGGTCAAACTGTGTCTGTTCTGGTGTATCCCATCCTGCCCCATTCCTCCCGCCCCTAAAGTAAACAACATTGGAAATCTTGTTACATTTCCCTTGAGGGTTTTTATAAACACTGTCACCACATGCATGTACATCCGCCTACTGTCAGCCAGTGATTTTTTAAAGTTTTTTTGTTTTTGAGAGACAGAGAGACAGCATTAGCGGGGGAGGGTCAGAGAGAGAGAGAGGGAGACACAGAATCTGAAGCAGGCTCCAGGCTCCAGGCTCTGAGCTGTCAGCACAGAGACCAATGCGGGGCTCAAACCCACAAACCGTGAGATCATGACCTGAGCCGAAGCCAGACGCTCCGACAACTGAGCCACCCAGGCGCCCCTGTTAAAGTTTTTTTTAAGTCATCTCTACATCCGATGTGGGGCTCCAACTCACAACCCTGACATCAAAAGTGACATGCCCCACCGACTGAGCCAGCCAGGCGCCCCGACGGAGAGTGATTTTTGAAATCTCTTCAAATACAGAATAAGCATGTGCCAACGTCTTCTCCATCCATTATGAACGAAATCCTTCCAGATTCCTGTCTGTCCTCCAAGATATACCCTTTCCTTGGCTCTTCCTTCTGTCCTGCGTGTCTCCATTTCCAGGGCAAGAGCAATCGAACCTTTTCGACTTTTGGTCCTGTCTGCTGGTGGCACATAGTTTTTCCTGTTCTCAGCTGGGGTGCTGGGCGGGGTGCTCCTGCTTGGAGGTGGAGGTTGGAGGCCCTGCTCAGCACCCGGAGGCAGCACCCCGCCACTGCGGAGCCCGGTCACCTCTGTCGTGGGTGCACCGTGAACACTGTCGCTGCTCCTTTGAAAACAATGTGCCCTTTTTCCTCCCAATGCTGTTAGGATTTTTGTGTCTGTGTTTCCGCAGTTTCACTGTGATGTGTCTCAGGATGCGCGTGTGTGTTACCTTGTACAGAAGCACAAGAGACGAAGAGGGCACGTATCAGATGCACAGCTTGTTGAATTTCCAGAAACGGGAGCCTGTGCATCAGCACCACACTAATTCGTAAGTGGACCACGCTGTCGGCAGCACGTAAGTCCCCTGCATCCTGCTTTGTAGTTAGTTCTTTCCAGAAATAACGGATATCGTGACTTCTAACAGCCAGGATTCAATTTGCTTGTTTGGAGTCTCAAAAAAAAAAATGTAATGTTTACTTATTTTTGAAAGAGAGAGAGATAGAGAGTGTGAGCCGGGGAGGGCCAGAGAGGGAGGGAGACACAGAATCGGAAGCAGGCTCCAGGCTCTGAGCTGTCAGCACAGAGCCCGACGCAGGGCTCAAACCCACGAACCACGTGATCATGATCGGAGCTGAAGCCGGATGTTTAACGGACCGAGCCCCCCAGGCGCCCCTGCTCATTTGGGTTCTTTACACAGATCTTAAATAGACTCTACAGTCTCTTTGAGTGTGTCTAGCTCCTTTCACTCCACCAAATGTTTGTAAGATTTACCCATAATAATGTCTGAAATTGTAGACCTTCAATTCTTACTGCTCAAGAATATTCTGTTGCGTGAATAACACAGTCACAGGGTACATAATTGCCCATTCAGTGTTGGTGAGCGTTTATTCAGCGTCTCGTCTAGGATGGACAATATTGGACACGTTAGGATGACATTCTAAGGCACGTCTACTGATGAGCGTATGTGTGCCGGTCTGTTGTAAACCTGGGAGTGTGATTGTCGTGTTTCCTGCTATGTGTTCATGCACCTTTAGTAGGTGTGGCCAATGTTTTTCAGAGTGACTGTATCCATTTGTGCGCGGTGCACGTGAGTGTTCTGCACCTCCTCACCAACTACCAGTTTCACACCTTCTCCCTTCATCCACACCATTACTGCTAGCGGTATCTTAACTGTGGTTGCCGTTTGCCTTTACTTTGATGACTAATGCTGCTGGGAACATTTTCATATGATTTTGGTCATTTGGGTGTGTGTGTGTGTGTGAAGTGTCTGTGTGAGTCTTTTTCTCATTTCCTCATTTTAAAGAAATTGAGTTGCCCCCCTGTTTTGACCACAGCAGGAATTTTTCTCTTTTTCTTATTACACATCGGAGTTCTTTGTCAGATATGTTTATTGTAGATATCTATTTTTTTTCATGTTTATTTATTTTTGAGAGAGATAGAGCAGGGGCAGGTGGGGAGCAGAGAGAGAAGGAGACACAGAACCCAAAAGCAGGCTCGGGGCTCTGAGCTGTCAGCATAGAGCCCGACATGGGGCTTGAACCCTTGGACTGTGAGATCATGACCTGAGCCAAAGTTGGATGCTTAATCCAGGCACCCTTGGATGAATTCACTTTGAAGCAGTGGACGCTGTTTTGTTTGCATGTATCTTGGGTTTCTCTGAGCTTCTGGAAGCCTCTGCAGGGCATCCTAGGTGGCTTCTTGTCAGCGCTCAGCAGCCCATGTGGCTAGTGGCCGCCTTGCTGGAGAGCACAGCCCTACACCCACCCCCCACGCCATTGATACTGTTTTGCTCTTCCCACCAGCAGGGAATGAGTGTTCCTGGTGCCCCAATCCGGCCAGCGTACATCGGTGTTTGGGATTCTGGCCACTCTAACGGGTGTAGAGTGGCAACGGGGTTTCCAAGATGTAACAGAGTTGCAAAGTGCGGGCTGGAAGGTCAGACACAATGAGCTCTTCCTTCCATCCTGTTTCCCAGACTCCGTGACCTTGGACAAACCACATCGACCCTCTGTCAACTTTCACAAATGAGTTTGTGAATTCTTTTTCTTCGGAAGCCAATGACCAAAATGGATCCGTTGACTGTCATGTTTTTGGTATTTGGGATACAGGAGGGAATAAAGCAGAGACAGTCCCTGTGCTCAACAGCGCTCCCATCCGATGAGGAGACAGAATCACACAGCCGACCATAAATTGTTTAACTCCCGTCAGGATGTAAGGGAGGGTGACTCCAGCCGCAGCCACGAGTCAGCTCTAAGACGCCAGTGTCTTAACGCGAAGGGAGTTACTTCCCTCTCTAGTAAATGAGCAACATGGCTTTTCCTGGGAGGAGTTGGAATGTCCTCTCTAAGATGATTCAGAAACATACCAGCTTCTTCCATCCCGTGGCCCTGCCACGCTCCTGGCAGCAGCCTTCTCCACTTCCAACCAACGGAAAGAGAGAGAATAGAGAATGTGTGTCCACTTGCAAAAGTCACCAGTGTGGAGGTGACACATTCTTTCTGCCAGATTTCCTGGCTACAAGCAGTTATTACGGTCCCACGTGGTTGTGAGGGAGATTGGACAATAAAGCCCCCGGGGGAGTCCCCTCCTGGTGAAGAGAAAACCGCACACTCTTCTGGTGAATGACTGGACCCCTCTGTCTCGTGTGGGAAGCAGTCTGGAGAAGAAGCACATGTGAGTGTATGTAACAAAGGAGTGTGTTCTTACAACCCCTCCGACCTGTGCACCATCCGAGGTGCCGGTCTCCTCCGGAGGCAACAGGAAGTTGCCGAAGCGGGCTTCCAGGTAACATGACAGAGACGCCATCCCGCATTTCCTCCAAAACACACCCTGCGTCTCAGCAAACTTGAAGGTCGTTGTCACAACCGGCTGTTGTAAACTCCGGGTCTAGGGTTCTGTCTTGTCTAGCAAGAAAGCAGGATGCTGGGTTCAAATGCAAGAGATGGCTAATGTCCGGGAGAAGGCAGGAACCCTGGGTAAGGGTCCTTGCTCCATTTCTATTAGGCTCAGAAGGCTTACAAACATGGTGATGCACGTGCACAGAGAGACCATGAGACCGTGAGCATTAACTCATGGGCGTGAGGGAAAGGGGGTCTTGGAGATTTGCAGGGTTAGCGGTTCAGGTTAACACAAAGCAAAGTCCTGGTGCTGGTGGCCGGGCGGAAGGTTGTTCACAGCAGATGTGAGGCAGCACCTCTGTTTACCTAAAACTGGTCCAGGGAACAAGAAAGAGAGAACAGCTCTCTGCTATAGTACTAAGGGCGGGGGGGGGGGGGGGGGGGGGGGCTTTGTCCTTAGTGCCTAACCTTGCTTACCTCCTATACCTTTGTACTGGGGCCTTGCCCCACCTCTCTATACTTAGTTACCTAATCTCGTTTACCCAAAATTGGGTGTGAGCATCCCATGGCTGGTGAACCCACAGGTGCGGCTCAGGGAATTCCTAAGCGTGTTCCCCACAACCAGCCGGGAGAAGAAGGGCTAGCTGCTGGGTCTTCCTTTCTCATTCTCTTGGGTCTTGACTTTGGGATTGAAGGGTTCCCCATGGCTCATTCATTTCCCTTTATCTCCAAGCACAAGGGGCAGGACCCAAGACCGGGTGACCCCTGGGTATGTGTCCAACCAGGAATCACCAGCTGCGGCTTTGGCCGCCCCGTGACTCCTCGCTGGTCTGCAGCCACGGGCGCAATGGGTGATGGGCATTTCCCTGCACTCCCAGCCGCGGACACAGGTGAACAGGGCGTGGAGGTCAGAGACCCAGTTCCAAGCACGCTGTCTGTGGTTTCCTTACCCGCGTTCTGCAGAACGGCATCCACGAGACCTAGTTCCTCGTTCCCTTGGCCGGGTTTGGGAGAGGCCTGCCTCCCAACCTACACTTTCTCACACACACTCATGACCCCGGAACATTGTCTCTGCGCCAAACCCCGAAAGAGTATCTGATGGAAAAAAGACTGTCCAGCCTATAGCCCTGGCCCTGGGGTATGGAGACGGGTTCTGAGCACCGACGGGGGTGTTACACACAAATGTCTCAAGTGAAACATGGCACCTTAAGCAAGTCGCCTCTCCAAGGATAATAACTGTTGACAAATGTCATATGGTGAGTTTCCTTTTTTCCCCTTAAGCCAATATATATTGATCGAGTGCCTCTCAGGGGTTCGCGTCTGTGCCAAATATTGGAGGAGCAAAAACCACAGGAGCTCACGATCTAATGAGGAGGACGCACATTGCACTGTTCAGAAAATTATAGAATTGGGCCGCCTGGGTGGCTCAGTCGGTTAAGTGTCCAGCTTCGGCTCAGGTCATGATCTCACGGATCGTGAGTTTGAGCCCCGCGTCGGACTCTGTGTTGACAGCTCAGAGCCTGGAGCCTGTCTTCGGATTCTGTGTCTCCCTCTCTCTCTGACCCTCCCCTGTTCCCACTATCTCTCTCTGTCTCTCAAAAATAAATTAAAAAAAAAAAAGAAAATTATAGAATTGCAGCAGTGATATGTAACTTGTACTAATCTCCATTTTTTAAACAAGTCAACCTCAAAATACCAGTAGTTCATGGCAATGGGATGTTTGCTGCTACTCATCAACACCCGGGTTCGGTGTTCCAGGTTGGCCTTTGGGGTGACTCACACCCCCAGGGTTCTTTCATCACCTTTTGGCTCCAACACTTCCCAAGACCGTGGAGGCCTCGTCAGCAGAGAGAGTAAAAGTGGCACATCATTTCCTTAAAAACAACAACAACAAAAAACAAAGACTCTGAAGGCGTCACATCTCTTCTGCGCCTCGAAGAGGAGAAGCACTGAGATCCCTGGTCCATAGGAAGTGCTCCAAGGAAAGCGGTGGCGATGACCTTGGGTGAAAGGGACTTGACCTCGTGTGCAGATATGGTAACGTGGAGTTTCCGCAGGAGTGTGGTGGCTGATAAACTGCTGGCCTGGGAAAGTGGAGTGGAGGGTGGGGGAGAATCTGGGCAGAGGGACAGCTTCTGGGAGAGAGCCAGGGAATGGCTTTGCCTGTGCAAAAAACCGGGGCAATTCCGGAAGAGCTGGAGATGGGAAAACAGTGAGGGACTCAATAGGGACTGAACGTGCAGGGCTCTCTAACAGCCCCAATAAAGACTTGGGATTTTGTCTTTAAGAGTATAAGTAAGTTGCTGTCCAGTTCGCCCAGCACCACCTGCTAAAGAGGCAGTCTTTTTTCCATCGGATACTCTTTCCTACTTTGTCAAAAATTAATTGGCTGTACATTTGTGGGCCCAGTTCTGGGTTCTCTATTCTATTCCATTGGTCTATGTGTCTGTTTTTGTGCCAATACCATACTGTCTTGATGTAGAGGCTAAAGTCTGGGATTGTGATGCCTCCCGTTTTGGTTTTCTTCTTTAATA
>NC_043715.1:56088033-56117276 GCF_006229205.1 Suricata suricatta
AAACTCAAAATGGCTGAAGGACCTGAATGTGAGACAGGAGACCATCAAAACCCTCGAGGAGAAAGTAGGAAACAACCTCCTTGACCTCCACTTCAGCAATTTCCTACTTGACACATCCCCAAAGGCAAGGGAAATGAAAGCAAAACTGAACTCTTGGGACCTCATCAAGATAAAAATCTTCTGCACTGCAAAGGAAACAATCAAGAAAACTAATAGGCAACTGACGGAATGGGAAAAGACAGCTGCAAATGACATATCAGATAAAGGGCTAGTATCTAAAATCTACAAGGAACTCACCAAACTTCACACCCACAAAACAAATATCCCAGTGAAGAAATGGGCAGAAGACCTGAACAGACACTTCTCCAAAAAGGACACCCAGCTGGCCTACAGGCACATGAAACGATGCTCAACATCACTCACCATCAGGGAAACACAAATCAAAACCACACTGAGATACCACCTCATGCAGGTCAGAGTGGCTAAAATGAACAAATCAAGAGACTACAGATGCTAGCGAGGGTGTGAGAGACAGGCACCCTCCTACACTGCTGGTGGGAATGTAAACTGGTGCGGCTGCTCTGGAAAACAGTGTGGAGGCTCCTCAAAAGACTATCTATAGAACTCCCCTATGACCCAGCAATAGCACTGCTAGGGATTTACCCAAGGGATACAGAAGTGCTGATGCATAGGAGCACATGTACCCCAATGTTCATAGTGGCACTTTCTACAATAGCCAAATCATGGAGAGAGCCTAAATGTCCATCACCTGATGAGTGGATCAAGAAGATGTGGTATATATACACAATGGAGTACTACATGGCAATGAGAAAGAATGAAATATGGCCATTTGTAAGGAAGTGGGTGGACCTCGAGGGTGTCATGCTAAGCGAAATAAGTCAGGCGGAGAAGGACAGATACCATACGTTTGCATTCATAGGTCTAACCGGAGACCAGGAGAAACCTAATGGAGGACCAGGGGGAGGGGAAGAGGGAAAGAGAGTTGGGGAGAGAGAGGGACGCAAAACTTGAGAGACTACTGAATGCTGAAAACGACCTGAGGGTTGAAGGGGGAGGGGGAGAGGGGAAAAGAGGTGGTGGTGATGGAGGAGGGCACTTGTGGGGAAGAGCACTGGGTGTTGTATGGTGTCGTGTTCCCTCACTGAGCCCCACGTTGGGGTGTCACTTGTCTGGTCCCTTGCCCCGGCAGGCCAGGCGGGGTGGTAAATCCTTGCGGGTTCGTTCCTGAGGGAGGGAGAGAGAGTAGGGCAGGAAGGGGAGCACAGAGAGTGAGGCAAGACAAGCGTTTTCTGATCAAGTCTCTTCTTTTCTTCTTTATTGAGAAAACACTGCATCTTATAAAGGTTTCGAGGCAGGAAAACAAGGCAGCTGACCTAGGTAGGTTGCTAGGAAACAGGGTTAAGGGATTAAGGCTGGAGTAAAAGAGGAACCAAACTAAGGTTTTTATCACAGCACTGAAGGGCCGATACCACCCTGCCTGTAGGCGATTGATCTTTGTTCTCCCGGCTTCTCCTGACAGGGAGTGGCGCTCCCTGCCTATTTTTGTAACTCCCCTCAGGGAGTGACATTTCCGGCTAGCAAATGGCCAAGCAGCTGAATCTTTGCAGCTTCTCACAGTATGGAAACTAATTTGACAATAAACTACTTTTAAAAAACAATAAAAAATTGGATAAGAAACAATCTGATACTTTAAGAAATATCTTTTAACCAGAGATATTTCTACAAATACACAATTTTAGATGCTGATAGATAATAACAAAACTATAAATGAAGATTTGTAAGGGAGTTGGAATAAACATTTGCCTTTTCCCTTTGGGAAAAAAAAAAGAGTATAGGGAAGGGGCTAAACACAAGCCTGGCCTAATCAGATTTTTGTCTGAAATATTCACGGAGACAGACGAGAGCAAGCAGTAAAAATAACAGGGAACGCTTTCTGAACACCTAATGTGCCGGACGCGATTGTGAGTCCTGAATGTGGATTCTTCACTCGATTGTCATCACGGCTCAGGGAAGGGATTTCCACTATTAGACCCATTTTATAAACAAGAACAGTGAGGCTGGGGTGGTAGGTTAATTTGATTGGCGTGTTCATTGAGTAAGAGGGAGACGTGGACTCTGCCCCAGCGCCCCCGTGTTCTCACCTAGAATTCCGACACCATATTTAACAGCAATGTAATAAACCATGTTTTACATTTATTAAAGGAAGCAAAAACCTGTGTGGATAGGCCCGTCAGGAAGCTCTTGACCTCCAGGAGAGAGATGAGTTGCTCGGATTTAAATAAATGGATTTAAGACTAGGAGGCAGTCCCCGAAGAAAGGCTGATGGAAGGTTTGGTTCTCAGAAATGTCAGACTAGGTCGTTTTGAGCTAAATTTTCCACTGTAAAAATAAACCAAACCAAACCCAATGAAAACGTCTGTGTTGTAGGCCGTGGAGCAGGCAGAGTCCATGACTCCGAGAGGTGAGAGGAAGGACGCCAGGAGACGGGACTTGGTCCTGGGGGTAGTTTGCGTGTTGCTGCTTCTGACAGTGAAAGCGGAACCCGAGAGGCTGACAAACCGGAGGAAAGTTTGGGAGTTTAATTAAACCACATTTCCAATCGGGCCATCGAGCCGAAGGGCCCCTCACAGATGAGGAAGGCCATGCATATCCCCCCGGAGATAGGACCCAAGGGTTTAGATAAAGGTCGACTGAAATTAGTGAGACCTCAGAAGGGCAGAAACCCAGCTTCAAAATTTTTAAAGGTTTATTTTTGAGAGAGAGAGAGAGAGAGAGAGAGAGACAGCACAAGCGGGGGAGGGGCAGAAAGAGAGGGAGACTCAGAATGGGAAGCAGGGTCCAGGCTCTGAGCTGTCAGCACAGAGCCTGACGCGGGGCTCAAACTCATGGACCAGGAGCTCATGTCCAGGCACTCGCAGAAACCCAGTTTCAAATGAAGGTGCTTGGTCCTGAGGCCATCTCCCTGCCAGAAGCAAAACAAAATTCTCCCGAGGCAGGGGTGCGGTGGGGGGCGGTGGAATATTGCCACAGAATCACAAAGTAGCTGAAACAATGCCACACATAATTTTTGGCACATAATCAAACACAATTATGTATCATGAGGTCAAGATTAGACCCAAAATCTCAAAGGAAAAGAACGTCCTAGGAATAGCCCACCCTGGATTTTTCATAACTGTGATTATGGTGTCAAACAAACAAACGGCAGGAACTAGAGAATGTAGATACAAATAAATGAAAGTTGTAGAATTTTTGAAAAATGTAGTCCCTGAAATTGTAAACTCAACTGGTGAGATTAACAGAAAATTGGACTCAACGGAAGTGAGAAATGGTGACCGGAAGAGAGAAATGGTGACCGGAAGCGTGGGTCAGGAGACAGGAGACAGGAGACAGCCGGAGGCATCAGAGAGAAAGGCCACCAGACATGTACGCCATGTGGCGGGAAGGTCTCACACTTGGACAATCGGGGTGAACAAGAAGCGTCCCCCGCACCCCCAGACCCCAGAGCCGGGTGGAGGCGGTCAGGTGAGACCCCGGTCAGTCTCCTTGGAGACTAAAGGTCTGAGACCCGAACGTCACCTCCTAACACCAGCCCTGGAACAGACGCCTGCAGGTAGCATGCAGGTGTCCACACGGGGGTGTCTGAGAGGCGGGACAGAGGCGGCTGCCCTGAGGACATGGGCTTCACTTCCCGGGCACTGGGCTTTTGTGAAATCCAGAGTCCTTCACTCTCCAACCAGCTGGCGTGTGCATCCCACGTTCACTGCAGCATTATTCACAGTGGCCAGTGTCCGGAGGCCACCACAGGGTCTGTCCACAGCTGGGTGGGTAAAGGGGTGTGGTGGCTCTACACCGTGGAATACTATTCAGCCACGAAAAAGAAGGAAATCCTGCGGTTTGCAACAATGTGGATGGACACTGAGGGCGCTATGCTGAGGGAGGTACGTCAAATAAAGACGGACAAGAACTAGATTGCTTCCACCAAAAGAAGACAGCATGATTACGTTGCACGTAGAGGGTGGTGTGTTCTAACAACACATCCTACGGCAATATAAATGTATCAAGTCCACACTGGTACAGCTTAAACTTATACAATGTTATATGCCACATAGATCTCTATTAAAGACAAACAGAATCTCTCCCCAGTGCACGAGTCTGATTCCACAGTGTAAAACATGCTACTAAAATGCAATTTCCCGCTCAGTCGGATGGACAGGGCTCCATGCTCTGTCTCCCTCGTGGTTCACTGTTCTCAGTGCGTCTCCGACTGCCCCACTGGCCGACTCTGCTTCAGCCACACTGACTTCTTTGCCCTGCCTGGAATGTCTCAAGCATGCATCTGCCCCAGGACCTTCACACTTGCCGTTCTCTCTGCCTGGAATGTTCTTCCCCCAGAGACATCCTCCTGCAGTCTTGCTCCGGTGCCCCTTCTCATTTACGCCTTCCTAGACCACCCTATCTAAAATCGCTACACCCCCTCCAGACTCCACATGATCTTTTGCACATTTCTAAGTTTGAATCCTGTCTCTGCCAGTTACAAGCTCGGTAACTCTGAGCACACTAGTCTTGTCATGTGTCTGCCCATTCCACGGACACAGGCTGTGTCACTGCACGTTCCCACCAACAGGGCACAACTCCTTCACATCTCTGCCAACACTTGTTATTTTCTGATTTATTTAAATGGCAGCCATCCTAATGAGTGTGAAGCAGTTTTTGTCTCCTTTGACAGTCTGTCCTAAAATATCAGAATGTTGGATGAGAGTCCTCCCCGTCCTGAGCTGACATGGGTGTCCTCAGGGCGCTCCCGTGGCTGGACCGCCACCAAGCACAGGGAACTTGTGTCTCCCGTGTCTCAAGAGGTGTGAGGGGGCGCCGGGGGGCTCAGTCCGCCAGGCATCTGACTCTTGGTTTCGATTCAGGTCACGATCTCACGGTTTGTGGGTTTGAGCCCATGTTGGGGTCCATGCTGACAGCTCAGAGCCTGCTTGGGATTCTCTCAGGTCCTCTCTCTCTGTCCTCTCCCACCCCCGCTCTTTGTCTCTCTCTCAAAATAAATAAACGTAAAAAAAAAAAAAAGAGGTGCTAGAATCCAAGAAATGGACCAGGTTCTTCATCAGAGACCACCCACCTGGGGCCGAAAAGAATTAACATGTGTCTTGTGCTCCCTCTTCTGGCCATGGTGAAGAAACTGCCTTCGAAGTCCAAGGGAAACTTTTTTCATCTCAGGAATTAATGTTTTTCATTTGCTAAGTATTTGCTGACCCTCTACTGTGTGTCCGACACCCTGCCAGACTGTTGAGATCCAGGGGCGCCCGGGTGGCCCAGTTGCTGGAGCGTCCAGCTTCAGATCAGCTCACGATCTCGTGGTTCCTGCATTCGAGCCCCGTGTCCAGATCTGTGCTGTCCTAACAGCCCAGAGCCCAGAGCCTGCTTCCTCTCTCTCTGCTCCTCCTCTCTCTGCTTCCTCTCTGTCTTGCTCTCTGTCTCTGTCTCTCTCTCTCTCTCTCAAAAAATAAATAAATAAACATTAAAAAAATGGTAGGAAGACTCTTGAGACCCATCAGACAGACAGGTCCCTGATCCGGAAGCTTACCCGTTTGTGGGGGGACACACCATGCAGCACTGACATCAGTACGGTTGTAGTTGACTCGGGACAAGTGATTGGGAAAATGACAACGTGGAGGGGACTTCCCAGGACTCTAGAGTGCCCGAGGGGCAGGGGTGGGTTTTGATGTTGCTAAGGAGTCTCTGCTAGAAGCTGAGCCCTCCTCCCTACCGGGACGGGTCATTCCTCCAGCAGATGTCCCCGGCAAGTCTCCTGTCTCTTCCTGGGACACAGGGCTCCTCCCCTGCTCTACGCCTGTCTCTGGCTGACTCCTGGATGCCTGCCCTGGAAGTCTCAGAAGCCTCATCGCATTCAGTTTCCAGGGCAGGAAATGGGGTCTGTGGGATGGTGACCTCTGAGTTGTGCAGTGTCCAAACTACCCAGCTGTACAGGGGGCCCTGGTGCCTTCCTTCTTCAGTCCCACCAGGTTCTGGGCTGGTTACATCATTTCTCTGGGTGATACAGCCAAGATAGAATTCTTGAAGACATCTTTGGGTGAAAAGGTGATTTTATTGAAGCACAGGGACAGGACCCCTGGGCAGAAAGAGGAGAGACTGGTTACATAATGTGGAGCTGGAGGAGGTAAAGTCCAGGGGAAGTTTCCAGTGAGATTTTCATGTGCTAAGGAAGACTCCCAGGACAGTGGAGGCCTGGCTGTTGTCAAGGTAGGATTGTTTTCCTTCTAGCAAAGCACTAGCGTTAAGACAGTAGGGAGTTCCTTGGGGCGTCTGGGTAGCTCAGTCCGACTTCTGACTTCAGTTCAGGTCATGATCTCGCAGTCCGTGGGTTCGAATAAACTTAAAAATGTTTTAATTAAAAAAAAAAAGACAGTAGGGAGTTCTGGAGAAACGTTTTACTCTGCCAGCCTCAACTCTGTGTCAGCGGCTGCAGGTCGTGAGGAAACTTGGTTCCATCTGCCATTTCCTTCCGCCTTTGTTCACCGCATCACTGTGGAGGGTGATGGAGACTCGGTGCAGGACTACCGTCTCTACCAGTTTGTTTTCCCCTTTCCTTTGTTCTCGGGCAGCCAGGAGGGCCTGAGGAATGTCACACATATCCACGGGGCTGGGCGGGGGGGGGGGGGCCTGCCGGCTGGCCTCGTGCCCCCTCCTCAAGGTCAGTTGGCAAAAGAACCAGTGATTGTGCAGAAAGGGACTACATTGCCACGATTGGTGAGGGAGCGTGAGGCAGCCTGGGGGGCAAAGCACAAGGCAGCACACCCCCCTCCCCAGGTGGGACTTGTCGCATATTCCGTGGACACTCCAGGCTACCCCAAAACAGGAAAGGACAAAAAACAAATGGCTAAACTGAGGAGCGTCTCCAGCAGCTTACCTGAAACAACAATCCCATCATCGCCTAAAGCCCAGCAGCCCCCTGCTGACTCAAGGTTCCTGCTTTGCTGGAGGAAGAAACTACCTCACCTTGAGAACATAGGCCTCCAGTGAGTGTGCAGCGGGTGAATGTCTCTTTGGAAACTCCCTCTAGACTTTATCTCCCCGGATCCATAAAAGGGTCACACACCCCACTACCCCAGTGCACCTCTTTCCGCCCAGGGGTCCTGTCCCCATGCTTTAATAAAATCACCTTTTTTGAACCAACAACATCTTCAAGAATTCTTTCTTGGTTTGGCCATTGGCCCCAGACCACCCAACCATCACCCCAAAACTTCATCAAGATGTTGGGCAGCTCAGGAATCAAGGTCTGATCACAGGCAGCAGACCAGAGGGACCAAGCATCCTGGCCGCAGCTCCCCCCCGGAGGAATCTGTTACGGCGTGAGAGTGTGTGATGGGCTGAGCCCAGAACCCAGGCCCACTTCTACTGTGATGGTGTGATTTTTTTTAACTGTTTATTTTATATTTGAGACAGAGAGAGAGAGAGAGAGAGAGAGTGTGTGTGTCTGTGTGTCTGTGTGTGTGTCTGTGTGAGCAGGGCAGGGGCAGAGAGAGAAGGAGACACAGAATCCGAAGCAGGCTCCAGGCTCTGAGCTGTCAGCACAGAGCCCGACGTGGGGCTCATACTGGTGAACTGTGAGACCATGGCCTGAGCCGAAGTCGGCCTCTTAACTGACTGAGCCGCCCAGGCTCTCTAGTGATGCTTTGATTTTCAATAAGAAATGGGTATTTGGTCTCCACTCAGTTCCTGGCAAACCCTATGAATTTCTTAAGTGTGGAGGACAGTGTTGATGTCTTTTGTCTTGTGAGCGAACAGCTTTGGGAGAACACTAACGGTGCCCGCAGGGGGAGCCCATCCCCAGGGGTCAATGAGCTCATCAATCAGATACAGGGCGATGCCTCCATTAAAAGATAGAAGGTGCCGGGCTTGCGGAGTTTGGGGGTTGGAGAACAGGCCCCTTTCCCCAGACCTGCCCGGCCGCCTGCATCTCTTCCGTGGGGCCGAGCCGCATCCTGGAGGAACACGCCGCTGACCTGGTGAGTCAAGACCTCTGAGTTCTCTGAGACTGGCCCGCAAACTGATTCACCAAATCCAAGGAGGGGGCGCGGGAAGCCCGCATCTCCACTAGACAGAAGTGGTAGATAACTTGGATTTGGATCGGCCTCTTGGGGGTGGGGAGGGACCGTCAGGCAGGCCGAGCCCTCGAGCCCTCCCCAGGGGGGCCTGACACCGCCTCCAGGCAGCTGGGGTCAGCATGGGAGTGCCGGACTCCTGAGGGGGTCGAAGAACCGCTTGGTGGTGTGGGAGAAGCACACATGGGAATGGATGTCGGGGACCCGAGATCAGAGGGTGGGGACAGCCAGCACCCGGGTTCCCTGGAGGGACGCAGAATAGCCTTCCCTTCCTCCCGTGCAGGGAAAGGGTCCCCATGCAGCGAGCCGAAGATGACAAACGTGCGACCCGCCACCATGCAGGCCAGTCCTTCATTTGTTCCTTAGACGACAACTCTCTTCCCACTCACTTCCTGCCAGGTGCCAACGCCTCCTGCTCCTAAGAGACACTGAGGAGCCTGTGAGAACATGGTTACAGGTGGAGAGTTTTTCTCCAACGTTAAAAACATTTTTAAATATTTATTTATTTTTGAGAGAGAGAGACAGAGCACGAGCAGGGCAGGGGCAGGGAGAGAGGGAGACAGAATCCGAAGCAGCTCCAGCCTCTGAGCTGTCAGCACACAGCCCGATGTGGGGCTCGAACCCACAAACTGTGAGATCGGAAGCTGAGCCACAGTTGGACGCCTAACTGACTGAGCCACTCAGGCGCCCCTACCACCAGAAAATAAAAAAAGCTGCACGGAGGGGCGCCTGGGGGCTCAGTCGGCTGAACGTCCAAGTGGCTCAGGTCATGATCTCACGGTTCGTGGGTTGAAGCCTGCGTTGGGCTCTGAGCTGACAGCGCACCTGCTTCGGATCCCTCTGCCCCTCCCCTGCTTGCACAGTCTTTCATGCAAAAATAAATAAACCTTAAAAAAATAAAAGCATCAGAGGAGAACACCCTGTGCAATGAGAAAGCCACATCACCTCTCTGGTTTTCTTCTCCCCAAATCCACAATCCTAGTCCAGTCATGAAAAAAAAAATCAGACAAATCCCTGCTCCTCAAAGCTACTAAAGTCATGAAAAACAAGGCGTGCGGACGGTCACGGCCGGGAGGACATCGATGCCATGCGGGATCCTGGGTGGGGAGGAGACGTGAGCGGAAACTGGGACATTCGGATCCTGAGCCCAGGCGGGCCCTCGGCTGTGACCGTGACCGTGCTCACGTTCCGGTTTATGTCAGCTGTTCACATCCAGGAACCTGGCGGGAGGGGAGCACGGAACCTGGGTAGTGACTTTGCAACTTTTCTGTGCATCTAAAAATTGCTTCGCGATTCAAGTAGAAAATACAAACAGAAGCCAAACAAGCACAGGTGATTCCACTCCTGGATTCACAGGCTGCGAAGAGCTGAGGGCGGAGTCTCCGGCAGGTGCACCTGGGTCCCAGCGGGTGCGCGAGGCCAGCGCTGCGCATGCGCACCACGAGGGCCGCGCCGGCTCCAGGAAGGGAACTCCGACGCGCGCTGCCCCACGGGGGACCTTGGGCCTCGGGCTGCAAGCCAGTCCCAGGAGACGTCCGCGTTCGATCCCACTGGTAGGAGGTGCCCGGGAATCAAAATCATGGACACTGGGGATGGAATGGCCCGCGCCAGGGTTTGGCGTTGGGAGGATGGGAGTCATTTAAACGGGTGCGGGGTTTCAGGTTTGCAAGGTGAAAGATTTCTGGAAAACGGCTGCATACCATTGTGAATGTATACCACCGAACTGGACGCTTGGAAACGGCTAAGATGCTAAATGTGAGATAATGTGTATTTCATCACAATTGAAACACTTAAATATTTTTAATGTTTATTCTCTTTGAGAGAGAGAGACAGAGTAAGAGTGGGGGAGGGGCAGAAACAGAGGGAGACACAGTATTGGAAGCAAGCTCCAGGCTCTGAGCTGTCAGCACAGAGCTGGATGTGGGACTCGAACCCATGAACCATGAGATTATGATCTGAGCCAAAGTCAGATGCTAACCGACTGAGCCACCCAGGCACCCATTAACTCTTTTTAAATGTTTATTTTTGAGAGAGAGAGCGAGCGAGCAGAGGAGCAGGGTAGAAGCAGAGAGAGAGAGAGAAAGAAAGAGGAAATCCCAAGTAGGCCCTGTGCTGTCAGCACAGAGTCCGATATGGGGCTTGAACCCACAAGCCGTAAGATCATGACATGAGCCAAGGTCAGACGCTTAACCAACTGAGCCCATCCAGGCACCCCTAAAACTTCTTTTAAAATTTTTTAATGTTTTATTTATTTTTTGAAAGAGAGAGAGCGCAGGGGAGGGACTGAGAGGGAGAGACAGAATCCGAAGACAGGCTCCCGGCTCTGAGCTAGCTATAAGCACAGAGCCCAGCCCGACGCAGGGCAGGAACCCACAAACCACGAGATCATGACCTGACCTGAAGTCGTACACTCAACCGACTGAGTCACCCAGGCGCCCCCAAAACCTTTCTTAATTAAAAATTTTAAACCAACAAAAAGCAAAACAAAACACAACAATAATTTAAAAAACCCGACCTGTATGTAAACTTCCAGAGAGCTGGGTGGTTGTTTTCCTGGGGGATGCAAAACGCTGCGCAGAGAACACTATCCAGGTGTGTGTTAAAGGGCACGAGGCAGCTGGGTGTGCTGGGGATGCCTGTCCCCTGGTTGCGGTGACGGGGTCATGGCGTTTGTACCTGTCCAGAGTCGTCAAGCTACACTAGAGGTGTGTGGTTTTGTATATTGACTATACTTCAATTTAGCGGGCTTTAAGAAAGAGGAGAATTTCTGGGGCGCCTGGGTGGTTCAGCCAGTTAAGCATTGACTTTGGCTCAGGTCATGATCCTGACCTGAGGCCCTGGGGGTGGGGCCCCAAGGCGCGGTCGGTGCTGCAACAGCAAGAGGGACACGAGGACTTGCTGGCCCTCCTCCTGGGGTCTGTGACTACAAGAGCCGTATCTCGGTGCCAGGTGCCAGCCTCCTGATCTGTCGGTCTGGCTGCACCCGAATACTAACGAAACCTGTATTTGAAAGCATCTCAGTGCCTCCACGGGACTGAGCTGGAGCGTGGTGTCCCCAGACTCCACCCTTTGGGTGAGCAGCTGGCTGAACGGCGGGGCCTCCTGTGACACCGTGGAAGCCCCCAGCTCAGGGTCACCGGCTGGCATCCTTGGACAGGCAGGGCATCCCAGGGCCAGGCAGGACCCAGCTGCAGGTGCATGGGCCAGAGCTCTGGGTGGAGCCTGGAGCTGACGCATAGCATCTCTGCACGTGCGCTGGGCCGAGAAGCTGCCTCTGGGTCTGGGAGGGACAGGAGGAGATGAGAGCAGGACAGAGGAGATGCGAGTGGGGACCTGGCTGGCAGGCCGCTTCCCGCCGGAACTGGGAAACGGGAGCCCTGGACTTGCAGCACGGACTCCCGGCCCCGCCAGGACTTCCGAGCATGCAAACAATCTCACTGAACAGCCCCCACCTTCTGACCACACGCAGATCTGGAGCAAGTTCTCTCTTCCTTTGACCCTGCTCAAAATGACCCAGGTGCATCGGAATCCCCGTGAGAGCCTTCTTCCAGCACCCTCTGTGTTGGTCTGCTCCGCTGGCGGTGGCAAAGCACCACAGAGGAGGGGCTTCAGCGACAGGAGTTTACTTTCTCATAGTGCCGGGGGCTGGAAATCCAAGATCAAGGTGTTGGTAGAGCTGCTGCTTCTGAAGCAGCTCTTCTTGGCTCGTAGATTGCTGTTGGGATGTTGCGATTTATAATAAGAAATATGCATCCGGTCTTCATCTGCATTTCTGGCATAGAGCTCCTGAAGCCGCTGTCAGTTCCCGAGGGACGAGAGCCACAGAGGTGGGCTGTTATTTCAAAGAGGTGACCTCTGCACCACTCCCAGATGGAGCTCAATCGCCAAGGGCCAGGGATTAGATCCATCTTGCCTGTGTAATGAGGTGTCCATAACCCGCAACGGGCAGGATTTGGAGAACTTCGGGGTGGGTGACCTCGTGGAGATGCTGGGGAGCCGCGTGCCCGGAGGGTGCACGGAAGCGCCGGTCCTTTTCCCGTGCCTGGCCGTGGCCCTGTGCCGCCCTCCCAGCTGGCTGGCCCTGAGTTATGTCCTAGTAAACTGGTGCAATGTTTCTCTGAGCTCGGTGAGCCGCTGAAGCAAATTAATCGAACCGGAGTGCGGAAGTGGGGGTGGGGGTGCGGGGAGGGGGGGTGGGGGGGTCAGAAGGCTAGATGACAGCCCGGGCGGGCGTTCGCTGCAATGTGAGCTGGGAGGAGGGGCGTGGTCTTGGAGGCTGAGCCCTGAACCTGTGGGATCTGACTCTGCCTTTAGACAGATAATGTCGGAATTGACGTAAATCTAAAAATACCAGCTGGGAGCAGAGAAGTGCCCTGTGGCGTGGGGGAAAAACCTACCTCAGCATTGGTGTCGGAATTGGAGCCACCTCTTCCCCATGTCCTCACGTGGTTGTCCCTCTGTGTCTGTCTGTGTCTTAATCTCCTCTTATAAGGTCATCGGGCATATTGGATTAGGACCCACCATATGACCTCATCTGACATAATCACCTCCTCAGAGACCCTGTCCCTAGGTACAGTCACTGCTGAGGTACAAGGGCATTAGGACATCAACACGAGAGTTTAGTGGGGACACCGTGCAGCCCAGAGGAGCTGCAACCTGGTGTGTGTGCCTCTTACCGCACAGTGTGTGTTCTCTCCCTGCAGGGAGTAACACATCCAACGTGTTCAATTCCAAGTGCATTCCTGGTGGTCTTTGGCTTTAAAACATGCTTTAAGAACTCACAGCAGCAATAATTTGATTCGGAGGAAAGGAAACAAATTCTCGGTGGGCGAGAGAGAAAGGGGAGGTGGTTTCCCAAACATGCAAAGAGGAGAACAGACAAAGTGACCCTGAGTCCCCCTCCCTGCCCTCCGGCCCTTGGGTCTTAGCTGAGGCCTCCCACAGGGACAGGAGTGACTCTGGACGCCAAACGATGTTTTGCTACCGAGTTAGGGTGGACTATTGACCCGGTGAAATTGGGACAGTTGGAGAACCCCAAAATGGCAAGAGAATCTGGAAGACCTGCTCCAGATATAGCTGTGGGGGAGGGGCAGGAGACGCAGGCAGATGGCGTGCGAAGGCAGGATGAGAAGGAATAAAGCTGTCTCCTGTTCACACCAGTGAGCCCGAAACTTTTTTTTACTATCCTATCTTTTTTTTTAATTTGAAATTTTTTAAGTAAAATTTTTATTTTAGAATAGGTTTAAGTTTACAGAAAAGTACAAGGCTGGTACAGAGAGTTCCTGTCCCCCCGACACCGGGTCCCCCGCGCGTCGCTGCGGTGCGTTTGTTTGTCACGACACATGGGCCAACCTGGACGCATTCTTGTCACGTGACATCCACGTCTTATTAGGAAGGCTCTCCTCTGTTTTTACCGACTGTCCTGACCTGGATCCCATCCCGGGGGACACATTCTACTTGTCACCTTATCTTGTATGCTCCTCTTGACTGAAAGCTTCTCAGAGTCGTCTAGTTTTTGATGAACTTGACAGTTTCGAGGCGCCCCGGCCAGGTATTTGTAGAATGTGCTTCAGAGGAGACTGGCAGGCGTTTCTCTCCTACGCAGACCAGCTCACGGGGGAGCCACCGTTTTCCTCACACCATATGGAGGGCTTAATCCTATGCCTTATCTCGGCCGGTGCTGGTCCTAATCCCTGGGCGGGCAGTGTTTGTGAGGTTTCTCGGCAACAAAGTTACTGTCTTCCTCCAAGTGTCACACTGTCCCTTCTAGAAGACAGTCTCACGCTCAGCCCGGCCTTGAAGAGGGGGGTGTTGTGCTCCAACCCCTCCAGGGTAGGAGGCCAACGTGAATGATTTCTAATTCTTCTGTATGGGAGATTTGTCTTTTCTCTCCATGTCTTGCGTTTATTACTTTAGCCAACCATACCATCGTGGACTTATGGGTATTTACTTCATTTTTGGGTAATGATCTGATATTTCATCTATTCTGATTCTCTGATTAGAGCCCTGCTCTTTTCTTTTCAATCTTTTGCTATGAAAATCTTCAAACATAAAAAAGTTGAAAGACTATTCCAGTGAGGGGAAAACCCCCAAATAGTCCAATTATAAGATGGGCAAAGAAAGACTGATCATTTTCCAGAGAAGACATCCAGATGGCCAACAGGCCATCAACATCACTCACCATCAGGGAAATGCAAATCAAAACCACAGTGAGATCAGAATGGCTAAGATTAAAAAAACAAAACACCCTAGAGAAGGATGTGGAGAAAAGGGACCTTGCACTGTTGGTAGGAATGCAAATCAGTGCAGCTGTTCTGGAAGAAAGTATGGAGGTTCCTCAAAAGCTGACAGAAATACCTACAATTCAGCAGTTTCATTTTGGGTATTTACTGAGAGAGAATGAAACCACAGACTCAGCGATACCCGTGTATCTGTGACATGCATGTGGCGAATGGAGTATTACTCAGCCAGAAAAATGGAGGCGCTCCGGGCGTCTGTAACAACACAGATGGACCTTGTGGGCGTTCTGCTAGATGAACTAAGTCAGGCTGAGAAAGACAAAGACCGCCTGATCTTACTCACGTGTAGAATCAAAAACACCAAACTCCTAGATACAGAGAACAGATTGGAGGTTGGAAGGGGTGGGGGTGGGGGAGGGGATGGATGAATGTGGCCAAAGGGTATAAACTAGCAGTTATAAGCTATGGATGCTAGGGATCTAAAGTATAGCAAGTGACTATAATTTCCAACACCATATTCTAGAGCTGAAGGTTGTCACGGGCGCCTGGGGGCCCAGTCAGTTAAGCATCCAACTTCAGCTCAGGTCATAATCTCACAATCCGTGAGTTCGAGCCCCGGTGCGGGGCTCTGTGCTGACAGCTCAGAGCCTGGAGCTGCTTCCGATTCTGTGTCTCCCGCTCTCACAAATAAACATTAAACAAAATAAACTAAGTTGTCAAGAGAGCAGATTAGGAAAGCTCCTGCCACACACACATACAAAATGTAACTGCGTGAGGCCACGGGTGTGCTAACCTGTGAAAAGCATTTTGTAGTATACACAGATATCAAATCATTCTGTTGTATACTGAAGTCTACACAGCGTTCTGTGCCAACTATACCTCAGCACAGCTGGACGAAGTAAGAGATAGTATGGTGGCCAGATACTTGCTATCTAGACTCTACTATTAATATTTTTGCTTTATTACATATCCTTCTGTCGATCCATCTTTTCTTTTTTCTTTTTAATTTTTTTAATATTTGTTTTTTGAGGAAGAGAGAGAGAGAGAGAGCACCCACGAGTGGGGCAGGGTCAGAGAGAGAGGGAGACACAGATTCTGAAGCAGCTCCAGGCTCCCAGCTGTCAACAGAGCCCGACACGAGGCTCGAACCCACAAGCCATGAGATCATGACCTGAGCCGAAGGGGGATGCTTAACCAACTGAGCCACCGGGTGCCCCTCTAATTTTCTTTTTTGATCCATTTCAAGGGACACTGAAGACCTGCTACATTCCCCAACCTGTCTCCACCCCTTCCACCTCACCACTACTTAAGCATGCATATCATTAGCAACATTCCCCTACCTGCCTCCCACCCCCCCCCCACTACTTGACCGTGCATATCATTAGCTAGAGTTCTTATTTTCTTTTGAGGTAACATTTGCAGTGAAATGCACAAATCTTAAGTGTACCACAAATGCGGATCCCTGTGAAACCCAAACCCTTACCAAGATATGGAACAAGGCCTTCACTTCAGCCCTTTCCCAGTCAGCCCTGTCCCCACCTTCTCTGATTACTGTTGGTCCCACAGGTTAGTTCTGTCTGTTCTAGAACACCACCTGAATGGATTCTCACACTATATACTGAGCCACCTTGTTAAGCCGGGAAGTAGAAGAGTTTAAGTCTTGGGCAGGGGGTATATGCTGAACCCCGTTAGCCAGGCCCTGCTCTGGTCTTCTCTCAAGAGGGGTAGATCAATCAGGAGGGCTTCCTGGAGGAGGCGGCATTGCGTCTCTCTCTGGCTCCCTTCCTGCCTCTCTGGGCTACTCCTCCACAGCCTCTTCGTGGGCCCCTTCCTCCGCTTGCTGGTGCTGCTCAGCATCTGGCTAGGCCAGAGCTTATAAATCAGCCAGCTCCAACCCACAGACAGGTTTTATTTGGCCCACACAGTATTTTTTTTTTTTTTTGTATTTGAGTTCGTTTTAACATTTAAGAGCTGAGGGATTTTGCTTTTAAAAATATCCACATTTCTTTCTCCTGGAAATTTGAAACATCTGGCAATGTTGTGCCCCTCTTCCTGATCGCTAGTATTGGCTGACGCCAGATACGAACAACCATGTACTCTGAGCCCTCCTCCATGGGGCGGGGGGGATTCTCAGGCACGCAAGCCCTGAATTAACACCTGTAGAGCCTGAGATGGCATCCGAGTGGCGTTCAGAGACCGCCCCGGAATAACTGTTTGTCTTTCCCAGGAGGAACAGCCTCAGGGAGCAAAGGCAGGAGAAAGCAGAAGAGAACAAATTTCTGTCAGACAGCATCTCTGCTCTTCCACGGACTGGGACGGGTGCCTTGGGTTCAGTCAGTAAAGGCTAGAACAATCCCCTAAAGAATGTGGTCCATTATGGGACCTAAACCATATGTGAGAGAGACAGAGAGATAGATACCAAAGAAAGAGCCAGAGGGAGAAAGAGAGACATACAGTCAACAAACCTTTTTAATTTTTTATGTTTATTTATTTTTGAGATAGAGAAAGACTGAACATGAGCAGGGGAGGGGCAGAGAGAGGAAGACACAGAATCTGAAGCAGGCTCCAGGCTCTGAGCTGTCAGCACAGAGACTGACACGGGGCTCGAACTCATGATCCACGAGATCATGACCTGAGTTGAAGTCGGATGCTTGACCAACTGAGCCACCCAAGCGCCCCAACAAACCTTTTTCTGAGGGGAGTGGAAGGGGGTGGTATGTGCCATGGGTGCATGTGTGTCTGTCTGTTCACGCATGCAGCATGCTGCGGGGGGTGCAGGAACAAAACGCTGCGCCCCCTTGGAAGCCAATAGAACCTACTCCACGTTAGTATTAGTTACTCCTTTTCTAACACCAACCTGCGTGGACCCCTGGAACTCGAGATTAGTGGTTGTTCGCGATTGCAAGTCAAGACCTGTTAGCCGGTCATGAAACATTCAGGACGTTGTGACCACAGTTTTGTTTCTGAAACAGAATGAACATCGGAGATATTGGAGAGCATTACGCTTAGAGGAGGTCAGTTTGGTTTAGGACCCTTTTCACTTCGCAAGTGTATATACGCGTGTGTGTGTGCCAGGTCACGCTGGAAGACCTCAACAGTGTGGCTGAGGTCCCGCATGTTGGAAAGCGTCCACCCTCAAATATGATCTATCTGGGGAGGGTAGACACAAGGCCCGAGGGTGGGAGACGTGAAACAGGACTCAGAGGGTATGTTTGACTTGATCTGATGGGCAGTAGGGAGCCACTGAGTGCTCGTGAGTCGCCGACTCACAGTGACCGCCTCACCCCAGCCCCAGATACACGTGCCCGACCACGTACACTGTGGAATTTGGAATTCTTCTCCCCGTTAGCGAGTCCTGCTCTTTCCGTCCACACTGGCTGTGGATACGGCGTAGGAGATGACCCCACAGAGCTGTTAGGACAGTCCAATCTCACCTCTCTGTGCTCACCTGACAGACAGCGACGCAGAGACTCCAAGATGAGAAATCACTTGGCTCCGGTCACTTAGGACAACTCGTGGCTTCGCATTTCAGGGACCTCACCGTCTCCAGGCCCCATGCAGCCTGTCTGGTTGGGGACAGTGGAGGACTGACTCCAGCCGCTGGATTTCAACTTGGAGGTGGGCTGGAGAAGACCAGGGCAGTGATGCTGAGTGTGTGTGTGTCTGTGTGTGTGTGTGTGTGTGAGAGAGAGAGAGAGAGAGAGAGAGAGAGAGAGAGAGAGAGAGAGAGAGAGAGATGAGGGCGGTACCTTTACTCTTCTGTCTCCTTCATCACCATCAGCCTCATCACCATCACCACCATCATTAGCGTCACTGTCGCCAACATCATCATCACTGTCACCACCATCATCACCACCACTAATCATTCTTTTCCTCTGAGTAAGGGGATGGGCAGCTACCTATCCCAACCCTTCCTCACCAACCAGGGGCACAATGTTGGCAGGAGAACCCTAGGTGGGGTGCTAACCTCCCCCTTTTCCTCCTGCCCATCTCAGTCCTTGCCGGTGAGGCCTGGGGTGGGGACCCCACATGGCAAAGTCGAGTCTAGCTCTACAAGGGTGGGGGGGGTTCTGTGGGGCAGATTCCTAAGAACCTTAGTTTTAGCCTCAACAATGACCGCCCGGACAGGAATGTCCAAGTGGCTGGGTCCCCTCCAAGGGTCTCTACTTCCCCATGTATCAGGGTGGCATCAGTGGGTTCCTAGGAAACTCAGCATAGGGAGTGGCTGGAAAAATACTGTCAACTGTGAAGTGAATGGAAAGGGTCGATTGAATCCGTACGTACATCCAAGCAATCCTCAGTGAGCTTGGAGGGCCTCTTAAACACATGTCAGGCATTCTTTCCTATAAAGATGAGAGGGGTCCCTAGAGAGATGAGCAGGGTTCTCTCTAGGGCTGGGAGGGGTCCTTAACACTGGTGAGCAGGCATACATTCTAGAATGGTCTGCACACATAGAAAGGGTTGTTTATAGAAGAGGTGTTTTTATACAGACTTACAAAGGTGGGGCTTGTATCCAAATGGCCTCCTTTATGAGCGAGATTACCCTCACACACAGAAATGAAGGGTTTTTTATGGGTGCAGTTGACCCCTCTTTGGAAAATGCTGTGCAAATACTTAGCGACCTTTGCGCAGACATCTAAGGGACCCTTATGCCGCTGCAGGGTGATATCACAGTATGAGCGGCCTCATCTGGACAAGGCTGTCGCTGGACGGAGTGGTACCTGCGCCCGCCACGGGTGGGAGCCGTCTCCTAGGGGCGGAGCGCTGCCCCCCCCTCCCCAGTCGCGGCGCCGCAGTTCCGCCGGCAACCACCAGGGGCAGCACCGTCCCCGCCTGTCCCGCGCCTCCCCCCTCCTCCCCCAATCTCCGCCCCCCTCCCTCTCCTCCCCCTGCTCCTCTCCCCTGAGCCCCGCCAGACCCCGCTTCTCCCGCGCCCCGCTCCACTGCGGAGGCTCCGCGGCCCCGGCGTTGGTCCCGCTGCGCCCTCCCCGGGGGCTATGGGGGCGGCCCCGGGCTACCGACCCTCCGCTTGGGTGCATCTGCTCCACCAGCTGCCCCGCGCCGACTTCCAGCTCCACCCGGTTCCCAGCGGTTTCGCGCCCCAAGAGCAAGAATACCAGCAGGTGGGAGCAGGTGCGGGGTCCCGGGGGCGGGGGCGCGGAGGGTGGGCAGAGCTGACGGGTCCGAGGGAGGAGGGGGCTGGGTGACAAGAGTCCTGTGTTCTCCGCGGGTGGGGGCCCGGACTTTGGGGTATCTCATGAGGCTCCCATACCTGGAGGTCCCCCTGGACGGGTGCTGGGAGACCGGAGCCCTGGCTCCTTAAATAAGGGAGGGCCAGGGGCCTGGACCCCTCGGTCCCAGAGGGGAAGGACTGGGGTGCCTTGGGTTCCGGGGTCTCGAGAGCTGCCTGGGAAGCGAGCCTCCAGGGTCACCAGGGAGATGGGTCCACTCTCCGTGTCCTAGAAGATGACCCCTCCTCTGATAGGGTCGGGCCAGTGCAGGTGAATACGTCCCGGTTAAGGTGCGACTCAGGAGAGACAGGAGCTGATAATGGTGGAGAGGGAGAAGGCTGGGTGCCCGGTCCAGGACGGGATGACACCTGAAATGGGGAAGGGGCGGGAGGGAGGGAGGGTCAGGGCTGGGGAAATGAGGTGGAGGTGCTAGCGAAGGAATGTTCAGCCAGTCCTAGACCAAGACAGGAGGGTGGTCAGCGGGCCGCTGGGGCGTGTGGGGGCGGGGATGAAAATGAGGTTCCATTTGGGGACCAGAGGATGACAGAAATGGGTCTGGAGGGTGGGGCTGGGTGGGAACCTTACAGAAGCTGCCCTCCCTGGGGAAGGGACCCAGCCTGGGTCAGCTCCAAAAGGGGGAGAAAGAACTGTCCCCTGACCCAGTTTAATTCAAGTCCTTGACTTTGAGATTAATGAAAAGCAAGGCTTGGCCGGGCATGGGGTGGGGAGAGTGGGGGGATGCTGGGAGTCCTGGTCCCGAGCCCTGTCTAGAGGGTCTAGGCCCGTCGGATCCGTGCAGGGGGAGCTCCTGGGACAGAGGGCTGGGGGATTGGAGAGCTTAGAAGTGGGGGGGGGGGCCAGGAAAGCAGAGAGGGGGATGTGTGCTGTATTCTGAGCTATTTGGGTCATGCCTGTGCCAGCCGGGAACAGCTCCTCCCTGCCCGCGCCGCGCCGCCCGCTCCCCACCAGACGGGGACCGCCATCCCCTCGCCCACAACCTCGGCTTGCACAATCCCAACCTCTAGTGCCCGGCACCGAGGCCCCCTTACGGCGGGGACACCTGCCGACACAGCAAGCCAGCAGCTCGCCTGTCCCAGTCCTGGTCATGGCCGGAGGCACTCGGAGAGGCTCACTCCACCCCATCAGGGTGACAGCCCCGGGGCCGTGCACAGAGTCACGCGGTCCGAGGGGACACGCCCCCCAGGGAGATTACCGCTGTGGGCACAGCTGGAAAAAGTCAGGCACTGGGTGACACCAGGCTGAGAGACACACTCACGCACACCTATGTGGTCCCATACACATACTTACACGCGTGTACACACGCTCACAGACACCCATGTAGTCTCATACACACACTCACACGCATGTATACACACTTACACACACCCACGTAGTCCCATACACATACTCACATGCATGTATGCACACTCACACACCCACGTAGTCCCATACACACACTCACATGCATGTATGCACACTCACACACACCCACGTGGTCACACACACTCACACACATGTATACACACACGTAGTCACATGCACATACTTACACACCCCACATAGTCGAATACGCATGCTTACATGTATACACACTCACACCCATGTAGTCATATACACATGCTTACATGCATGTATACATACACACATGTAGTCACATATGCATGCTTGCACACTTGTACACACTCACATGTTCGTGCCCTTACTCAGATACATTCCCCACACTCACGTGTATTCACACACAGTCCCCTATGCTTACACACACTCACATGTGCATGCAGACACACACATGTATTCACACATTCCTACCCTCACCCCCCCACACACACTCACTTATGCACACAGTCCCCTATGTGTACACACTCAGACCCCCCTCACACCCACAAAGCCACATATACTTACGCACATGTATACACATGCACGCGTTCCTGCCCTCACTCCCACACTGACCACGCCCTCCCACAGTCACATACACATGCACATGTTCACATTCACACAAACACACATCTTAACACCCACACACACACTCTCTCACACAGACACACACTCAGGTGTAGTAGCTCATGGTAGACAAACTCAGTCAAAGATAAAACATCCAGTTTCACAGCCGGAAACACAAATGAGCCACACGCGTGTGTCACACCCCTCACTGCAGGGGCAGAGGCACAGGCACTGTAGTTTCTGGGAAGCAGCCCGAGCGGGTCCGGAGCTCTGGTTCTGTTCCCGGGGCGGTCCCTGCGGTGCTGTGTGGCTCCGGGCAAGCCCCGGCCCGTTCTGGGCGCCTGTGAAGAGGACAGACTGCGCGGCCCCACGGTGCAGTCCTGCGCGGATCTGCGGCCGTGCTTTGAGGCTTTTCCGTCTACAGACCCTGTTCTCTCCCTGCGTGCAGCTCTCTGTCCCCTTTCTCTGAATCCCTCTCTCTGTCTCTGTATCTCCGAGTCTTGCACACACACTCACTGTCATGGAGGCTGTCACGCCCCCCTCCCTGTGAGTCCCTGGGTGACAGACTCACGCTGCAGTGGGTGTGCAACAGCTCAGCAGCAGGGGAGAGCGAGCGAGCAGTGAGGGGGGAGGACCAGCGAGGAGGAGGAGGAGGGCTGCCCACCCCCAGCCTCTCACACGTCTCCAGGAACAGGCACCCCCGTCCACCCCCGATCTCACCCAGTTCCGGATCCAGGTCTCAGCAGGTCCTAGGACGTGCTCTACCCATTCCAACCGCCTGGTTGGGGTGAGGAGGTGACAGTCTCAGAGAGAGCAAGGCCCCTGAGGAAGGTCACACGCAGAGCGGAACTGGAACCCGGGGTTCGGGCCTCTCTGTTGGATGCTCCCTCCGGTGACCCAGCTGCAAGCCACCGAGCCCAGATGCCAGACTGGGAGGAGCTGGGGACCCCACCTCTCCCAACAGGCCTGAGAACCACAGGCTGGGCTTGACCCCCAGTCTAGCCAGGACTTCCTTCCACCTCCGCTGAAGTCCCGCATCCAGGCCCCCCAGCCCCTCTGAGGCCTCCTGTCTCCCCTTCCCCAGGCCCTGTTGCTGGTGGCGGCCTTGGCGGGCCTGGGCTTGGGCCTGAGCCTCATCTTCATTGCTGTCTACCTCATCCGCTTTTGCTGCTGCCGGCCCCCGGAGCCCCCTGGGGCCAAGAGCCCCCCACCCGGGGGAGGCTGTGTCACCTGGAGCTGTATCGCTGCCCTTCTCGTCGGCTGGTAATGGGGCCCCAGGGTGGGCGGGGAAGTGGGGACGGGGCTCCCCACACTCGCGCTCAGTCTTGCGGAGGTGTCCTGGCAGCAGGAAGAATGCTCCCATTGTATGGATGGAGAAACTGAGTTTCGAGAGGAGTGACCTCCCAAGGACAGCCAGCCCCGCAGGAGGAGGCAGGGGTTAGGAGCCAGGGTTTGGTGGCCTTGTCACTGAATAGCTGTGCAACTAGGAGATATAATCTCTCCAGGTCTCAGTTTACACATCTCTAAAATGGACATTACAGTAATGCCCGTCTCCTAGTTATGGTAAGATTAAATGACAGCATGTCCACTGCCTGGCGCACAGTCGTACTCAGCAAACGGTGACCAGTGATGTCACTCACTCATTCATTCATTCATTCATTCATTCATTCATTCTACAACTATTTCCTGGGGACCTACTGTGTGCCAGGACAGGCCCCAACCAGCCGGACAAGATGCTTGCCCTCATGGGGCTGATGATCTAGTCAGGCAGACAGACAACAAAGGAATATATTCAGGATCCCAGAGCAGACCCACCTGCGGCCCACACCTGAGCTGGTCCAACGCCTTCCCACAGCAACCCGGCTGGGTTCACGGTCCTCGCACCCAGGTTGGAAAGGCCAAGTCTTAGGGAGAGGCAGAAGGCAACTTTTCAAGGCCCGATTGGCCTAGTGGTGGGGCTGCAAGCCCCCACCCTCTTCTGTAACCCCCCCCCACACTGGGGGTGGGTAGAGAAGAGAGGACAGCTTGAGGAACCACCACTATCAAGAGGCAGCTCTAAGCGCGGCCTTGGCCGCAGGCCACCCCCACCAGTGCAGAGCCATCCTGTTCCCCAGGTTAGGGTGACTGGATCCAAAAGACCTGCCCCGAACTGGACCCGGGAGTGGTGGCCAGGCTCTCCCCCGCCCCCTCGCTGCAGGGACCAGCAGAATGTGTTTGGGGGTGTCTGTGGGGGAGGAGGGCTGGGTGTCCTATATCCAAAATGCTTCCTCCTCGGGCTCTCCTGAGTGGGGGTGGATGGGAGTGGTGGACAAAGGCCCCGTGGGGGAGAGACACAGCCGCCCCGTGGCCTGGGAACAAGGGCAGCTTTGTGGGACTGAGAACAATGGACGGGGGCCTGGGCAGGCGTGGGATCCCGGGCCTGGGGGTGGGGACCCGTTAGCAGGGGCTGGGAACTGTGGGGACGGCAGGCTCCCTCCGCCCGGTCCAGCCTGGCCCTCCGCTGAGGGACACTCTGGGGGTGGTTGGGGGGATGGGCCCACATTCAGACCCCACAATGGAGCTCTGTGTGCCGGCTGCGAAGGGGCGGGGGCGCAGGCTTCGGGCCCATCGGCCCACATTCCCTTGCTTTGCTCCCAGCTGGCCAGACCTTGGGTCCCCGGGGGGTGGGGGAAGGCGGGGAGCTCTGGGCTTGGCTCCGGGGTCCCCCAGGAGATGATGGCTGAGGCCCTGCGCTCCTAGGATCCCCCAGCAGGCAGGGAGGGGATGGCGGGACCCTGAAGTGAGAGGTGCTCCTGTCTGGATGCCTGAGGGAAGGATGCGGATTGGGTGTGGGGCCAGCATCCTGGGGGGGGCGGGTGGCGTTCTCCTGGGGCTGGGAGCTACGGGGTTCCGCTCCAGTGAGGCGCGGGTTAAATCTGTCCCCCCCCCCACTCCACCCACCATTAGCATCACAATGACGTCCCAGGGCAGGGGGGGAAGTGGGGGGGGGCTTCCCGTTACCTTGGCAACTGGTGGGGGCCAGGCTGGAGACGTTCGTTCCCACGGAGGGCTGGACCAATGGGGCCGGGGTGGGAGCGGGACTGGGCGCGTGAGCGGGTGGTGGGGGCAGCAGCCCCAGGGTCCCAGGGCAGGTTGTGATTTCCCATCCCTCCCCCTCTCAGCGCCGGCATTGGCATCGGTTTCTATGGCAACAGCGAGACCAGTGATGGGGTGTCCCAGCTCAGCTCGGCGCTGCTGCATGCCAACCACACGCTCAGCGCCATAGACCACCTGGTGAGGGGCCATGCAGGGGCCGGACCCCAGCTCTGCATACCCCCAGACCGGGACACAGGGCTACCTCCCCGGGAGTCCGGACCCAAACTCAGAACCCACACCTGAAACTTAGGACCCCAGACTCAGAACTTCAGGTTGCAACTTGTGGACCTCCCACTGGACACCTGGACCCCCATCCCTGGGTGCAACCAGGACCTTAACCCAGATCTGGAACGTGGGGCTTGAACCCAGACCCTGTTCACACTTGGTCTCTACCTGGGACCCAAGCCACTGAGCGCCCAGGGCTCCTGATGGAGGCCACAGAACTCTACCCCTCCCTCCTTCCCTCATTCCACAGATGTCCTAGCCCCTCGATCTCAGACACCAGCCACCGCTCACCCCTGCTTCACCCCCACAACTCTGTCCCCCAACCCCAGCCTCCCCCAAAGAATGCCCTCCCCTGACCCCAGCCTCACCCCTGCACGCAGGTGCTGGAAATGGTGGAGAGGCTGGGCGAGGCCGTGAGGACCGAGCTGACCAGCCTGGAGGAGGTGCTTGCGCAGCGCACCGAGCTGGTGGCCGCAGCGCGGGGCGCCCGGCGGCAGGCAGAGGCCATGGCCCAGCAGCTGCAGGGGCTGGCCTTCTGGCGGGGAGTGCCCTTGAGCCCCCTGCAGGTGGCCGAAGATGTGTCCTTTGTGGAGGAGTACAGGTGGGTGACGGCGCCTCCCTGCCCCGTGCGGCAGGGGTTCTCACCCTGGGCGCCTGCGCCGCCGGGGACATCGGGCCACCTCGGGAGACGTGTCTGGTCGTCACCGCTGGGGACAGGGCCCTAGAGACCGGAGATGCGTCCTACAATGCACAGGACGGCCCCTGCAGCACCGGGTGACCTGTCCCAAGTGTCAGCAGTGCCCAGGCCGAGAAACCCTGTGACAGAGTTGGTCGAGTCGCCCCCGCCACCTCACCCCAGTGCCATCCGCTCACTCCCGCCCAGCCTGGCTCTGCTCTTGTCACCCATCCATCCCTCTGACACGCGCACCCACTCCACACAGTGATTTAGCGCCTTCTGGTGCAAGAGAGACGTGCCCAGGTGGTTGGGGCTCTAGAGCCAGAGGGCCATTCCCTCACCAGTTCTGTGCCTCAGTGTCCCGATCTGTAAAACGGGAACAATGGATAGCGTTCCCCTCATTGGACTCTTGAGGATTAGACGCGTCTGTATCTGTTGAGTGCTTGCAATAGCGCATCCTATACAGTTGTCTGTCAAAACGTACGTTTTTATTAAGACCGAGCAATGAACAAAACACAGCATTTCCTACCCGTCTTCCGGTAAAGGGGCCAATAAGAAACACGCACACGAGCAAAACATTTTCTCTATGGTGCCGGGCGATAAGAACTTTGGAGAAAACGGGGCAGGAGAGAGCGATGGGCTGGGGACAGGGGCCGGCGGTTGGAGCGTGCACTGGCAGGGGCGGCGACCCGATATTTGAAGGAGGGACAGAACAAACCCTGCAGACTTCTGGGGCCACCTTCCCAGCGGCCAGCGCGATGGCGTTCTCCCTGCTCCTGCTGCTAGGGGTTCCCTCTCTTGCTTGTCCGACACCCTCTGCGGGCCCTGTGCCCGGGGCGGAGGCAGACCAGGACGGAAGCAGTCTGTGGCAAGGGCACCACCGTGGGCCATCGGACGGGCCTGGGTCCCAGTGAGGACAGTTCTGCTTCGTGGCTAAGCCCAGAGGCCGCACGTGCCAGGCCCCAGCCCCCTTCCAGGGGTCCCGGGCGCTGTGCAGGCTCCGCCAGGGTGAGGCAGGCCCACCACCACCAGGAAACATCTGACAGGAGAGTGCTGGCACTTGAGAGCCATGGTGGCCAGCTTCCTGCAAGGGACACAGGGCCCCTGCAGGGAGAGCTTCCTGGCAGCATTCCTGGAGGCTGAGAGCAGGAGTTCAGGGCAGCACAACTAGGGCAGAAGGCTGGGCTGCCCCTGATGGCAGGGAGAGTGCAGCTGCTGTGTGCGTGCACGGTGTGTGCCGTGTGTGCCGTGTGCGTGTGCGGCATGTGCCGTGTGCATGTGCCTGTGAGTTGTGCCGTGTGCATGTGCTGTGTGCGGTGTGTGCCGTGTGCATGTGCTGTGTGCGGCAGGTGATGCGCCGTGTGTGGTGCGTGGTGCGGGCCCTGTGCATGTGCAGCGGGGACACTGGCAGCAAAGGCCTGGAGATCTCCCGGGCACTTGGCCAGCTCCTTCCCCGGGAAGGAGGGTCCCCCGCCTCGGCACAGCTGCGTGGGGAGCACGGAGAGTGAAGCTGTGTACCGAGCACTCACTACGTCCTGCACTCCATGGGCGTGAATCACTCCCTGACTCCTGACTAGATGACACCTGCAGCTCCCTGGCTACCGCGCGAGGTCACACTGAAGTGTCCGCGTGCTCGGCACCCTCTCTGCCCCTCCACTAGCCTCACGACATCCTCTTGGAGCATGTGCTGGTGTTCTCCCCCACGGTGCAGGCGGGGAAACCAAGGCACAGGGGGCAAAGTCCCTGAGACGAGGGTTGCATGCAGCTAGGAGGCGGAGAGAGGCTGGCCCTGAGCCTCAGCGCACGCCTGGGAATGACTCCCTTCACTCCGCGGACTGTCACTCGTGCCTGGTGGCAGGGCTTCTGCACGCTGCTATCGGGGGAGGGTCCAGGCGCCGGGCCGGACCTCAGCCCTGACCGGCTGCGGCGGCCGCCTCCCAGTGCACCCTGTTCACAATGAGCCAGCCACGGCGGGAGCCATTCCTCCCAGCTGAGTCCTGGGCTGGGTCTGTGTCACTCTCGTCCCTCCTCCAGGTGGCTGGCCTACGTCCTGCTGCTGCTGCTGGAGCTGCTGGTGTGCCTCTTCACGCTCCTGGGCCTGGCGAAGCAGAGCAAGTGGCTGGTGATCGTGTAAGCGCCGCACCCACGCGGCGGCACTCGGGGGCCTCTTCCTGTCCCACGCGCTCCTGCGAGGGGTACCCCTACTGTCCTTCCCGCCTGGAGCTGCTTCCGTTTCCTGCCCCTGAGCTTGCCTGGAGGCCCCGGGCTGGGCCCGGCAATGGAGACATCCGGCCAGTGCTGGCCCGAGAGGCGCAGGGCAGACCGGAAACACGGGATTTGAGGCCACGCAAGTGTCCCCAAAGTCTGGAAGCCAGGCTTTGGTGGTGCTGAGGATGGGGGTGCGCACCCAACTGCCCGGGAGCGAGGGGCCCTCAGGCACCTGCCCGATAGTGGAAGGATGTGGGGCAGAAGGCGGCCACACCTGAGGCTCTGTGGCCCTTGCGTGGCTCACGGGGATCTCACTACCACACTCGTTACTTAACGGCTTGTTCTGCGTGGCCAGCTCTCTTCTGGAACCCACACGCTAACCCTGTGAGGAGGGGCTTTCCTTCTCCCCACTGGACACAGGGGAGACTGGGGCTCAGAGAGGTAGGGCCGCTTGCTCAGGGCCACACAGCCAGGAAGTGCTGGAGCTGGTGTTCGACTCAGGGCCAGCCTATCCCATTCAGAGGAGCCCTTGTGTCCTCCCAGCCTCTGGGGGCCCTGCTGGGCTCTCCAGTCTCCATGCCCACCCCAGGTCAGGCTTACAGACGGGGACCACCCTCCAGCGCTAACCCTCACCCCCAGACCCCAGCTCTGGAGAAAGCCCCGGCTGCAATTTCAGCCCTGGCCAGGCCCCCACTCCTTGGAGGAGGAGTCTGGACAGAGCAGGCGGCTGAGCAAGCTACGCTCAAGCCCGGGAGGCAGGCCTGGGGGTTACCGGGCTCCTGGGGATTCAAGGCCAGGAAACAGAGTCCAGAGCAGGCGGTAGCTCTCCCAGAATCCGGGAGCAAGGCAGGGGCAGAGCTGGGCTGGGGTCTGGGGTGCTGGCTTGCCAGCCCAGGGCCCCTCTCACTGTCCTCCCCCTCACCCCCAGGCAGCAGCCAGAGGTTCAGTTTGACATCAACAACCACAGATGTACAACCTGCACTCACGGCCCCCACCCCCGCCCTGTTTCTCCACCCCTAATTCTGGTCCTCTAGGCTCTAGAGGGCTGTAGGGAAGGGGGGTGGTCATGGGATTTGGGGTGGAGGAAGGAAAGAGGTGAGGCAGGGAGAGTAAGAAACCCAGAACCCCAAGTCCAATCCCCTCCCCCTTTATAGGATGACAGTGATGAGTCTCCTGGTTCTCGTCCTGAGCTGGGGCTCCATGGGGCTGGAGGCAGCTGCAGCTGTGGTGAGTGCTGGCGGCCAGGCCCCTGGGCCTCTGGGGCTAGCAACCTTGACTCCTGGATCCTGGGGCAGATCCTGAGGGGAAGGACCTGGGGCCAGGATCACAGGTTCAAGGTCTAGATCCTGAGGGTTGGAAGTTAGAGCCTTAGACACATGTATTCTAAGGGAGGAGGGGCTGGGGCAGGACCCCTGGGTCTGAGGGAGGAGGGGCTGGGGGC
>NC_043715.1:56117376-56129116 GCF_006229205.1 Suricata suricatta
CCTGGGTCTGAGGGAGGAGGTGCTGGGGGTCAGGATTCCTGGGTCTGAGGGAGGAGGGGCTGGGGGTCAGGACCCCTGGGTCTGAGGAAGGAGGGGGCTGGGGGTCTGGACTCCTGGTCTGAGGGAGGAGAGGCTGGAGGGCTGGACCCCTGGGTCTGAGGGAGGAGGGGCTGGGGCTTGGAACCCTGGCCACCCAAGGCTGGGGGTGGGTTGTTATCCAGTCACTGAGCTCTGTGTGAGTGTGGTCTGAGCCCTTTTTCCTGATGCTTCTCTCAGGGCCTCAGTGACTTCTGCTCCAGCCCTGACGCCTACATCCTGAACCTGACCCAGGAGGAGACTGGGCTCGACTCAGGTGATCCCATCAACCCAGCACAGGCCCTGGGTCCTCAGGCCTCTGCGCCCAGTCCCGCCTGCACTCAGTCTCTGAAGCTCTCAGCACCTCTCCTGATGGGCTGGAAAGAGAGAGGGATACAGAAGCTGGAGTCAGGAGAGGGGAGACCAGAGCAGGGGTTGGGCCCACCTCCCAGGACAGGGAGGAAGTAGGAGCCCAGCTTAGTCAAGGACAGAAGAACGGGTCTGGGGAGTGTGGAGACCCGCGGGTTTCTGACTGTGGCTGGAGAAGGGAGGGTGTGTTAGCCTGTCCCTGAAGGCTAGGCCACTGGGACTACAGCAGGGGCCTGAGCTGGGGAGAGGCCCCTGGCCCTGCGGGTAGAGAGACAGGGCCCGCCCCTTTCCCACCTGCCTCCTAGGGAGGCGCTGGGGACCCAGGCTCATGGCCTCCCCCTCTTTCCCTCCCGCTTCAGACATCCTGAACTATTATTTCCTCTGCAACCAGGCAGTCTCCAACCCCTTTCAACAGGTTAGGGGTACGGGCAAGGGTGCCGGGCGGAGGAGGACGGGCTGGGGCCTGGACTGCAGATTCGGGGGGCGGAGGCAGGCGCCAGGATGCTGAGGGGGCTGGGGGCGTCGACTACCCAGTCCTCCCTCTGTCTTCCCGCAGAGGCTGACTCTGTCCCAGCGAGCTCTGGCCAACATCCACTCCCAGCTGCAAGGCCTGGAGCGAGAAGCTGTCCCCCAGTTCCCTGATGCGCAGGTGCGCACCCCACCTCTCACCAGGGGAAGGAGGCGGGGCGGTGGGCGGGGCCTGCCGAGAGGGGCGGACCCGGGGACGTTGCAGCCTTAGGAGTATGTGGGGTAACACTCCACTCCCGTGCAGAAGCCTCTGCTGTCCTTGGAGGAGACGCTCAATGTGACAGAAGGCAACTTCCACCAGTTGGTGGCTCTGCTGCACTGTCGCGGCCTACACAAGGTGAGCTCTGTCCCCGTGTCCAGATTTTTCTTCCAGGGAGCCCTCTGGTCTTTCTCCCACTGACCCCGAGAAATCCTTACGTTTATCTCTATTATTTATCTGCCCTGTAGCTCTTCTCTACCTACCTACCTACCCACCCACCTACCCACCACCTATCTATAGCCTATATTCCTCCTTCCCGCCCGCCCCACCCCTCCCTCCCTCCCTTCCTCCTGGAGCCTGTGCAGCTTAGGGAACTCTGGAGCAAGACATGCCTGGGTTCCAGTCCTAGCTCCTGACCTCAGACAACTCACTGCCCACTCTGTGCCTCAGTTTCCTCACTTATATAACCGGGGTTGCAGGGGATCCGTAGCTGTAAAGCTCTCGTGGGTGGGGGAGGTGGGGGGGTCTCACCATCCTGAGGCAGCAGGGGTGGGCAGGCATCCCAGAGAAAGAATGGCTGGTGTCCTACAGGCTCAGTCGCTTTGGGCTCCGCCGCAGCCGTGTGTCCACTGGCAGGTGAGCGTCCCTGAATCCCGGTGTCGGCCCCCCCCCCCCCCCCCCCCGGTGAAAGGAGGGAGAGGACACTTGCTTTCCCTCGCGGGACCGCGGTCCTCCCTGCACAGGGCTTTGCCATGTGCGTGCGCTACACGTGGTGGCTCCCTGAGCCCTCTCTCGTGATCCGAAGGGAACGCGGTCATTGCCCCCATCTAACGGACATGGAAGATGAGGCTCAGAGGGCGGGTCTCCCACAGGCCTCCTTCCTCTCCCTCCGTGAGCCCCCGCAACCTCAGCCCTCTTCCTCAGCCTACCCCCACCTCAGGGCCCCCTGCAGCTCAGGCCTCTCCTCCCCCGGGGGACACATGCCTCCTCGCCTTGTGGTGTGTCCCCCACGGGGTTGCCAGACCTACCAAGCGACAAATAACCTCTTTACCGTTAGGCATGTCCCATCCATATTGGAAAGGTGCTGGTACTAAAATGTTTTGCTGTCAGGCATCTGAAATTCAAATCTAAGTGGGCATCCTGCCTTTGTTCTGGAGACCCTACCTGGGATCTGAACTGGCCCTGGGTGTGATCACATACATCCCTTCCATTGCTCCCACTGTCCCCAAAGCTTCGGAGGTCTGCACTCTAACCAGGGGATGGGGGGAGGGGGAGACAACGGAGCAATAGTCAGAGTTGCTGAACTCCTGAGCTGCAAAATCCTAGGAAGCAGCCCTGATTTTCCATGTAAGGGCAGACTGGGGCCCACAGACTTGTCCGTGGTCCAGGCCAGCACTGGGCTGGACTGCACTTCCCAAGGCTCCTGTGGAGAGGGAAGGGAGGGAGGGAGGAGGGTGGGCCGGAGTCTCCTCTTCCACTGGTGCACCGTGTGACCCTTGGCTTCAGTTTCCACTCTCTGGGCTTTAGGGTCTCCGCATATTAAAATCAGGATTGAGGGACATCAGTGATAAAGTGCCAGGAGGGTGGCTCTGGAGCCTCCCAGACCTGGCTCCAATCCTAGCTCTGCCCCTTCTAGCCTGTGTGACTCTGGGTAAGTCGCTTGCTCTCTCTGGGCTTCAACTTTCTGCCACTGCAAAAGGCAGCAGTGAGGATAGGTGCCTGATACAGTAACAACAGAACGCCCCACTGCCCTGACAGACCCCTCCTGTGGGCCACACTGGCTCAGTACCAGGCACCCCTGCCCCCCACCCAGGGGCTCAAGCCAGAAACCTAGGTACATCCTTTTTGCTGTCTGTCCTTACCTCCTACAGCCATTCCCCAGGCAAGTTCTGTTGGCCCTTCCTCTGAAACCCATCCAGACTCTGAGCATGGCTCCCTGCCACTGCTGTACCCTGGTCACCCCCTCACCTCCCGCCCATTTTCCCTGTCCCCCCTCCCCCATCTGTCCTCCTGAAACAGCTAGCAGCTGGGTGAGCCTCTCACACACAATCCGATCAAGTTCTTTCTCGGCTAAAACCCTCCAGTGACTCTCCTGCACACGGATTAACGTCCAGCCCCACGCCTCACCTGCAGAGGGCCCAGGCTGGTCCTAGCTCTGTCCCTCGGCACCCCCTCCCTGTGCAGGCCACAGCAGCCCTCGGACAGCTCCAGGGCTGGAGCGGAGACGTGCTTCCCTGGCCAGGTCAGCCCCCACTGCCAGGGACCCGCACTGCCTTCTGGTCCTCTCTCGGCTTCCTGTGATCTGAAATGACCTTGCTGCGTGCCAGGTGCCATTCTGAGGCCGTGGCTCTTCTGAGCGTGGTTCTGAGCCAGAGATCCTGCCCCCAGGGGACATTTGGCAGTGCATGGAGACATGTCTCCCTGTTGTCACAACCAGGGAGGGGATGCCACTGGCATCTAGTGGGTAGAACCCAGACGGGCTGCCCAACATCAGTGCGCAGGACAGCCCTGAACCTGACTGGGGCTGAGCTGGTGTGGCGGCTGGGGGCGCGGTGGAGAGGTCACGAGTTGGGTTTATACCTCCAGGTACAGTAATGACTGTGCTTGGAGCACCTCCAGTGTCCTAGTACTGAGTCCAGATGACAGGGGAGGAAACTGAAACACAGAGAGGCCGGGTGACGTGTCCAGCAGGGCACAGCCCGGTGGACTGTCTGAACCGGGACACTATGTGTTGGGGGGGGGGGAAGGGGCACTGCCGGCTGACCCTCCCCTGCCTACCCTAGGACTATGGCGCTGCCCTCCGGGGCCTGTGTGAGGACGCCCTGGAAGGCCTGCTCTTCCTTCTGCTCTTCTCCCTCCTATCTGCGGGGGCCCTAGCCACTGCCCTCTGCAGCCTGCCCCGTGCCTGGGCCCTCTTCCCGCCCAGGTCAGGAGGGGAGGGGCTGGTGGGGAGGGGTAGAGGTGGGGGGCTGGGCCCTCTTCCTGCCCAGGTCAGGAGGGGAGGGGGCAAGGGAGGGGCAGTGGTGGGGGGCTGAGCCAGGTCAGGAAGGGAGTGAGGGCGTGGTCCTGGGAGCCGTGCTTGGGGGCAGACACCCTGGTCGCTCGTGTTGGGGAGCCTCCTGATGGTCTCCCATCCTGCCTCTCTGCCACTCAGTGACGACTATGACGACACAGATGATGACGACCCTTTCAACCCTCAGGTAGTGGGCCCTTGGGGCTGGGGGAGGGGATGGGGGCCTGCACCACAGGCCCAGACCCCTCCGTGCCCCCTCCCCAATCTCCCCGCAGGAATCCAAGCGCTTTGTGCAGTGGCAGTCATCCATCTGAGCCCCTCCTCCACGCCGGACTGAGCCCGTGACCCCCACCCCGGTGAGCTTCCAGAGAGTGACACCGCGGCTCCAAGCCGCCGCTGTTCTCCTGTCCCTCACTCTGGGACTCTGGGCACCGGGGCGGCCCTGCCATCTTCATCAGCCCCTGTGTCTGCCTCTCCCTCCGGTTTCTTCACTGGCGGCCGGAGAAGACCCCACTGCCTCAGCCTGACCGGGCTCCCACCACTAACAGCATCTCTACCACACGCCCCTATGGAGGGGGCAGGCCGGGGCCTGGGGCTGGCAAGGAGGGGCAGCTAGCGAGCCCCGCACCCTTCGCCCCTGGCCATCAGGCCCATCCTTGCAGGGACACATGTGCCTGGCCCCAGGGTGCTTAGGGCTGTGACCTCCACTTGCGGCACTAACTTGGGAATGGGTTGATTTGAAATAAAAGGGAAAACTTTATTTTATAAGCAGCGGGTCCTTATTTCTCTCCTCCCTGATCTCGCCTCCTGGTTGGGGCCCACGAGACCCTTCACCGAGGCCTCCTGGCTGCCAGGCATTTTGGTTTCCATTAGGGCTCTGCAGTGACTCCAAAGGCATTGTTATTTTAAATAATGAGGAGGAGGAGGATTATGAGGATGACAACTTTTTTGCCTGATTCTAAAAGCAGGATGCAGGTCCTGACCCAGGAAGAGGCAGGTCTCCCTGGATCCGAACAGACGACCCAGAAATAGATCTCAGAGTGTATGTACAGGACAGAAGACAGATGTCAAGTCAGCGTGAAGGCGCTGCTTCGTTTCAAAGGTCTGTGGACACTGTGGATCCCCATCTGGAAGAAAACGTACTAGGTACAACAGGCAAAAACCTAAACGTAGAAAAGGGAAAGGGGCAGAAGTATCTCAGAGAGTAAGTAAGAGATTCTGTATCTAGTACACCTTGGTTAGAAGGGGAGGATTTTCAGCAAGCTCCTCTAAAGCTGGAAAGGAAAAGGCAATTTATTTGACAAATTGTGGAACTAAAAAAAAAAAAAACCAAAAAAAAACAACCCATAAAGCCAAGAGGCAAACTGGTAGTCTAGGGAAAAATCGTTTCAACACATATGGCAAAAAAATGGGTTATTACGGTTTCCCCTCACGTGTTAGCTGTGTGCATAGCTGAGATCCTCCGCGGGCGGGGCTGTGGAGGCGGGGCGGCTGTGGGGGGGGGGGGCACTCGGCCGGCTCCTGACACTGGGACGCTCCGATCCGTGACAGCAGGCTGCTCATGCGTGACCGAATCAAAACAGTAGAGGCCCTCTGACCAGCAGGCCTGCTTTGGGGACCCACTGCACAGAAGGAAAGCAGAGACATCTAAATCTAAGAATGTATGTTGATGGCTGTCCACTGCAACAAAACTTTGACTTCTGGCTAAACTGTGAGCTGAAGGCCACAGAAGAGGGCAAGTGGAATGAATCACTGAACGCAGGGGTCCCTCCCTGGCACACGACAGCCCTGGGCTGGTTCGGTTGGGGAAGGCCTCAGGAAGGCGAGAACTGAGCCGGGCGTGACAGGCAGTGGCAGCGCAGCGGACAAATGTGCAGGCCGTGATTGAGGGCCCCGCCTGCTACTTACCGTCAGGTGGCTGTGGACAGTCACTTGACCTGTTGGGGCTCAGCTGCCCCACCCATCAGAGCAGGAGACACAAGGACAGGTCCCCAGGCTCTCCTCTGCGATTCCAAGATTCATAGCTCTCCTAGACCGCAGGCCTCCCTTAACTCACAGGGCGGCAAAAATAGCCTAGCCCCCCTGCCTGTGTGAATGTTCTACCCTCCAGAAACACTGACGAGGTTCCTTCCCAGCGCCGAGGGTCCTGGGCACTGTGTGGAGTACGGGCCATGTTGCCTCTGGAAACCGTGAAAAATCCTAAAGCCCAAAACACAAACCCCAAACCCGAGGGCCTCAGGTCAGGGCCTCTGGGCCCAGAGTGGCAGATGTCAGGTGCCCAGCGCAGGGCTTGCCTGGGGGGAAGTGTCTGCTGATCTTCTCCATCTCATGCACTTGAGGAAGCTTTCAGGGTGGACTGGCCTGAAACCAGGACACAGAAACCCACAACTTCCAGTGAGGGGCTTCGGGGCCACAGGTATTGACTCACTTTCTCCTCTTGACCGCCAGCCAAGCTGGCTGACCCTGGGGGCTGCCCTCAGCTGTAGCTACTGGGACTGCTTTGATCTCACACGCCACCCTCTGGGAACTGAGAGTCCTTGCCCTCAAGCTGAAGCGCCCCCATGAAGTGCTGCAAATTCCAAAAGTAGCCTGAGATTTCAGGCCGCCTGATTTCTCTCCAACAGGCCCTGGAGTAACCTTTAACCAGGAAGCTTTAACCAAGAAAGAAGGCCATTTTGCCTAACCTCTACAAAAAAGAAATATACTTTCATTTTAAAAATCATACACAGGAGGACTTTCACTCCTAACCAAGAGGGAGGAACAGGAACTAGATTTTTCTCTCCTTCCTCAAACAACCAAAAGGCCAGACAAAATACGTGAAACAACAGGGCTCAGGACTCAGCATCAGGCAAAGGAGAGTGATCCTGACCTGGAAAACACCCGGGTGAGCCCTGAAATCACCACAGCCCATGGTCATCACAGTCTGGCCACCGGGCAGCCAGTGGGGACTTAGAGCAGAACACCTGCCAAAGGCCCCACCTAAAGCTGCTCTGAAAAAGTCTATTTAAAAAAACCTCAAACCAGAAGAAGGCAGGGAAAGGGGGGGAGGGAAACAAAGATGGGACAAATAGAAACGCCACAGCAAGAGGACAGGTATAAAGATAACTGTACCAGTAATCGTGTCAAAAGTGCCGTTATACTTCTTTGAAAAGGCAGAGATTGTTCACTTGGGTGAAAAAGAAAAAGGAAGGAAGGGAGGAAGGAAGAAACCCACCTTAAATATACAGTTAAAAGTAAAGGGGTTCTAGAGGTGCCTGGTGGCTCAGTGAAGCGTCTGACTCTTGATTTCCACTCGGGTCACAATCTCACAGTTTATGAGATGGAGCCCCGCATGGGGCTCCACGTTGACAGCTCGGGGTCTGCTTAGGATCCTTTCTCTCCCTCTCTCTGCCCCTCCCCTACACACTCTCGCTCTCAAAAATAAACTTAAAAAAAGCAGAGGGATGTTAAATGCAATGGGGTACTCTCGATTAGACTCTGGCACATATAGGGTACATTAGTGAAAACAGTAAAAATCAAATAAAGCTGCAGTTTTAGAAAATAAATAATAAACTTGGTTACTGTTAACCAGTAACGTGCCAATGTTGCTTTCTTGGTCTAGCAAGTATACGGCAGGACTGCGAGAGAACAGCATTAACGGGAAACGGGTGTAGGATATACAGAACTCTGAATGACCTTTGCAACGTTTTTGTAAACCCCAAACTCATCTAAAAGTCTTCTTTTTAAAGTGAAAAGAGAAAGAGATCAACTGTGCTAATTAACAAGATGATACGCAGTCATCAACACAACGATTTCTAATAGTAAAAAACGGAGGGAAACAGCTTCTGAAATAGCTACTGCCTACTATGGATACACTGAACGGTCCCTGAGCCAGACTGGATCGTGCCTCGGTCAGGATCCCGGATGGAAACCCAGGGCACACTGCTACTTGCCAGGTCCACATTTCCCAGCCTGGGTGTGCCACTTGCCCACCTGTACAGACCCATCAGCTTAGCCCAGGCCCCCGCACGCGTTTACTCCGCCGCGGCCATCTGCTGCTCTCGTGCTCCCGCGACGGTCCCCGGGCCTTCCCTGTCGCCCGCCTGCGTTTGCCTGCACGCGCTCCCGGCCGGGGCGCCTCTGCGGTTTACTGTACTAGGGAAGCTCCCCTTCCCGCAGGCTGTTCTCAACGCCTTTCTTGGACTTCACCTTTCTCTGCCCCGGGCTTCCAGAGCTGTGCGGCAGGTAGCCTTACACTCGTCCCCACGCTAGTTCGTGTCTAGAAACAACGGTGGCTACCTGAGCCAACACAAGGGTGCGCGTGCGGGTACAGGGCCGGCAGGTCCCGCCGCGCGTGTCCCCTCGGGGCCACCGTCCCCCTCAGTCTTCCGGCTTGCCTTAAACACCCACGCGTCCTTGCGCAAGCGAGGGGGGAGTGGTGGTGGGTGGGCTCAAGTGAAGCTCACGGCGCCCATTGGCTGTGCAGTGTCAAGGGGGGTGGGGCGAGGCCTCCGCCTGACGTCATGACGCCGCGGTCAGAACGTCGAAGCCTAAGGAAGACAAGAACCTGCCGGGTTGCGAGCATTTGTGCGACCGTCTCGCTGTCGCCGTGGGCCGCTGCTGACGAGTCTAGGGGGCGAACGGCTGAGGTGGGTATGGGGAGCGGCGGGCGGTCGGGCGGGGACGGCGTTTCCTTTCGGCCCTCCGCCCAGCGGGTCCCGAGGCCTGGTCGGCTGTCGCAGCAACGGACGCCGCGCGCGAGCGACAACAGGGTGTGGCGGGCCCGGGAGGTCACTGCGCCTGCGCACCCTGGCGCCTGCGCGGTAGGCCTCTGCTGCCTTCCACCCCTGCCCTCGGAATTTCTGGGCCCCGACCGCCCCATTCGCTCAACCCCCAGTGACCAGGAGGTTCCACCGGGATAATGGCGTTGCCCTGGGCGACGCGCGATCCTGCTACTGTCTTTTCCACCCTGGAGACGCCGTGCGTACGCGCGACGCGGCCGGGGCGGTGGCTCTGGAGCGGGTCGCCGGGATCTGCAGGGACTCTTTATCCACCTGACGCCTTTGCCCCCTCCGGGCCTTCTAATGGCCAGGTGCCCCTCGTGGCCGGTGCGGGTCAGACCCGCCCAGGACCCTCCGAGCCCCCCCTCCCTCAGGCTTTCCTCCCACTGTTTTTCTGTCCCAGGCCTCCCCCTTTCGCTGTTCCTCTCACTGTCCCCACTCATCACCCCCTGACCCCCGCTTCTGTTTCTTCTTTCAAGCCTTTCTTGGGGCTTCTTCCAACTCCAGATTGCTGTTCCCGTCCCCTCCCTTGTGGGACTGTTGGGTTCTCAGGCGGGGACTCGCCTTTGAACCCCCCCCCCCCCCCCGCTGCTTCTCAGCCTCTCGAGTTTTGCGCCTGAGGCACCCCCTTAACTTTCTTGCTCTTTTCTCTACTCCACTTTTGGTTTCTTAAAGAAGTTTTGGACGTTTTCAGGCATCTCCGAAGTTCTCTCTGCAGACCTCCAACTGAGGGGATTGCCTCTCCCCTCCGCTGTTGGAGACTTTTCTAGCTTCAGTCTCCTGAGAGCTTTCTGGAAACACATTCCTTCACTTTAGCGGCTCTGCCCCCTGGCGATCTCCACTTCTCCCTGTTTCTTGGAATAACTTCCAGAAGTCCCCTTTCTCTCAGTTTTTCCCCCCATCTGTTCTTTGGAGTTCTCTCTAGGTTCCTATAGATGCTTCCCTCTTTGCAGCCTTAAGGGTTCATGTAGACTCTGCTCCTCCGATCATCCTTTTTCTTCTGCTTCCTCTCAGAAGCGGTCTTCCTCTCTGGATTTCTTTTCAGCCCTTACCTGAGGCCCCCACCTCACCCGCTGGACCTTTCTTCTGTCTCAGGGTTTCCCTGGATCCTCCCCTTTCCCCACGTGGGTTTCAGGCCCTTCTCTTTCCCTTTGGGAGAGTTCCTTCAGACTTTCCTGTTTTCAAATCCTGTGTTTTCCGCCCAGAACGCTGCAGGGAGGTAGGGGTCTTCCCCTCACGCAGAAGCCCTTTGATTCCACACCCAGAATTCTCTCCACTGAGGCCTTTTCTCCTGGTGGCTCCTAACTTCTCAGACGCTCCCTTTCTGCCTGGCTCCTCCAGTCCCCAGTTCGTGGCTTGTTTCTTGCACCTTCTCGAGTCTAACGTCTTCTTTTTCTCATAGACAGTGAAAAAGCAGTCTGGCTCCTGAGGTCCACCCCTTATGCCCCAAGGTCCAGATGGCGGCCAACGTGGGTGATCAACGTAGCACGGATTGGTTAGTGTGGCTGGAGGGGCAGAGGCGCGAGGGGAGGGCGAGAGGAGGTGAGACCCAGTGTTGTCCTCTGGGCCGGCTCCTCACGCAGCCTGGGCAGAGTGGGGATGAGGTCCTCTGGCCACCAGGGTCAGGGAAGCCTTTGGTTGCAGGAGAGAGTCAGGTCTTCACCTCTCTGAGCACTTTTCTTTTTCTTTTTCTTTTTTTTTAATGTTTTTTTTATTTATTCTTGATACAGAGAGAGACAGAGCATGAGAGGGGGAGGGGCAGAGAGAGAAGGAGACACAGAACCGGAAGCAGGCTCCAGGCTCTGAGCTAGCTGTCAGCACAGAGCCTGACGTGGGGCTTGAACCCACGAATGTGAGATCTGACCTGAGCTGAAGTCGGAGGCTTAACCGACTGAGCCACCCAGGCGCCCCATCTGAGCACTTTTCAAAATCCACAGTACAGTGCTTATTTCATAAAACTGCAAGAACCCATTCAGCGAACTGCAATTAAGGGGCAGTCTCCAGCACCTAGTACCTGGGTTTTTCTGCTAATAGTTTGGCTTCTCCAAAACCGCATGATGATAGTCTGCTGGCCGGGGAGGTGTCAGCCAGAACCGACCAATGAAACCCTTAGGCCTGCTTGGCGCCAGGTGCTATGTTAACTTCTGTGGGGACTGGTAACCTTTCCTTAGGTCTCTAATCTGTGCCTCACAGAAGGGTGTGATGCAGAAACTAGGTGTCAGCGCATCATGATGAAAACATGCGGGGTTAAAAACCTGAGGCTTCAGTAGGTGGTGCAGGCAGAGCTGGGACTCCAGCCTGGGTCAGCGCCCTCTCTGACTTGCCCACCACGTGCAGGGAAGAGCGAGACTGACCCAGTGTCCCTTCCGTGCAGGTCCTCTCAGTACAGCATGGTGGCCGGGGCAGGCAGAGAGAACGGCATGGAGACGCCGATGCACGAGAACCCGGAGTGGGAGAAGGCCCGCCAGGCTCTGGCCAGCATCAGCAAAGCAGGAGCTGCCGGCAGCTCCGCCAAGGCCAGCAGCAATGGGCCCGTGGCCAGCGCTCAAGTGAGAAGGCACACAGTGCCTGGGCGCCCCGCGCGGGGGCTGCTAGGGGTGGGGCACGCTTGGTATTCTCTCGTATCACGAGGGCAGGGTGTCCTGAAGAGGTTTGGGAGTCGTCAGATAAGGGAAGCAGAGTCTGTTTCCTTGGAGAGCTCAGGGCGCCACATGGTCCTCATCCCGGGGGATCAGCCTGAAGAGGGGGATGTGTCCGGGGTCTCCGAGGTGACCCAAGTCCACGTGGTCCTCATCC
>NC_043715.1:56129216-56138381 GCF_006229205.1 Suricata suricatta
GGGCCATTTTCAGTGTGGCAGCCTGTCTTCAGGATTTTCGCCCAGCATGTGCATGCGCACCTGTGCGGTCATGTGCACAGTCTGGCCTTGGCGTTTAACATGCAGTGCGGAGTGTGGAGCTGGTGCACGGAGGTGGGGAAGCCTGGCCTGGCACCGCAGCTCCCCCCTGGCGGTGTCGGAACCTGCCCCGTGACCGCTCTGCGTCTCTGCCAGGCCTGTCACTCCCTCAGAGCTCCCTCAAATGTGCGCAGTCACCTGTGTGTCTTGACTGGTGACGGATGTGCTCAGACAGGAGCCCCCGGGTGGGTGCGCTATGGAGCCGGCCCTCACGTGGAGGTGGGCTGCAGGGTGTGAATGCCCACCGCCGCCAGGCCACAGCTGGGCCCAGGGGAGAGCGGCTCTGGGTCTGAGCCTGAGCCTCGGCAGCTGTCATAGGCTCCGGACAGTGAGGTTGGGGAGGGTCACGGCCCAACGTTGGCTGTGGCCGCGGGGCAGCGTGAGAGCTGGCACAGAGGGGTCTGCTTCCCCCCCAGCCCCCGGTCCCCGGCATGGAAGAGAGCATGTCCTACCAGGCACCCCCTCAGCAGCTGTCGGCAGCCCAGCCCCCTCAGCCCTCCAGTGCCCCGCATGGGGCTCATCCTCTGAACAGCGGCCCCCAGCCTGGAACAGCCCCCGCCACGCAGCACAGCCAGGCAGGGCCCGCCTCGGGCCAGGCCTACGGGCCACACGCCTACTCAGAGCCTGCCAAGCCCAAGAAGGGCCAACAGCTGTGGAACCGGATGAAGCGTAAGTCGGCGGTAGACTGGGGAGGTGAGAGCGTGGAGGCTGGGCCGTGGGGTGCATGGCATGCCGGTCCGTCCTTCTGGGCTGTTGGGCAGCCCCAGGCTTTGGTTGCAGGTGCCCCGGAGCGGGGCGTCTCCTGCTGCCAGGGAAGGGGCAGTCTGAGGTGGGCTGGGGTGAGGCCTCATCCCAGATTTTGTGGCCATCACAGCAGCCCCTGGGACTGGCGGTCTCAAGTTCAACATTCAGAAGCGGCCCTTTGCCGTCACCAGCCAGAGCTTCAGCTCCACCTCGGAGGGTCAGCACGGCAGCTTCGGCCCCCAGCCTAACCCCGAGAAAGCCCAGAACCACCGGTGAGGGCCGCCTCCTCGCTGCTGTCGCGCTCCCTCGCTTCTGGTCTGCTGGCGGGTTCTGCACCCCAGACTCCGTCGGCTCCTCCAGAGATGGGGTGGGGTCCTCCCTCCCCCTCGGTTGCTGTGACCATGAAATGAGACGGGGGAGAGGGCACGGGAGGCGTGTCCGGCACGTGTCAGCTCTGCAAGCAGTGGTGACGACGACGGTCTCACTGGCCGACGACGGTCTCACTGGCCGTGGGGTGCTGCCTGGCTGAGACCCCGTCTGCCCCTCCCCAGGGGGAGCCTGTCCGGGAAGCCCGACGACTGGCCGCAGGACATGAAGGAGTACGTGGAGCGCTGCTTCACGGCCTGCGAGTCGGAGGAGGACAAGGACCGGACGGAGAAGCTGCTCAAGGAGCTGCTGCAGGCCCGGCTGCAGGATGGCTCCGCCTACACCATCGACTGGAGCCGGGAGCCCCTGCCGGGGTAGGTCCGGGGCAGGGGGTGGGGCCGGAGTGGAGACCCGCCCACCTGGGCACCTGGAGCCCTGAGAGTGAGCAAGGAGGCTGGGCCCGGGGAGGGGGGGGGACCCAGGAGGGCAGCGCCGAGGCGCCGGCGCTGCCTGGGGGAGGGAATCCTATCCTGGGGTGGGATGGAGGCCCTGAAGGCTGCCAGGCGCCTGGTGCTCAGCAGCGGAGAGCACGCTCTAGCCCGAGGAAGCCTGGGGGCTGCCCCCCGGTTTGGCAGTGTGTTAGCCGAGCCGCCGGGGTAAGTTCCTCTCCTGCCCGCGGTGCAGTGTTGCGGGGCGGCTGGCAGATGCTGGGGTGGGGGCCCCGGGTTGGTGATGCCCTGCCCTGCTGTATCCTCAGGCTGACCCGGGAGCCTGTGGCTGAGAGCCCCAAGAAGAAGCGGTGGGAGGCCCCTAGCAGCCTTCATCCTCCCAGGGGGGCAGGCTCAGCGACCAGGGGCGGGGGTGCCCAGTCCCAGCGAGGGACGCCGGGGGCTGGGGGTGCTGGCCGAGCCCGGGGCAGCAGCTTCGCCAAGTTTGGCAACCGCAATGTCTTCATGAAGGACAACAGCTCCTCCTCCAGCACGGACTCGCGCTCCCGCTCCTCCTCCCGGTCCCCCACCCGCCACTTCCGCAGAAGGTGCCAAGGTTTGGGGGTGGGGAGGGAGGGGGCTTGGGGGGAAGCAGCCGTTTCAGGCCTCACCTTCCTGCTTCTTCTGTGCAGCGACTCCCACTCGGATTCAGACAGTTCTTACTCAGGGAACGAGTGTCACCCTGTGGGTCGCAGGAACCCTCCCCCTAAGGGCCGAGGAGGTCGGGGGGCCCACATGGATCGGGGCCGAGGCAGGGCGCAGCGTGGGAAGAGGTGAGACTTTGGGCAAGTGCCCAGGGGGGCGGCACCAAGATCAGAGTTCCTAGGAGGGAGGGCTGTGTTCTCGGGGAGTCTCCAGAGAGGCAGACGGTGACCTCGGCCGCGTTCACCCTGACCTGTCTCCCAGGCACGACCTGGCTCCCACCAAGCGCAGCCGCAAAAAGATGGCTGCGCTGGAGTGCGAGGACCCTGAGCGTGAGCTGAAGAAGCAGAAGCGGGCGGCGCGCTTCCAGCATGGACATTCCCGCCGCCTGCGCCTCGAGCCCCTGGTGCTGCAGATGGGCAGCCTGGAGAACAGCGGCGCGGACCCCGACTGGCAGGAGCTGCAGATCGTGGGCACCTGCCCTGACATCACCAAGCACTACCTGCGCCTCACCTGTGCTCCCGACCCATCCACTGTGCGCCCTGTGGCCGTAAGTGCCTGGGAGGGGCGGGTCCTGCGGCAGGGGCTGGCAGCGGCGCGGGGGTGGCGTGGGGACGGGCTCCGGAGCCTGGATCCAGGTCGCGTAGCCTCCTCGGGAGACCTTCCCCGCTCTGGGCGTCCGGCTGCTGTTGAGGAGGCAGGGAGAAGGAAGCCGCCTCCCCAGGCCAGCGCTTCACAAGACGGGCGAACGTGCTGCTGGGTTGTGCACGGGGGCGGCAGCCGTGTGGCTAACGCTCTGCCCCAGGGTACGCCCCGATGTGGGCACCTGAGGCTGGGGAGCCCCAGGGTACGCCCTGGTGTGGGCAGCTGAGGCTTGGGAATCGGCATTCTTGCTGAGTGTTTTAGGTTCCTTTTAATAATAAGAATTTTTTTTTGTTTTTGTTTTTATTTATTTTGGGTACAGAGAGAGCTAGAGCGTGAGAGGGGGCGGGGCAGAGAGAGAGGGAGACACAGAATCTGAAGCAGGCTCCAGGTTCTGAGCTAGCTGTCTGCACAGAGCCTGACGCGGGGCTCGAACCCACAAACGTGAGATCTGACCTGAGCCGAAGCCGGAGGCTCAACCGACTGAGCCCCCCAGGCGCCCCAGGTTCCTTTTAAAGTTGGTAGCCAGTTGCCAAATGGCTTTGATGTTGCAGCCTTTTTCTTAAATGCCAAGTTTAAGAAATCGTAATGGGCGTTTGTCATGGCCTTGCCCACCCTGCCGAAATCACACTGAGCCTTAGTCCGGTTCCCTTCCCAGGTTTTGAAAAAATCACTGTGCATGGTCAAGTCCCACTGGAAAGAGAAGCAGGACTACGCCTTCGCCTGCGAGCAGATGAAGTCAATCCGGCAGGACCTGACGGTGAGGGGGGCGCCGGGAGGGCCGTGCTCTGGGCGAGCGCTGGCCGGCCCGGCCTCACCGCGCTCTCACCGTTGCAGGTGCAAGGCGTGCGGACAGAGTTCACGGTGGAGGTGTACGAGACGCATGCCCGCATCGCCCTGGAGAAGGTGAGTGGCGTGCTGGGGCCCTTTCCGGCTCTTCCGGGGCTCCCCGTCGTGGCCTCACTGTCTTGTCCTCCGTGCCCCCGGCTCCAGGGTGACCACGAGGAGTTCAATCAGTGCCAGACGCAGCTCAAGTCGCTGTACGCCGAGAACCTACCGGGCAATGTGGGCGAGTTCACCGCCTATCGGGTCCTCTACTACATCTTCACCAAGAACTCAGGAGGTGAGGGGCGGCCTGCAGACCGGGGTGGCTCCAGGCCCCCAGGTTTGCGTGCGCCTGACCCCATCTGTCTCGGGCCCCAGACATCACCACGGAGCTGGCGTACCTCACGCGGGAACTGAAGGCAGACCCTTGCGTGGCTCACGCCTTGGCGCTGAGGGCAGCCTGGGCCCTGGGCAACTACCACCGCTTCTTCCGGCTGTACTCGCGAGCGCCCTGCATGTCCGGGCACCTGGTGGACAAGTTTGCGGACCGGGAGCGCAGAGCTGCCCTCAAGGCGATGATCAAAACGTATGTGAGGCTGGGTTCTCTCCCTGCCCCTCTTCTCTGCCAGCCTGGCCGCCATCTACCCCGTCTCCCCTCCTCCCTCCGCACACTCTGGGCAGTCAGGCCTCCAGCTCCTGTGCCCGGGCCTGCGGTCCTCTCTGCCCGTCTGTCTTTCCACATATGCGCTGCTCCCCAGTCGCTCCTGCTTCCCTCCACACAGTCCGCCCTCCGCATCTCCGTGTCCCACCCTGTCTCGCCGCTCCGGGGCGCCCTCCCCGCCCCGCCGAGTCTGTGTTCCTCCTGCTCTGTCTTCTTGCTCTGGGCTCTTGGTTTCCTTTCTCCGAGATCTCTGTTCACCTTTTGAGGCTTTCCTGTCCCTGAGCTCCCACTCTGTAGAGACAGACTAGGAAGGACAGCCCTGCTCTTGGTAGCTTCTGCTCCGATGAGACAGGACCCCGTTTCTGTTTGAGCTCCTTGAAGGTGCAGAGTGCTTAGGGGAGACGGGAGTGATTCGGGGGCAAGCCAGGTCAGCACGGTCCTCTGTTCAACAGAGGTCAGCAGTGCCGCGTGTGCGTGTGCGTGCGCGTGTGTGCGTGTGTCCGTGCGCGTGCACCAGTGTGTGGTGGGGAACTTGTGGGCAGGCCAGGGTGACATGGGGCCACGTCAGGAGACGTTTGTTGTCACAACGAGGGGGTGCTACTGCTGTCTAGTGGGTGGAGCCCCTCGTGCCCAGGATGCCCCACAACAGAATCACCGGCCCCAGGGTCAGTGTTGCCAAGGTTGAAAACCCTCGGTCAGAGGTCAGTAGGTCCAAGGGGGCACATCGGTGAGCGTAGCCACAGGGATGGTGTGGAGCTGAGGAGGGACAGTCACCCTGAAGTTAGGAGATGCTCGCACTCAGGGATCCAGTTTGGGTCCAGAAGATTTGAGGCAGAGGCCGAGCCGGGGCAGGGCCACAGAAGTAGAGACAAGGACGTGGGGCAGGGACACGGAGGAGGCAGGAAACACAGGGCGTGGTTGCATACAGGGGTGACGGGAGGCCCTGGAGACTGTCCCTCAGTCTGCCCTCTGCAGCGGGACAGCCGCTCCAGGGAGTCGTGCAGGCAGGCTGTGCCTCGGAGCAGGGGCCCTGGCCTGGCACTGGCCACACGCTGGCTCACCCCTTCCTTACTCCCTGGCAGACACGTCCCTCCCTCCCAGAGCCTCCAGAACCAAGTGCTGCAGGGCGAGCAAGAGGCCAGGTCAAATGCAGGGAGAAATAGGCTCTCCTGTGTTCCCCATGGATATGCAGGGCCACGATGTGGCACGGGCCTGAGGCAGGACTGGTTCCTGTCCTCTGGGCCGCTTACTCGCTGTGTGGTTTGGAGCTCCGGGTTCCTTCCTTCGTGTGTGTGTGTGTGTGTGTGTGTGTGTGTGTGCGTGTGTGTGTGTGTGTGTGCGTGTGTGTGCGTGTGTGTGTGTGTGTGTGTGTGTGTGTGTGTGTGTGCGCGTGCGTGCGCGCATAAAGGGCGGGGCTGACACAGTTTCTGGGAGAGAGCTCAGCCAGTTCACAGCCGTTTCCTGGCACATGCCAAGTGTCTTGTTGGCAACTGCAAGTGCCTGCGCCAGCGTGCAGGGTGTAGTGTGGGCTGACCCTGTGCCCAGGGTTCCCCAGGCACTTTGACCAGGAAGGGCAGGTTCCCCAGAATAGCTGTCAGGCCCGCCAGCCCGTGCCCATGGCTGTGGCCTCGGGTCACTCCCTCTGCCTGGCCCCTGCCCTTGGGCCACAGTGGGCCCTCCTCTGTGGGCCTGCTCAGGCCCTTGAGCAGCAGAGGAGCCGGCTGGGCCCTTCCCTCCCACCCCCTCTCCTTGGTCCCCCCCGTACAGGTAAGTGAGGGTGAAGGGGGGCACAACCGGGGCTGGGGCCACCACCCCTGCCCCGGGCCCCCCCGAGCCCCTGGAGGTGGGGAGGGCGGGTAGGGGGGTGGTGAGAGGTCAGCAGGGAACGTGCTGAGGAAGCCCTTTGGGTGCCCGAAGGGGGGGCACCCACTCCCTGCTCGTGGGGCCCTCCCCTGCCCCCTGCCCGCCTCATCACATTCTCCTCTTGTCTCCGTAGCTTCCGCCCTGCGCTGCCAGTCTCCTACCTGCAGGCCGAGCTGGCCTTCGAGGGCGAGGCCGCCTGCCGGGCCTTCCTCGAGCCCCTGGGCCTGGCCTACACGGGCCCGGACAACGCCAGCATCGACTGCCGCCTCAGCCTGGCGCAGCTGTCAGCCTTCTGAGCACCAGCGTGGATGGGGGCGGGGGGTGGGTGGGGGCAGGGTTGCGGCCCCCCAGTGCCGCCTTTGCCGATTTTGTTTTTGAGCCATGGACTTGGGTTGTAAATTAATTCATGGGGAGCAGGCTCCAGGAAGAGCTGCCATCCCTGTCCCCGTTTTCCCACCGGGGAGTCTGTACAGAGATTTTTTCTACATTTTTATTTTTTGTCTGAGGGACGGGATTGGGGGTGGCGGGGTGGGACAGCGGAGGGCTGGGGGTCTGTAGGCTGCTCTGTGTCCACCTGCACCTCTACTAATGCTGTCTCAGTGTTTTCTCTCTCTCTCTCTCGAGCTTGTACTCCGGTACCAACCTGGCACCCTGGCCCATCCCATGCCACGGGGCTGGAAGAAGACAGGCCGCTCCGCCCGTGCCCGCCTGTGGCGGGGGCACCGACACCAGCTCGCCTCCTGCCACCCACCCGCTTCACCACAGACTCTTGTTACCCAGCCCTCCGGGGCCTCAGTGTTTGGGGCTAGGGGCGCCGTGTAGAGACTGTGCCCCACCCGCAGCCCCCCACGCCAGAAATGCCGATGCCAAGCCGCCACGTCCACGCCGCCACTGCGCACTGAGGACGCCGGAGGCCATCATCGCGGGACCTCGGCCGGGCCGCCTCGTCTGCAGTTGTATTAAGTTGTTTCCGTGTCCTTCCTTCCTCCACCCCAGTGTTTCTTCTGGTTTTTTTTTCCTTCCCTCCCTCTCCTCCTGCTCCCCACCCTTCTTTGGTTCAGCACAGGTAAAACGGTTACCCTCCCTCCCTCCCTGCCTCCATGGATCACCAGCTCACGTCATGTTTCCTTCTCTTTTCTTTTTGTGTGTGTTTATTTAAGTTATTTTTCTTCCTCCCCTTTTTCTTTTCGGCCCTCCCCCTCTTCTGCCATGTAACTGGAGGATGTGCAATGAGTTTGCAAACAGCTGGACTGTCAGGCTGCTTTTTTTCCAGACGTTCCTCCTCTGCCTCCCCTCCCTCCCTCTCCCCTCCCCTCTCCTTCCTTCATTCTTTTCCTTGGATCACTGAGCACCATTTGGAAGCTTGAGAGAAACCAAAATTAAAGAGAGAGAGAGAGAGAGCACTTTGCCTCCTCCTGCTTGGACTGGATCTTCTCCGGTTCTTTGGGGGTGGAGGTTTGTCTTCTCCAGAGTCTGAGGGGCGCTGTCACCCTAGGGGCAGCTCGGCCAGGGGCTGGTAGGTGTCACCTGCCCTGCCCACGCGGCATAACCAGAGCTTCCCCAGGGGTTGGCTCCCTAGCTCCTGGCTGGGGATGACCTCGGGCTCCGGGAGGCAGACTGGAGAACCTTGGGGCACTTTGGCCAGGGTGAGGTGGGGGTGCAGCCCCCCTAGGGGCCGAACTACTCTGAGCCCCTCCGCTTCCAGCCTCTGTCTCAGCACTTGGGCCATGTTTTCAAGGGAGGGCCAGGGAGGGGCACAGAGTACATGGTGCTTCAGGAGAAGCAGGCGCCTAAACCTCAGCTGCTGGGGTGCCTCCAGCCCTGGGGCTGAGAGCGCACGTCTCAGAGCACCGAGGGCTGCAGCTACCTCCCCAGGGCCTGCTAGCCTCAGGAGGGCCAGTGTCAGGTGCAGGGCGCCCGCGGGTACCAGGAACGCAGCGCAGGAGGGCGCAGCTCGGATCAGCTCTTCTTGGGCCTTGGCCACTCCCGCCTGCAGCCAGGGATCAGTCACCATGAGAGCCACAAAATGCGTGGGGCGGGGCTGGCGAGGCGCCACAGACCTGGCGCCAGCAGTCTCTCCACCGTCCAAGGGCCAGGCCCCAGGACCCCACTCTGCTTCTGTTTCCGGGAAATCTCCCACAGGCCTTTCCGGGGCGACCTGGACTTGCGCCTCCCCACTTTGTGCCTCCGTGGTCCTGGCTACGGTGGCCGGCCTCCATACCCCTTCTAGCTCTGTCCAGTGGGGCACTCTGAGCTCTTCCGTTTGGATGTCTGCGGGGCCGACGGCTACGCCGTCGACTGCGTCCTCGCCGCTGTGCACGTTCTGGGGCCCCTGGGCGTCCTCGCTGACATCGGCATCCTCGCTGTTGCACTTGTCCCGGGCCCCGTGAGTGTCTTGGCGGACACGCGCGTTCTCGCCGTTGTGCGCATCTCGGGGCTCGTGGGCGTCTTCAGTGACATGGGCGTCCTCGCCGCCGTGGGCGTCCCGGGGCCCGTGGGCGTCCCCGCCGTCAAGCGCGTCCAGGATGGTGGGTCCGCGACCCGCCGCCGAGCCCGAGCCAAAGACGAGGTCGGTGCGCGAGGCGCGGTCCCACACAAGGCGGCCCCGGAAGCGGAAGTAGCGCACTCGGTGCTGCGGCACGGCCAGGACGCCGGGCCCCAGCGCCGCCAGCGGCTCGTCCCAGCAGAAGGCGCAGAAGGGCTCCTCGCGCACGCCCAAGAAGCGGTCGGCGTAGCCCACAGAGAAGTCGGCCGGGTCGAGACGCGGGTCCCAGCGGATGCGCTGGATCACTGCCGCGGCCGTGCGCAGCGGCGGTT
>NC_043715.1:56138481-56141691 GCF_006229205.1 Suricata suricatta
CCGTGACGGCTTAGGAACGAAGTGTCCCCGAAGGCGTCGCCGCCGCGCCCCACGTGCAGCGTGTGCCGGAAGTCACCGAGCGGCGCGGAGATGGAGAGGGCGCCGCGCTCCGGCCGCTTCTTGGGCTGCGCGGGGCCCAGCTGCTTCAGCACCGGCATCTGCGGGGTAGGGCCGGGTCAGCGCTGCCTCCGCAGGGGAGCGAGGCCGCGTTCCCACCCTGGGCCGCAGGCAGCGAGCGCTTCGAAGGAGGGATAACTTCAATTTCACAGGTGGGGAAACCGCAGCTCCCTGAGGCCCGAGGTCGCAGACGCCAATAGAGGTCGGCCCACGACCACCATGCCATGCTGAATCCACTAATTACTAATATTCGAGTGTCCTTATAGGCCAGGCGACAGGGCTTCTACCAACTCTTCCGAGTGTTTTCTAAACTTGGCAGAGACATTCCAGCTTCTGCCAGAGATTCCCAAGCCCCCTTCCTTGAAGACAGGCTGACTTGGTCCATTGGGGGCAGAGACGGGTGGGGGGGGGGCAGCAGGCCCAGTGCCTGGGGCCCACCACACTTGGAGAGGCCCAAGAAAATGTTAAAATGGGTGGGAAAGATTGGCCTTTACACCAACACAGCTATAAAATATAAATTAATATACATCCATGAGACCTTTGCCAAGGGCACCCACAAGGCCTGATGCAGGCCTGCCTGGAAAGTCAACTTCAGATGTAGGGTGGGTCTGGGAACCTGTATACTTGCACAGCATTTTATAGTTTGAGTTATTTGATTTTGAAAGAGACAATGTCATGTCTTACTTTTTGGAGATTTCTTTGAAAATAAGCAAGGACGGCATAAATTTGAAGCCGGCAGCTCGTGCACTACAAAAATAGGTGTATTATTGCCTCATGGCTGCCCTGGGCTCTCTGGTAACTAGAAATGCCTGCCAACCTTTGCCCACATCCTGGAACCTGGCTGTTTTTATGGAACTTTTGGGAGGGCCTCTGATGACCTTGAACTTTTGTTTTAACAGTCACTGTTATCATCATCATAAAAAAAAATCTTTCTATTAGAATTGAAGCACCACCCTTTGCCAGCTGTATGATTGGGATAAATTATTTCTCTGGTCTGTTTCCTCTCTGTAAAGTGGAGAAAATAACCCTCCCTCCCTGGCAGGGCATGTAGAAAAATCTCGATTAAAGAAAACTATACTTGTAATAGTGCTGGACAGTCGGTGGTGCCCGTCATGGGGGGCGGGGGGGATGTGTCCCCAAATAACTGTAGAACCCAATTTAGATTTGATAAAACTCTATGACGAAGGCAAAGCAGTCAGCACGATTCTTTTAGTAACTAGCACTCTGGGAAACATCCCTGATAAGGCAGAGAAAACCTAAAGCTAAAAGGATTTAAAATAATTGTGGCTGGATAATCTGAGGATTGTCCTTTACCCCACCCCCACCCCCCCCAACACACTTTTCGTTTATTTCCCCAGAAAAAACAGTCTTGATTTTATCCCCTCTGTCGTGTTTCTCAAACCCTCTGTCCTCAGCCTCGATGAATAAATAGATTCTAATTACAACCTGGCATGCAGTTGTCTCTCCTCCCCACCCCCCTTCCATAAAGGAAACAAACATTGGATGAAACAAGACTTACAACAGGCTAAGGTGCTCAGATGCTTTCAGTCCTAATCTGTTTTATTTGTTTTAATCGCTGACTTCTGATCATTAATGAATCTCAGTCCACAGTGTAAAATTTTTAAAAATCTGCTCCCGTGCTAGCAGGTGCTCATCATAACTGTGCAGTGAGCTGTAGGTGAAAAGAGCACTGGGGGCACCTGGGTGGCTCCGTTGGTTAAGCGTCTGACTTGGGCTCAGGTCATGATCTCGCGGTTTGAGTTCGAGCCCCGTGTTGGGCTCTGTGCTGACAGCATGGAGCCTGGAGCCTGCTTCAGATTCTGTGTCTCCCTCTTTCTCTCTGCCCCTCTTCTACTCAAGCTCTCTGTCTCTGTCTCTCTCTCAAAAAAAGCACAGCTCAGCCAACATCTCAGGTTCCAGTCTGGCTGTGTGTGTGGACTTGGGCAGGTTACTTAACCTTTCTGATCTCATTTCTTCCTCTCAAAAAGGAACCTAGGAACACATCATAGTCTCTTGGCAAGAATTGGTGAGATGTTGCCAATAAAGTCTGGACACAGGACTCAACATACCAAAGCTAAAGTTCCATAAATGCTCAGTGGCCCCCTTAGATCATTCTCCCCAGTCCCAGAGAAGGACATATTCAGAGAGGGAAAGTGACTTGCCCAAGGTCACAAAGCCAGGACTCCAGAGCCCAGATTTACCATTTCCACTGCCTGCGGCCTCTTGGGAACTGACCCCTCCCTGGACAGCTGTCAGCTACTGGCTCTTTGCCTGGCCCACGCCCTAGCTTGTCCCTCATGCCACCCTTCTGTGGCTCTCCCAGGCCACATCACCACCATTTCCCCGTGCCAGGCCAAACACACCTGCATCTCCTTTCTGTGAGACCTTGACCTACCTTCCTCAACCTGAAATCTCAGTTTACTCCACTGAAAAACGGGGGTGCAGAGAGCCTGTTTGGTGGGGGTACTTGAAAAGTATATTCATGATGCTGATACTGTATTTCCGAAGCCCTTATTCCGGGCCAGGTGGGGGCCTAAATGCTTTACTCAAACAAACTCATTCAGTCCTCAGAACCACCCCATGAGTGGGGAGGCCCTTATTTTACAGATGTGGTGGCTGAGGCACAGAGAGAGGGAGTAACTTGGCCAGAGTCACAGAGCAACATATGTTGAGGGCCAGGTTTGGACACCAGGTAGAGTCTAAAGATGACCATCCCACTGCTCACAGCCCCCCTGGATGTGGTGGGTGGGTGTGCATGCCCACGGAAAAAACAACGTTCCGAGATACTGTGAAGGCCAGGGGGTTCCTACACCCTTGACCATCTGTTTGCTTTGCTTTTTTTTTTTCCATTCCAGACTGAGAGCAATGAATTAGGGACTGTTTTCTGAGTGTGGCCTCTTCTCGCTAGCTCCGAGGGCCGCGGGCAAGGCACCCCAGCCCCAGCGCCCACTCGAGCACAAGGCTCTAGCCTCCCTCCGGCAGCACTGAGCGCTCGATGCAATGAGATCATGCTCGGAAAAACCCCGTCAGTCGGCCAAGGCTCCGACAGAGCGGCTGTTGTTTGGCAGAGTGCGGGCGCCAGGGTGGGACCCC
>NC_043715.1:56141791-56157084 GCF_006229205.1 Suricata suricatta
GGGCCGGGCCGGGAGCGGGAGACCCCCGCCCCGTGGGCTCGCCGCGCTTCCTCGGGCCACGTGGCCGCCGCCCGTCTTGTCCCGCGTCCCCCGGACCCCGGCTCCCCGCTGCCTCTTACCTCGTGGCCCTCGCCGAGTGGGGCAGACGCGCTCTCGGGCTCCGACGGGGACCCCTTCTCCTTGGTTCGGAGCCCGCCTCGGCCCCCGAGTCCCAGGCCCGCGCCTTCCTCCTCCTTCCTCGGGCGGACCTCACCTGGCGGAAGAGATGTCCTGCGGGGCCTGGGGGGGGGGGGGGGTCCGGGACCCAGGCGTCCTCCCCCCAAGGACCCTTCTTCTCTCAGGTCCCAGGGGCCCTACCTCCTACCCCTCTTACTCCTCGGACTCACGATTCCGACCTCCCAAACCCCCTCCCTCGGACTCTGGGGTCCAGGCCTCCGACCCTCCCTCCTTCAGACCCAGGAGTCTGGACCCCCACCCCTGGCAGGCCCTGGCCTCGGGTCCCTTCTTTACCTGCACCGGGGACCGAAGTGTCAGCCCCTCTCCGGGGCCATGGTAGGAGCCCAAACGGGCCGCGAAGTCACTGCCCAGTCCAGCCCAGTCCCTCTGGGGCAGAGAGGGTTAAGGCGCAGGCCCCTCCCAGCCTTCCTGATCCCCCAAAAGTTTGCCTCTAGGATTTAAAGGACTCGAAAGCGGTGGAAGAAAAGCAGAGGCCTCCGGGGCTGAGTGTGGGGGCGGGCCTGGGCCGGACTGGGTGTGCACAGAGGACACGCAGAAGGGGTGGGGGGATGGACAGCGCCCCCCCCCCCCCGCAGCCCGGCTCCTCCCCCTGCCCAGCTTGGAATTTCCTGAAACCGGGGAAGTCTGGCTGTTTAGAAGAGTAATTTCTTCCAGATTGCAGCTGTTGGAGGAGTGTGTGTGTGTGTGTGTGTGTGTATGTTTAGAGAGAGGGCAGGAGAGAGGGAGGGAGAGGGAGAAAGAGGGAGACAGAATATGAGAGAATGAAGCAGACAAGGTCCCTGAGACCGCAGGAGCAGCCTGGACCCTGCTTTGGAGAGTTTTCTGGGCCAATGTCCTGCCTGAAGCTGCTCATAGAAAGGTCATGACTCGGCATTTGCACCTTTGGGTGAGGAGTCTCAGATTTGAATGTTGAGAAGATCCCTCCCAGAAGGCTTGAGGGAGGGCCCTTCGGGAGAGTGAAGTCCCCAGGGGGGAGGCCAGTTGGGAGGTGAGGTGTGGAGGGGGAGGCCCAGGGAGGAGGTGGTCTCAGTGGTGAGCTGGGGCTGGGATGTGGGGCTGGAGAAGAGACTGGGTGTCACAGGTAACAAGGAAATGCAGCTCAAACAACCTCCAGGAAGGGGCGGGTTACAGAGCTGAGCAGGCTGGGAGGCCCAGAGAAGTCTAAAGTGCAGAGATCAGCTCCAGAGCCACTGGGAGCTTAGATTTTTGTCCTGGAAACTGGGGTACTGAAGGGGTACCCCAGGATAGAATAGCAGGGTGGAATCCAGGTATTAGAAAGTTCCGGGAGGGGGGGGGGGCTGGGTGGCTCAGTCAGTTAAGCATCCCTCTTTGGCTCAGGTCATGATCTCAGTTTGTGAGTTCAAACCCTGCATCAGGCTGTGCTGACAGCACAGAGCCTGCTTGGGATTCTCTCTCCATCTCTCTCTGTCCTTCCCCCTGCTTATGCTCTCTCTCTCAAAAGAAGTAAACTTAAAAGCAAATAAAATAAAATTGCAATCCCCAATGCTCCCCATCCCTTTGCCCTACTTAAAAAAAAAGAAAAGAAAAAAAAGAAAAAACAAAGTTCCCTCTGGGGTTCCCAACAGGGAATGCTGCATTTCAAACCCAGAGCACTTTGGCTGGATGGGGTAGGGGTGGGGGTAACACATAATTCAGTAACTAAGATAAATAATATACTTAAATATAGATTTTTATCAAATTTTGTGTTGATGTTAAGCTCACATAATATAAAATGAACGATTTAAAAGTGGCGTTTGGTACATTCCCAATGTTGTACAAACACCACGACTGTCCAGCTCCAAACCACTTTCATCACCCCCTAAAGGAAGCCCCTTACCCGTAAGCCAGTCCCTCCCTGCCTCCCCACCTGCAGCTTTTAGACACCAGGCTGCTCTCTCTCTGGATTTGCTTGTTCCTGACGTTTCCTGTGCTGTGCGGCCTTCTGTGTTCGCCTTCCCTTACTGAGCATGGTGTCCTCAGGGCTCATCGACACTGTAGCGGGTGTTGGCGTTTAATTCATTTTATGGATGAGTAATATTCCATGGCATGGATAGACCACATGTTGTTTAAGATAAATAATCTTTTAATGCCATGTTTTAAAAACGGATGCAAAAAAAAGTCCGTAATGAACCCAAAAATCAGAACTTCAAGGTGGTGGGAAGCTCTCTTGGGTCCTGGGAGGAAAGGAAAAAAAAGTCACTCTGATGTAAGGTTTTGATATTTTGTTCATCATGGATGTGTTCCTGATCCTTTTTGTTGCATTTATTCCTTTGCTGTGTTACAATGTTGTCAATCTTGGTTACTAGGTCTTTGACGTTTCCTTAATTTGGGGGGGACGGGCTTGCCCTCTTCCCGGCTGTGGCGGGGAGCCTGTGAGGCTGGGTGCAGGGACCCTGGACAGGGACCTGAGTTGGAGTCACGGCCCCAAGAATGGAGAGAAATTACAACCAAAAGGGATTCAGGCAGGCTCACTTGGACTTAAGAATTATCAGGGATGGGATTTGCAGGAGAGAGAAGCCAAGGGAGAGAGTATCGCTTTCCACCGATGGTGAAAGGAATCTCCACAACCCGTGTGGTTGACAACCACCCACGTTTTTTTATTCCAAAGTTTCTGTAGGTCAGAGTCCGGTGGGTCCTTGGGCCTCTCAGGCCTGGAATCGGGATGTCAGTATGGCAATCCCCTTCCAAGCTCCTTCAAGGTATTGGCTGAGCTCAGTTCCTTGTGGCCGTAGGACTGAGGTCCCTGGCTCTCACTGGCTGTCAGCTGGGGCCTGGTCTGCTCCTGGAAGCTGTCTGCATCCTTCTCATGCTCTCCATGCAGCTCCCCTCTAGCGGCGGTGAGTTGAATCCCCCTTAGGCTTCAAATGTCTTGGATTCCCATTCTGCTCTGACTCTCTCCTGCCTCTAGCCACAGAAAGTTCTCTGCTTTTAAGGGCTCATGTGATTAGATGGGGCCCACCTGGATACATTGTGTAGCCGGTTCTGGAGTGAAGTGTGGGAGGAGCAGAGGCTTGGGACAAAGCATCCGAGAAGGGTGACATTGGAGGACTAGCAAGAAGGAACGAAACTTGCTTGGACAAGGTCCTGGCAGCAGCCAGAGGAAGAGAGGGAGAGAAACGTGCTCCAGAAGCTCAGGGAGGTCACATGGTCTCTCCCCGCAGTCTCAACAGCAGGCCAACGTGATAAGAAGAGTCACTGGATTCAGTAACAACCCAGAGACGTGATAGTGGCCTGGGTGAGCTGCTAGGGGTCTGGCAGCGGAAGCCAGATTGCTCTGGGTGGGGGAGGAGGTAAAGAGGAGATGCAGACCCAGGAGTCTGGCAGTGACAGGAACGGGGAAAGATAAGAGTCAGAAAGGGATCAGAAAAAGAGTATTGTTTCTTTGGTTGGTTTGGATACATTTGCTACTGTTTTGTTTTTACTGTAACTTTTAGTTACATGAACAATACATGAACACATCCTATTTGTGAAGAGAGAAAGAAACCTTGACTAATAAGGTTTTGATGACCTTCTCCAATCCAGTCTCCATCTTGTGTATCTCCTGAAATTACTTTGGGCTTTATACCTCCCAAATGGTCTGGGTTATTGCAAACATAGACCAGCATTTTCATCCTACGCCATTTGGAGCCAGGTCATTCTTTGTCCTGTGCATGTGGGGTGTCAGCCCATTCCTGGCCCCCACCCACTGGACGCCAGTAGCACCCCCTCCTCCCCCCATAGTTGGGACAACCAGCAATGTTTCCAAATGTCCCCTGTTGGGGGATATCGCCCCTTGTTGAGTACTGCTGATCGAGATGGTGCTCAAAGAAAATATTAAAAAGAATTTTTTTAAGGTTTATTTATTTTTGAGAGAGGATGACGGGGAGAGGGGCAGAGAGAGAGAGGGAGACGCTGAATCCAAAGCAGGCTCCGGGCTCTGAGCTGTCAGCACAGAGTCCGACGTGGGGCTCAAACTCACAAACCTCAAGTTCATGACCTGAGCCAAAGTGGGACCCTTAACCAACTAAGCCACCCAGGTGCTCCAGAAAATATTTTTTAAATGTTTATTTATTTTGAGGGGGGGGCAGAGAGAGATGGCTGTCAGTGCAGAGTCTGATGAGGGGATTGAACTTATGAACCATGAAATCAAGACCTGAGCCAAAATCAAGAGTCAGAAGCTTAACTGGATGAGTCACCAGGCGCCTCTATTTTATTTTTAAAAGTAATGTCTATGCCCAATGTGGGGCTTGAACTCATGACCCTGAGATTAAGTATTGCATGCTCTACTGAATCAGCCAGCCAGATGCCTCTACATACAGATTTTAAAAGGAGGCTTGAGCTTATTTCTGCATTTTGAAGATGATGTACAAAACCAACAAATGATGATGATGATGATGATGATGATGATGATAGCAGCTAATATTTATTGAGTGCTTAGAATCTTCTAGAAACTGCTCTAAGCCCTCTCTGTATGTAACCTCATTTAATTCTTGCAATGGTTCTGTGTGTTTGGTGGGTGGTGAGGGTTCATATTATTATCCCCATATTATACATAAGGAAATCGAGGCACACAGAAAGGTTTTCAAAATTAATTTTTACATTAATTTTAATTTTCAGGTAACTTAGCTAATTAGAGTGTGCTGGTGGGGTTTGAATTCAGGCAGGCTGACCCTAACAGAGAAGGAGTGATGGAAGATACAGGGAAGGTATGTTCTATGATGGAGGGAACCCTCAGGAGCAAGGAACACAGGGATCTGTCCAACAGAACTTTCTGGAATGATGGAAATGTCCTGTTATTTGCATTGTACAATATGCTAGCCATGTGTGGCTGCTGAGCACTTGAAACCAAAGAAGAAGCTAGTGGAACCAAAGAACTGAAAATTACATTTTACTTAATTTTCATTAATTTTTAAAATTTCTTCAAATGTTTATTTTTGAAAGAGACAGAGTGTGATTGGGTGAGGGGTAGAGAGAGGGGAAGACACAGAATCTGAAAGCAAGCTCCAGGATCTGAGCGGCAGATGAGGAAACGGAAGCGAAGAGAGTCCGAGGCCATGAGGGTGCAGTGACCAATGTACAAACTATGGGGGATGAGCACAGGAGCCGGGAAACCAAGGGTCAGGTTTTGCCACCAGAAAGGATTTCCAGCTTCCAAAAGGACTTTGAAACACCCGCATCTAGGTTCAGAGGGAGAGGAGAGAGGCCCAGAGAGGAGGAGGGGGGGACACACAAAGAGAAAGAGAGAAATCTACATCAGAGAGAAGAGAAGAGACTCCAGAAAGATGGAGATGGAGAGAGAGGCAGAAGAGAGGGAGTGAGGACCGTGCCAGCAGAAGGAACCCCAGGAGAAGCCACTGCACCAGCCAGGAGGGGCCTGCTACCAGTCTACCCGCTTCCCCTTGTTCTGTCTCTGGAGTGCCCTGTCATGAGTGTCAGCTCCTTCCTCCTTCCCACGGAGCCATCTCCCAGTGCCTCTGTCTCCCATGCAACTAAGACCATGGACAATTCCTTCCTCCTCTGCCCCACCCCCAGCCCTCCAGGAAACATGCCTGGGGGTCCACTGCAGGAGCGACTCTTCTGGTACCAGTGGAACATCTGAGGCAAGAGGGAAGGGCTAAACTCCTGGCCAAATACTCTGAGCCTCGGTCTTCCCTCGGGGGTAGTAGAGGGGATTCCTAAGATCCTTCCTGCCTTGATGCTAAATGTGGGTATAAGGTTAAATTGTTGGAGTGATAAAGTCACAAAACAGAGAGACCAGGAAAAGAGACCAGAGCACCCTTTATTAAAGAGCACTCTGTTGAGGTTCCGTGGCTCAGAGGGAATGAACCAGGGAAGTCACAGAGACGATTCAGAAAACCGAGGTCAGAAATAAATGTAAAAGGCCTTTATTGGGAGAGCTCTCGGGAAAGGTTCCCTGGTCCGGACAGGATGGGCCAGGGAGGTCACACCCAGAGGACAAAGAGCAGGGCCTAATATAGGGCAGTAGTTCCGGGGGTGTGTCCAGGGGCAGAAGGCCTCCTTATAAGGTGAAGAGCTGAGGCCAGAGCGGATGCCATGTTTTCCAGGAAGCCGACAGCAGGCAGAAAGTTCCAAAATGGTGACCCATGAACCATCTTGGTTTTGTTCAGCAGGAAAGTCCGGGGATGGTGGTCTGTCGGCCATCTTGGTGTTCCTTCCCCAAGCTCGCCAAACCTGTCAGTGGGCAGGTGGGACTGTGGTAAAAGCCCCTTCACTGGCATTATACAGGCTTGGCTTTGGGTCCCATCTCCACCTACTCTTGCCTGTGTGGCCCCTGGCTAGTCACCTTCAGCTCTTGGCCTCAGTGTCTTCATCTGTGTCAGCTGTCAGCGATTCTAACAGTAATCTATCCAAGAACATCCATCATTCCTGAACATAGGCAGTTTATCAGGCTGTGTCTAGGCACATCATGACTTGGGTGATGATGATGATGATGATGATGGCAATGATGGTAATGAGAGTTCCCATTCCTGCATGAGTGCAAACTCTATGTCAGGCACTTTACCCCACACACTACACACAAAATGGTTGTTTCCTACCGAAACACTGTGAAATAGATCCTAGCATTATCCTCATTCTAGAGATGACAACACAGAGGCATGAGGGGTGACTCTCCCTAAGTCATGTAGTTAAGGAAACAGACCTATGCTCAAACCCCAGGCTACCTGGCTCCAGATCCTGTCCACTTAGTTGAACTTCTGGCCTCCCGTGAAAGGCAGAGTATAACAACCTCTGACCATCAATCTTCCAAACATTCTTGCGAAGCAGGCACTCATCTTACAGAAAAGCAGAGTGAGCCTCAGAGAGGTGAAATGATACTCCCAAGGACACAGAGCTAGCGAGAGGCAGCTTTTTGTCTGACACCAGTTTGGTGTACCCCCAAGTCTGTTATCCTTTGGCCATACTCAAAAGCTGGTGCCTTGAACTTAGTCTGGTAAGAGACCTTCTGAGGTAATGAGTTTGAGCTAACGTTAATGCTGGGTGTGGGGCTAACATTCTGAGCTTCCGAATTCTATCTCCATTCAGGATGCATGGATGGCGAAGGGGGTCTGAGTTAACGTCAAATACTGACATCCCTCTATATTTTTCCAACTTACCTTCAAGTTTTGACTGAATATTTTTTATTTGACTCCTGCGTGGAGACTATATAGAAACCAAAGATGGAGGCTCACTAAGGCAAACTTGCCAAGGGAGGTATCAGAGTATGGCAACCTCGTTGCCCCCCATAGACTCTGGCCATGGTGCTGAAACTAGATAAGTCCCGATCAGTACCGTGGACAGCAACCACAGAACCCACCCACCAAGGGTTGGGTCCTTATGGGTGAAATAGGGAGGGTGCTTATACACAGGTCTGGGATGTTGGAGACACCCAAAGAAGGGGGCAGAATTTTGTAGGAGACAGGGAAACTCAACATGTTGGGGCGGATCAGATTGACACAGAGCGCTGTCATCTGGGGAACATAATTTCTTTTCTACTCTGCAGTGGGGCAGGCAGAGACACCAATAATGAAAGTGCTCTGGACTTTGGTCATAATGTTGTCTTTTCTGGATACGTGTGCAGTCTCAGTACACGCACCCATAAAGTGCCAAGGCTGTGTCCCATGATTTGCAAACAAACATTAATTACATCATCGTTTTTTCTGCGTATTGCAGTAAAGTTCATATAGCACAAAATTGGCCATGAACCATTTAAAAGTGCACAATTCGGTGGCATTTGGTACATTCACAATGTTGTACATCCATCACCTCTAGTTAGTTCCAGAATGTTTTCATCATCTCAAAAGGAAGCCCTGTTCCCATTGTATCAGTAAGGGATAGTCCCAGAAACAGAACCAAATAAGATGTGTGTGTGTGTGTGTGTGTGTGTGTGTGTGTGTGTGTGTGTAAACATTTATAATAAGGAATTCGCTCATGGCATTATGGAGGCTGGTAAGTTCACACTGTGAAGGGTGGGCTGGCAGGCTGGAGACTCAGGAGGGCTGATGCTCAAGTTCAAATCCAAAGACTGTCCGCTGGCAAAATTCCTTCTTGCTCAGAGGAGATCAGTTTTTGTTCCACCAACTGATTGGATAAAACCCACTCACATTATGGAGAACACTCTGCTTTATTCAAAGTTCATCAAGTAAAATTTTTTATTTCAAATTTTTATTTAAATTCTAGTTAGATAACATATATGGTAAAGTTGGTTTCAAGAGTGGAATTCAGTGACTCATCACTTCCACACACCCCTCAGTGCTCATCACAAGTGCTCTCCTTAATCCTGATTACCCATCCAGCCCAGATCCCACCCACTTCCCTCCATAAACCCTCCGTTTGTTCTCTATTGTTAAGTCTCTTATGGTTTGCTTCTCTCTCTCATTTCCCCGTTTCCCCTATGTTCATCTGTTTTGTTTCTTAAATTCCACACATAAGTGAAATCATATGGTATTTGTCTCTCTCTCACTGACATATTTCACTTAGCATAATGCTCTCTAGCTCCACCTATGTTGTTGCAAATGGCAATATTTCATTCTTTTTGATGGCTGAGTAATATTCAATCATATATATACACTACATTGCTTTATCCATTCATGTTGATGGACATTTACCCAATAAACGTTAAAGCATCCAAAAACACCCTCACAGAAACACCCAGAACACCGGACCATGGGCCCAGCTAAGTTGATATATAAAACTAACTATCACAATGACCTTTGTCAACTTGCTGCCCATCTGCATCTCAAACTACACTTACTCTCCAGGTAAACCTGATGATGAGGTCATACTTCCACCCGACATGAAACAACCGCCCTGCGTGCAGCTGGAAGCACACCAACCCTTTCCTCAGAATAGGATCAAAGTCCTTGGGTGATGTTCACTTTTCTCCTTGGTATCTCATAACTCGTCACGGTGGTGTAAAGTTGACAATACTTAAATACAATGATATAAACTAACATATCTTATGTTAGATGATAAGAAGACAGGAGAGGGAAGAAAACAAAGATACATATAAAGATATATATTATGTGTATAATATAACAAAAGGAGGAAATACTAATGATAATTACAGCCTTCATGCCTGTACCTGGTCACATGGTTATAGCCAGTATCCATAACTACCGTTTCCCACCACCCATTCTATATTCTCTTTGCCCTGAGTAAACACCTCAGCTGGCTGTGGTTCTTTGCCTGGTATGATGATTTGAATCTACCCTGCTGAAGGATCTGGGCCGTTTAGTCCCTGTCTGGATTGGATTGTTGTGGTTTGTCATTGATCTTAATCACATGGCAGGTGGTTCTAAGAGATGCCCTAAGGGATCAGCTGTGTTCCAGACATACTCTTCCTCACCTCTGTCACAGCACAGCAGTGATCCAGTGATCAGTAATTGCTTCCTGTGCCTGTGGATTTGGAGGGAGGAGGAGCCCAAAGTGGCCTGGACATACTCTTTGCTTCCAGATGAATAGAATCATTGTTGCATCTCTTAGTGGAAGCGTTTGGAATAGGAGCTCTAGGCCAGTAAAGCGTAAGGTCACAGTAAGGAAAACTAGCTACTGTGTCACTAGGAATAATAGTGCCATTGCCATTTCTAGCCCCTCAATTGCTGGAGTCTTGAATCCTGGCTATTGGAGAAACAGAACTGTGTATTAGACGCCGATTCAGAGGATATGCAGCCTCCTGGAAGACAATGCCCCAGCCCTGAGAGGTACTGCCATTCAGCTGATGCTGTAGCCGAGTCTTCAAAGGCCTTTTCCGCGTTCTGTCAAGCCAGATGCTTATGATGGTGGGGAACATGGTAAGCCCAGTGAATTCCTTTTTCCTTTTCCTTGCACAGCTTTTTATTATTGCTGGACCTAATAGTCTTTTTTTTTAGTAATTTATTGTCAAGTTAGCTAACATTCAGTGTATACAGTGTAGTCTTGGCTTTGGGAGTAGATTCTTGTGATTCATCACATACGTGCAACACCCAGTGCTCATCCCAACAAGCGCCCCCCTCAATGCCCGTCTCCCAGTTTCTCTGCCCCCCCCCATCAACACTCACTTTGTTCTCTGTACTTAAGAGTCTCTTATGGTTTGCCTCCCTCTCTGTTTTTATCTTCTTTTTCTTTCTTTTCCCCTATGGTCCTCGAGCACAAGCCCACTGCCATACTTCTTTGTGAAGTGAGTTCTTTGGTCCGATGCAAGGATAGCACCATAGCAATCAGGGCATTCTGGAAGCCCACCGACGGTAGTTTTGGCAGAAGCACTGCGTGCATGGAAGGCAAGTTTGTATCCAGAGTAAGGCTACTGAAGTAGGGACCAAAAGCTGCCCCTTGCATGATGGGAGAATCTCAGGGGATTGTCCTGCCACCAGGTGGCTGGCTGACAACCCTGGGGCATGAAGCCCTATCAGTGTTGGTCTCTGGTGCTGGCCGATCGGGGACTCAGCAAGTGACTGTAACCAGGTAAGCCTTGTTGAGTGACCGTCTGTGTTCCTGAGCCCTTGCACAGCCTTTTTTCCGGCCACTGTGGCCACTTTGTTCATGCACCGGATGACAGGGGTGGCTGGGGAAAGAGGCTGACTGGTATGCACAGAATGGGGCATCCCATCCACCTATCAACCTTCTCCTCTGCTGAGGTCACTCTTTTGTGAGCATTTATATGAGACACAATTATTTTCATGTTTTTTTTTTTTGCTCCTGCGTTTTCTCTAGATTTCTTTGTCACCAATTTCCTAATCACCTAATCATGTTACTTCCAAGTTCCCAACCATCCAGGCAAACCATGGGGTACAGCCCACGAACTGGTATATAATCTTATTTCCAATCATTTCCCTTTCCAAGGACAGTGGACAACCACGTGCACGACTCAATATTCTGCCTACTGGACCCCTCCTGGTCAGACTGTACCTACAAACAACCGTCACAGTCAGAATGGTGTGTTTTCCCTTAAAATCTGGCTTGTTCCACTCTGACCTGAGCCAGACTCTTAGCAAGGGAGGGCGGACCGCAGGGCAGTGGGAGAGAAAAGACTCCAGAATATTCTGCTCCCCCTGGAGCAGGACCGGCCGACCAGGTCAGCGTCTGCTCCAGTGAAGAGGGGACCTGTGAGTCCGGGCAGTGAGGCCGCAGGGGCCGCAGAAGCGGTTTAGGGGGGATTTTGGAAGGAGAGCAAGACAAAGCCCGCAGCTCTTCCGTCTCCGGGACTTGGCGGGAAGAGGAGAGGGCAGAAGAGCAGACGTCGTGGACCAGTCTTCCCTCCTTGATCCTCCAGCCACCGACCCTGGGGGTCAAGACTCAGGCCCTGGTGTTGGGAGGGTCCTGCAGGAGGGAGGACTCTACGGCTCCGCGGCCCCTGAGCGCCACCTGGAGGACGAGCCTCGTACTGCACCCTGGTGCTCAGTGTGGCCTGGCAGAGAGGGAGGGTCTGTCTACCTTGCCCTGGGACTCCCCCAATTTCGGAGGTGTGCCCTGGGGCTGAAAGCCCGGCGGACATCGCGATGGGAGGAGAGATCCCCCCTGGGCCAGATGGGGCAGGAGCGGGCGCCCACACACGTCCCCTGAACGTTCACCCTAGGACAAAGGAGACATGGCGATCACCAGCAGGGTCCCCAGGCCCCAAGGGAGCAGAGGAAGTCTGGACCCTGTGAGCAGGGGACAGAGACGTCAGCTGGGCCTCCAGCAAGCCGGTGAGCAAACCCCGAAGTCCCAGTCAGCTCGGAGCCAGGGACCAGCAGGAGGACACAGACGCACCTGCTCCCTGCACCTTGGACACCATCCATGGAGACGGGCCGAGACACAGGAGGGTTTGCAATGGGGGGGGGCTCCTGTGTGTGTGTGAGTGTGAACACATGTGAGTGTGTGCCCGTGAGTGTGTGATCAGGGTGAGTGTGTGAGCGTGTGTGTGAAAGGGCGTGTGTGAGTGCGAGTGTGTGTGTCCCTGTATTCCCTGATCCTAGAGAGATCTGATCACTGATAGACAAGTCATCTTATTTCTTCTGCTGAACTGCACTGCATCCTGCTCTGCCACACATGCACACCCACACGTGCACACATGTGCACACACACATGCACACACATGAACACATGGACACACATGCACACACGCACATGCACACACACACCTTTAACACATACCCATGGAGGTATGTTCACATATATGTGGTATTTGCAACGTGTCCAGGTTTCCTCTAGGTAATTCTGTTGTAATTTTTGCTTGATCATCTGGTTAACCTAACCTGGAACTGGGCATTCCATGAATACCTTACAAATAAAAATGGTTTTAAGGCAGAGAAATTCCCTGTCCAAGGGCCAGTAGACTTCAACTGAAGGAATTTGAGGTAAAGTCTAGGTAACAGCAAATCCAAGATATAGAAAGTATAATAAATATCCAACCTATTATATTGAATATTTACATTATCCACCAATATTATCCAAGATAATAAGAAGCTATATTCTCATGTTTTCAAATTGGGAGTAAAATGGTCATTGGAACTTTGGGATTTAGCTCCTTATCCGTCGTGCCCAGTACAGTTAAGCAATGGGTGGGGATCAGGCACAAATAGAATAGACTTTTCTATTCTGAGACAGATTTATTCTCTGTCCCACTAGATTGATAGTCCAAAGAAAGGAAACCAGGCCGTTATGTATACAGTGGAAAAAGCCGGAAACTAGCACATGCTCACCATGCCCCAACCGATGGGAGAGCTGACACTGACCATACTCTCATGACAATACTCCGCAGAAAATACTCCAGTGCTGCCTTGTGGGGTCTCCTCCCCATGTGACCATAAACCCCTCAATTGATCCAGTCAGAGCATGATGCAATTTGAAGTTGGAGATGGGAGCTGTCCTTCTCAATGTCATGTAAGTTGTCACTGAGAATGAATCTCAGAACAGTCACGCCCCCCAGCTAAAATGATAGTAAGCACTCATTCTGATTAGGTAGTGTTTTGAGTGCCTCACAAAGGTTTGAGTGTAGCGTGAAACACACTCAGGAATCTGATAAACACTCATGATGTTTCAAATCCTAATGTGTTAGGATTCACTCGTTTGAAGACTTTTGCCAGGATAGTCTGTAATGCTTCGTTCATCCTCTTTTTTAAAACTTTATTTACTTACGATACAGTGTAATATTAGTTTCAGAATACAAAAATACAGATTCGAAACCCTGAGGTTTATAGCAGCACTATCAGCAATAGCCAAAGTATGGGAAGAGCCCAAATGTCCATTGACATGGATAAAGAAAACGTTGTATACATATACAATGGAGTACTACTTAGGAAACAAAAAGAATAAAATCTTGCCATTTGCAACAATGTGGATGGAGCTAGAATGTATGATACTAAGAGAAATAAGTCAATCAGAGAAACAAATATATGATTTCACTCACACATAGAATTCAAGAAACAAAACAGATGAACATATGGGAAGGGGACGAGAGAAGAGGGAAACAAATCACGAGATTCTTTTTTTTACTAGAATTTCTTATTTTTTTAATTTACATCAAAGTTAGTTAGCACTTGGTACAACGATGAGTTCGGGAGTAGATTCCTTAAGCCTCTGACCCATTTGGCCCAGCCCCTCCCACAACTCTTCCAGCAACCCTCTGTTTGTTCCCTGTATTTAAGAGTCTCTTATGTTTTGTCCCCCTCCGTGTTTTTATATCATTTTTGCTTTCCTTCCCTTACACTCATCTGTTTTGTATCATATGAATTTGACTATGATACGCCTTGTTGATGGTTGGTTTTTGTTGAATCTAATGGGAGTCCTCTGTACTTCCTGGATTTTGAGGTCTGTGTCTTTCCCCAGGTTAGGAAAGTTTTCTGCTATGATTTGCTCACATAACCCTTCTACCCCTTTTTCTCTCTCTTCATCTTCTGGGAACCCTCTGATTCCGATGTTGTTCCTTTTCAATGAGTCACTAATTTCTCTAAATCTTAAATTGTGCTCTTTTGCCTTAGTCTCCCGCTTTTTCTGCTTCATCGTTCTCCGTAAGTTTGTCTTCTCTATTGTTGATTCTCTGCTCTGCCTCATCTATCTTTGCTGCTGTGGCATCTATTCGAGATTACAACTCAGTTATAGCATTTTTTATTTCATCCTGACTAGCTTTTGTCTCCACTGAAAGGGATTCTAATCCATTTTCAACCCCAGCTGGTAGTCTTATTACCATGATTTTAAATTCTGGTTCAGACATTTTGCTTGTATCTATGTTGATTAAGTCCCTGCCTGTCATTTCTTTTTGTTATTTCTTTGGGGTGAATTCCTTTGTTTCTTCATTTTGAAGGGGAAAAAAAGGAATTAATAAGGTATAAAAATTAAAATTAAAAAATTAAAAACAACACTAAAAAATAATATAAAGGATGCTAGATCCTGAGTGTGTTCTGGTCTGGTTGTTGAAAGCTTGATAGGTTAGAGAAAACAGGGAAAGGTAAGAAAAAAAAATAAAAAGGAAACTGTTTGAAAACTTGAAAAAATAAATACAGTGAAATAGAATAAAACAAATTATGGAAGTAAAGTAATAGAATTTGAAAAATTTACAAAAAAGTAAAATACATAGTAGAAAAAATTAGAGAAAAACATTGTTAATAGAAATGGGAAATAAAAATAATTTTTTCTCTTACTGCATTCAAGAATAAGAAAAAAAATTGAATAGAAAAGTACAATTGAAATTACATTGTTTTCCCCTAGAAGTCAAACTATGAGTCACTTTATAGTCTGTAAACTAAGCAGGCGGAGAGACTTGGGATCCTGGAGGGAGGTTGGCCCAGTGGGCGGGGCTCAGTGTAACGTCTCCGTTCTCCACCAGGTGGCGCTGCTTAGCTTGCTGAGGTGAATTGCCGCACCTGTAGGAGTGAGCGTGCGCATGCGCAGGAGCGGTTAAAATGGCGTCCCCCCCATCCCAGTCTGGTGTCAGAGCTCTGTGCTCTCCCCGACCAGCAGTCACGCACCCCTTCCTTGTCTCCAGGTTCCGTCCACTCCTGCTTTTACACTCTCCATGACCAAGGCGTCAGGTTGCCAGTTGGCCCTTCCCTCCTGCGTTTTATTTCAGACGCGGCAGTGTTTCCGAGCCCTCACTTTCCAGAGCAGCATACGGCGCCCGA
>NC_043715.1:56157184-56169076 GCF_006229205.1 Suricata suricatta
AGGTTATTTTTTAATCTTATGTGTTCTATTGCTTCAAAATCTGGTTCTTATAATTGTTTTATTAATTGGGCTTTCTCAGTGTCACTAGACCTTCCATGAGGGCAGAGAATACATCTGCTTTGCTCAACATTATCTCTTCATTTGGTGGCTGTGGGCTGACATGTTTAGATATTTCTGAAATGAACAAGGGTAAGACGGACTGAATGGTGAATGGGTGAATAAATTAGTAAAAGATGCTTGGGCCAGTTATGGTGAGGAATCTTGAGCCATTAGAGAATCAATCATGTCATGAGGGGGGAAGCCTCATGGAATTTTCTAGTCCTTGAATTAGTGTTAGTGACTCTGAAAGCAGGGCGTAAGGCAAGAATGTGAGTGCAGGTAGTTTATTTGGAATCAAGGATGAGGGGGCCGCCTGGGTGGCTCAGTCAGTTAAGCTCAAGTCATGATCTCACGGTTCGTGGGTTCGAGCCCCATGTCGGGCTCTGTGCTGACAGCTCAGCCTGGAGCCTGCTTCAGGTTCTGGGTCTCCCTCTCTCTCTGTGCCTCCCCTCCTCACACACTCTCTCTCTCTCAAGAAAATAAAGAAACATGTATAAATAAATAAATAAATAAATAAATAAATAAAATGAGTGGGGTGGAGAGAGGGGTTCCTGAGTTAGGGATTCTTTCCTAAGGTTGCTGCAGTAGGTCATGTGGACCAGACTTTCCCAGGACCTCTAAGAAACAACAGAATACCATCCAGAATTTTCCTTCCAAATGCAGAGACACTTTGGAATATATTTATGGGCCGTATTGCTCTGAGTCTCTCCCCTGCTCCTGCCAGGAATTGGGTTGACATTGCTTCAGATGAAGGCCCCACACCAAATGTGGAGATGCATGAGCATCCTTGGGATGGGGTATCCACGGACATGCTTCTAAAATCTGCAGAGCTGTCCACTGGCTCTAATATGAGTCATTTCCCCTTGGAAATGGGAATTTCCCTTAATTTGGAAATAGGCATGCTTTAAAATGTAAATTCAGGGGATTTAATGCAGTACCTGCTCACTGGACTCCTGGCCCTTCTACAAATTTCCTTTTTTTATGCCTACGTGTGCATCTTATTGTTACACAAACAATTCGTTCATCACAGAATGCTCAGGAATTATAGAAAAGTGGGAAGGAGAAGTAAAAACCTGATAATCCTACAATGCAGATCAACCTGTGTTAATCCTGGGATTTGCTGCTAGTCTTTCTCTCCATGGGAGTAATGCAAAATTAAGATCACCCATAAATCCACATCCCTCTCTGCTCCCTGACTTCTCTGCTCAGTATGGTGTGTTTCTTCCCAGATGCTTAGATGTCCTCAAGTCTGGTTTTGACTGGCTGGACGTGGTCTGTAACCAGAGCTGGCTTGGCCCTGTCTTCAGTGAAAGATGCGTGTTCAGGGCATTTCCACTTTTGGAGGCTCATGAACAGTCCCCTCGGGCTGCACAGAGCTCATTGGCCAGTTGTTCGCTTTACTCTGAATGTCTTCAAAGACCCACTTATTCACCAAAGACACTGGAAGTTGCTCCCATTAACATAGGAAGTTAAACCCTCGATTTCCACAGCCTTTGGAACCCAAAGATGGAATTTACTTCACTCTTGCTTTGGGCTCTATTTCCTCTTTCCCCTCCATCTTCTGTTTCAGTTCAGAAAGTGGAAACTCCCCTCATCCTTTTTAGGGAGAACAGAGCTGAACGATGGCCCGGAACAGAGCACAACACCAGATTATTCAAGACCATCCCCGTTAGAACCCATGTTCATCTGGAGCTTGACACTTGCAGCACTCACCACAATCAGACATCTGACGGTGGAAACCACATCCTGGCCAGTGAGGGCAGCTGTTTGAGCAAGGCAGAGGAATAAACGGGCACTGACTGCCTGTCTGCCCCTGCAGTGTGTGCTCAGGAGTAGCCAAGAGCTCAGATAGAAGCGAGCTGGAGTGGAGGGGGCTGAGTATAATGCAGAAGAAACATTTAAGAATTTTCTGGAGGGCCAAGGTAAAGAAAGGATCATGCCCAAAGGGCCTCCTGCCTCAGCATGTGATTGGGTTCTATCAGCTCTTAAAGAAAGTTCCAGAGGAGCACCTGGCTGGCTTAGTTGGAGGAGCATGTGACTCTCAGTCTCTGGGTCATGAGTTTGAGCCTCACGTTGGGTGTAGAGATTGCTTAAAAAAAAAAAAAAGAAAGAAAGAGAAAGAATGCATGTATTCCTATTATATTTCTTACTATCTTGTACTTTTGGATTCCTATTTTGCAACATCACTGACTGTCCAGATTAGACGTGTATTTACCATTCTTGCATTTCCACAAATTTTTCATTGATTTCTACTTGCCAGGAAATCAGGCCAGTTGCCAATGAACCCCAAGGGGCGGGTGTTAAAAGACTTAGAATGGACTACGACCATTTTTTGTTTGTTTTTACTGAATTTTTTGCATTACAAGATCGTGCCCTCACATGAATTATGGTGGTTCTACTCTGGTAGGGACATCAAGTGGAAAACAGAGTCGGAAAGGAGGATGAACCAGTTCTTCAAAGACTTTGAGTAGCAGGGAAAATTTGAGTGCATACTTCTTAGGGAATTGGGCACAAGGATGTGGGTGGGGAGGTGGGATACGGGCCAGAGTGCACAGCTAGAAGTGAAGCGACCTGCAAAGCCCTAGAGACCTGATGATGATCGTCACTCAGCAGTAAGAAACAGCAAATGTGTTAGCTGCTATGACATTAATTTATAGGAACCAGCAGCTTTTACACACACACATAAATCCCAACTTGACCTTGAAGATCAATGACAACAATGTAAGAAAATTCTAAGGAATGAATGTTTTAAGTTACATGCATATCTTTCAAACATTCTGAATGATACCAAAAATTGGCTTGTATAAAGAGAGAGACGTGCCTTTATCACTGGGCAGAATGACTCAGCATTGTAAGGATGTGAGTTCTCCATGAGTAAATTTATAAATATAATTGAGCCCCCAAATATTCCTTCTCAAACTAAGCAAATTGATACAAAAGTCCACATGGATAAATGAAAACCGAAGAGTTAGGAAAATAGCAAAGAAGTTCAGTATGGAAGTAGGAGGGGCTGGCTCAGCCAAAGTGACCAGGTGATTGAAACAAGTGGCTATCGACACAATAACAGACAGAAAAAAAGCAACGTGATATAAAGTTCAGATGTAGATTGCAGGGCATATGGAAATTTAGTCTGTGATAGATACTAACGAGATGGTATACCAAATCACTGGGGCAAAGATGGGTTTGGGTAGAAAGGGATGAAATTAGATCCATAGGTCACACAGGACACAGATTAAACTCCAAATAAAGTAGAGATTTAAATGTAAGATAGGCAGTGCCTGAGTGGCTCAGTTGGTTAGGCATCGGACTTCAGCTCAGGTTATGATCTCTCAGTCCGTGGGTTCGAGCCCCGCATTGGGCTCTGTGCTGACAGCTCAGAGCCTGGAGCCTGCTTCAGATTCTTAGTCTCCCTCTCTCTCTCTTTCCCTCTGCCCCTCTGATCACACTATCTCTCTCTTGTCTCTCAAAAATAAATAAATGGTTTAAAATGTTTTAAAAATTAAAAATAAACATTTTTCATGGCACAACAAATAAAAAACCAAAACACAGATGGAAAATCAAATATTTATAACATATATCAAAGATTCTGCATGTCTTTATATGTACATGCATATACATACACATGAACATTATATATATAGATGTCAACTACTGAAGAAAAAAACATGAATAGCAAACTATATGAATAGGAAATTAATAAAAAAGATAAAAATGGCACTTACTATGATGAGCACTGGGTGACATAATGAAGTGTTGAATCACTATATTGCATACCTGAATCCAGTGTAACTATGTTAACTATTATGGAATTTTTAAAAATACTAAAAAATAATTAAAAATAATAAATGTTAAGAATAAATATTCAGAATATTTCACAACAGCAAAAGGAATAGTCCAATGCCTGTGCTCTATTCTTTTCCAAATTAATTTTAATATTTCCCATGAAAATGAACACTTACACAGCATAAAAACAAAAAATGGCACTTTAACATGAAAGTCTGTTCAGATTTACTTCTAAAAAAAATTTAAACTAAACCGAAATGTTATTTTTTTTTCTATCTGGCACAAAATAGAAGCTTGCCAACTTGGTTTTACAAATCTAAGAATAAACAGAAGTGCCCTCATATTATTGGTAGGAATGCAAAATTGAAGCGTGGACGTGTGGAAAGTCAGCTTGCATCAGGAGTGCTGTTGCATTTTAAATAGTAAATTAAAATATCCAATTTCCTTCTAATATTTATCAAAATAGATAACCACCAGAGTTCTATACCTTTGGGAAATATCAATTTCCTTAAACTAAAGGGATTCCTTTTTTGTATAAAAAATTGGACAGTTCACATTTAGAGGAAATTGTTATTTACCAAAACACCATATGCAAAATATGCTTTTGCCCCAGGAAACGCCCTCCAAAAATATGAAAGGATATATCCCAAGGCTACTAATTGAAGTATTATTTGTACTGGTGAACTATTGGGAAACTGAGCTAGATAAACTCAAAAGGTAAAAGACAAGAGAAAATTATTATTTTTTAAATTTGAGTATAGTTGACCTAGAATGTTACCTTAGGACCAGGTGCCCAGCAGAGTGATTCAGCTGCTCTGTTTGGTGGGCTGTGCTCACCACAGGTGCAGCCGCCCTCTGTCACCAGTGACGCTGTCACGACATCACCGACTGTATTCCTTACATTGTACCTTTTATTGCCGTAGTTTACTCATTCCACACCTGGAAGCCTGAGCCTCCCTCTCCCCTTCACCCCTTTTGCCCACCCCCACCCCTTCCCTTCCCGTCAGGCAACCACCAGTTTGTTTTCTGTATTCGTAGATCTGATTCTGCTTTTTGTCTGTTCGCTTATTCATTTCTTTTGTTCATTTAGATTCTGCATATACGTGAAACCACGTGGCATTCGGCTTTCTCTATCTGACTTACTTCACTTCGCATAATACACTCCAGGTCCGGCCATTGGCACAGTGGTGAGATTCCATCGTTCTGGTGGCTGAGTAACATCCCACTGTGTGCCTCCGACTATGTACACATCGCAGCTCCCTCATCCATGGTTGGGTTGTGCCCATATCTTGTCCTTTGTGGCTAGTCCTGCAATGAACATAGGGATGACTATGTCTTTTCAAATTAGTGTTTTTATTTTCTTTGGGCAAGTACCCAGGAGTGGAGTCGCTGGATCATATGGTAATTCTATTTTCATTTTTTTGAGGACCCTGCATCCTGTTTTCCACAGTGGCTGCGCCAGTTTGCATTCCCACCAACAGTGCACGAGGGTCCCTTTTCCTCTGCATCCTCACCAACACTTGTTGTGCCTTGTGTTGTTGATTTTAGCCCTTCTGACAGGTGTGAGGTGGTATCTGATTGTGGCTTCAAGTTGTATTTCTCGGATGAGTGATGTTGAGCATCTTTTCATGTGTCTGTTGGCTCTGGATGTCTTCTTTGGAAAAGTGTCTGTCCGTGTCTTCTGCCCATTGTAATACGATTATTTGTGGGGTTTGGGTGTTAAATTGTATAAGTTCTTCATATATTTTGGATATTAACACCTTGTCAGATACATCATTTGTAAATATGTCTTCTCATTCACTGGGTGCCAATTCAGTATTTTGTTGATAGTTTCTTTTGCTGTGAGAAGCTTTTTATTTTGATGTAGTCCCAATGGTTTAATTGTCCTCTTGCCTGAGGACACATATCTAGAAAAATGTTGCTATGTCCAATTTTAGAGCAATTACTGCTTGCGTTCTCTTCTAGGCTTTTTATGGTTTCAGGTCTCACAATGAGGTCTTTAATCCATTTTGAGTGTATTTTTGTGCATGGTGTTAAGAACGTGGTCCATTTTCATCCTTTTGCAAGAAAGTTGTCTTTATATAAAGTGACTTTTAGGGTGAACTGTTAAATGAAAAGAACATACTAGTAAAGAGAAGAAAAAATAGTGTTGGAAGCACATCAGATACCAGTCTGAAGATATGAGGAAATCAGAAAGCCTAGATCTGATGCTTTTTTTAAAAAATTTTAATACTTATTTATTTTTGGGAGAGAGAGAGCTAGGGAGGTGCAGAGAGAGAGGGAGACACAGGATCTGAATCAGGCTCCAGGCTCTGAGCTGTCAGCACAGAGCCCAGCGTAGGGCTCAAACCCACAGGGACTGTTATGCCCAAGTTTCCAATATTGCCCCAAAAGGAACCAGACACTACCAGGGAGACCAAGTCATGCATGCAAAAACAAAGGGCTTTATTACAGGCTTAAGCTCGGGCTCACAGACTCCACCAACCCCTGGCCACATGGAGAGAGAGCCCCGAACATGGCGGCATAGGGGCTTTTTTAGGAAGGCGGAGTTACAAGAAATGACGACACAGGCACAGCGATCCATTCCCTAGCCCCCCCCCCCCATCAATACTGGCAGTAGTGGGAGCCAATCACAACATTTGGAATATCAACCAATCACAGAGTGGGCCCAGGACCCTCACATAGGGCATGACTAAGACCCTCACGTGGGGCGGGGCATGACTGGCCTCCATCTTTAGGCCCACCTCTAGAAAGGTCAAAGGTGTTAGCTGACCTCTCCTGATTGGGTGCCACAAGAGTTGTCCCTTCTTCCCTGAGCAATGTGCGCCCTTCCATTGGCCAGTGATATGGAGAAGCCGGCACCTTGGCCTTCAAGTACAGGGGAAGCCTGAGTCAGACCTGCGTCCTTACATTACTCCCTCTGTCTTGTAACTTGACCCAATCCTGGGGCAACTATGTTACCATTGTTTTGGTTTAAGGCTACATGCTCTTAAGACCATTAACAGAATAGCATTTACATGCTCTTTGACAAGCATGAGCCAAATGTTAAAACTATACCAATTTTGGTTTTGGCTCCTCGTTCTTGTCCTCACTTGTGGTGGCTGCAAACCACAGCTAGACTATCCTGTACAATCCCTGAGCTGTTGGCATAGAAGTAACATTGTCCCTCTAAAGCCTAGCATAGCCCTCCTTGATGTAAAGGGAATTCCTTACCCTGTAAAGGGCATAGGGAAGGAGAACTACCCAATTTCCACCAGTCTCCATGGTTTATTTGGTGAGGATCTCTTTTGGGGTTTTTAATATCTGGCACCGTGTGGTTTACAAAAGCAAGAATGACAGCCAGTTTGTTCAGGATCCTTGGGCGTATAAGTGCAATACACCTTTATGATTCTTTCTACATTACTAACCTTAGCCACCTAGTGGCCATCTGAGGACCCCCCCCCATTAGAGTCTGGCGGTAGAGGCATAGGCTCCCCTTACCTTTTGCCATGTTGAAATCCCATGCCCAGATCAGAGGCAATTAATACCAACAGATCATCTTATCTATAAGAGGAAGGTTAGTGCAATCAGGAACTTTTGCTGTTTCGCCAGCTTTCTGGGGTGACATTTGCCAGTCTGATGGCAAAGAGACAGGACAGTTTATTTTATTGGACCGGTGTTTCCTCAGGCTTCTGCCGTGCTATACCAGCCAGCTTCTGGGGTGTGGCTGGAGCAGGGCTGGAGATCCCTGGGGTCAGAGTCTTTTTGAGGGTTAGCTTAAGCTGATTGACTGGATCTGGATCACCTCACCAAGTTGAGGGTTCTTCTGAGTCGGTCCACTTAACTCCAGAGAGACACCTGAAACTTTAACAGGGGCTGAACTTTTTGTTTAGTTACATATCTGTGAAGTCCACCTTTAAGGCTTTTGAAAAGGCGTGACCCCCATTTTAAATATCATCCTCACAGACTAACAAGCCTGCGATCCAACAACAAATATTTAAAGACACTCAGAACTAGAATTACATTTACAGTAGTGCATTGCTGAAACATAATTTTCTCTCTGAAAAAAACCTCCATTATCAGGATAGAGCCAAATTGAGACTAATGCATTGGTGGAACGAGTCCATTCTTAACAACCCTGCCCTAATTATTTACATAAGCTCAGCAGGAAAACAGATTGTTCGTGAGGATTTTATAAAACTTCCTTTGCTGGGTCCTTTTATAAGGAATCTCCAGGTTGAACTTTAGTAGCCACTCTGGGCCAGAAGCCAAGCCAAGCCAGCACTTCCCATCAGACAGGCCTACAATGCTCGTTAAATTGGGCAAACTCCTCTTCCCGAGGTTCCCAACATATGCTGAGGTTCCTGCACCTGCCAGGAAGTGACCTTCTTTACTCACCTGGGGAGGCTGCTGGGAACTCTGTGAGCAAGGTGTCCAGCCAACATTTCCACAAGGCTGTATGGCTCCATGTCATAAAGTCAACCGTAGTTCCTTAAAGCTGTCAGGTCATATCTGAGTCTATGCCTGACTCTCAAACAGGACATTCTAGTCAAAGCCTTGGTAAAACAACCAGTATTTCCAAAGGTGTCCTACTATAAAATGAACAGATTTTTTTTTATTGAACTTATGCAAACAATTGTAATTGCCATGAAAGAAAGAATACTCACTGAGAGTTTTTGAATTTCAGACGGTTTAAGTAGAGAGAAAAGATAAATGCTCTAGACAAATACTTTATGACATTTTTGAATATCACATATTTCTCACAAGAAAGTTTCTTAATCTGGATAAGCAAACACTAAAGGAACAGCAATGTTTCCAACAACAAGAGTCACAAAACTATAATTTTTATAATGCAGCTTTTACCTCTGGAAGTTTCTACCTATTTTAGTACTAACCTAAAAGATGTCCTCTCTACGAAGGACAGATACCATATGTTTGCACTCATAGGTCTAACAGGAGAACAGGAGAAACCTAATGGAGGACCAGGAGGAGGGGAAGAGGGAAAGAGAGTTGGGGAGAGAGAGGGACACAAACTTGAGAGACTATTGAATACTGAAAATGAACTGAGGGTTGAAGGGAAAGGGGGAGGGGGAAAAAGAGGTGGTGGTGATGGAGGAGGGCACTTGTGGGGAAGAGCACTGGGTGTCGTATGGAAACCAATTTGACAATAAACTATTTTTAAAAATAAAGTACATATAATATTGGCAAAAAAAACTGGGGGAATATTCCCCCCCCCAAAAAAAAAGATGTCCTCTCTACAACTTCCCTTGAGGAAGAAACACATTCCATGACACAACCTAAAATCTGGAGCAGCATTGCTATAACAGTCAATCTGATGTTCGGCAGGAGAGTCACAGCTTGAGCGGGTTTCTTTTGTCTGGGTGCAACTGCCATTGCTGCCCCTTTGGGTTGATGCAGCCTTTTGGGACATGGAGGGGGTCAACTGGTCTCATGTGAGTGTAGTGAATCCAGGCTGCTATTCCCTCCACTTTTTTTTAAATGTTTTATTTATTTTTGATACAGAGAGAGACAGAACATGAGAGGGGGAGAGGCAGAGAGAGAGGGAGACACAGAACCAGAAGCAGGCTCCAGGCTCTGAGCTAGCTGTCAGCACAGAGCCTGACGCGGGGCTCGAACCCACAAACGTGAGATCTGACCTGAGCCGAAGCCGGAGACTTAACCAACTGAGCCACCCAGACGCCCCTCCCTCCACTTTTAAGGCGGTTGGAGTGGTCAACAGGATGATGTAAGGTCCTTTCCACCTTGGCTCAAGGTTTTCTTGCCAGTGGCGTTTGACATAGACCCAGTCGCCAGGCCGGTACTGATGAGGCTCTGGAGGTGGACTTAATTCATAGAGAGCACGTAATTTTGGCCATACATGTTCGTGAGACCATTGAATAGCCTGGGTTTCCAGCAACAGATTCTTATTCTCTATGTCCATTAGGGCTGCTGCCTGGAGGTTTGGGATAATAGGGTCAGGTTTTCCATACAAAGGGAGTTAAACCCATTTGGTAGGGAGAGTTTCGCACCCGATACAGGGCAAAGGGAAGGAGGGCTACCCAGTCTCCGCCAGTCTCTAGGGTCAATTTAGTTAAGGTCTCTTTTAGAGTTATTCATTCTTTCTACCTGTCCTGAACTTTGGGGTCTATATGCACAATGTAATTTCCAATCAGCCCCAATGATCTGTGCAATTCCCTGACTTACTTTAGACACAAACGCTGGTCCGTTTTCTGACCCTATAAGCTGAGGGAAACCATACCTTGGCAATAATCTCTTCCAATAATTTCTTTGCCACAATAGTGGCTGTCTTGCTTTTGGTAGGAAAGGCCTCAGTCCATTCTGAGAAAGTATCTATAAAGACTAATAGATATTTATAGCCATACTTTCCTGGTTTTACTTCAGTGAAGTCAATTTCCCAGTAGGTCCTTGGCCTCCTACCTCGAAGGCATTGGCCCAGTTTTTGGGATTTGGATTGGGATTAGTGAGTTGGCATGCCTTGTACTAGTGAACAATTTCTTTAATCTTGATGTGTAAGTCCTTGGTGGTTACCTCAGATTGTCGGACCACATCTAGCATTCTTTTTGCCCCCATATGGGTGGTCCGGTGTATTTTATGTAGTGTCTTTTCTGCCAGGGCTTCAGGGAGGATTCACTTCCCATCTGAGTCCCTCCACCATCCTTTGAAGAACTTGTTCATGGGTTGTCCTTGGGCCCATTTGGCTTCCTCCTCAGTATATTTGGGATTCTCAGGTAGGTTGGGGTCCCCGGGGTCCGGGAGGACTACAGGCAAGGCATGGATGGGTTCGAGGGCTACTCCCTTGGCTGTTTTATCAGCCAGGTTGTTTCCCTTGGCAATGGGGTGATCTCCTTTCTGGTGGCCAGGACAGTGGATAATGGCCACCCTTTTTGGTAGCATAGGGCCTGTAGCAGGTCCATGATTTCTTGTTTATTTTTAATAGTCTTTCCCTCTGAGGTCAGGAGACCCCTTTCTTGATAAATAGCTCCATGCACATGGGCCGTTGCGAAAGCGTACCTGCTGTCTGTATAGATGTTGACTCGTAAGTCTTTTCCCAAAGTTAGTGCCTTGGTCAGGGCAATTAGCTCAGCCCGTTGAGCTGAGGTCCCTGGAGGAAAGGGTTGGGCCCAAATTACCTTATTGTTGGTAGTCACAGCCGCTCCTGCTTTTCTCTCCCCATCCCGGGTGAAGCTACTCCCATCTGTGAACCAGGTATGGTCTGCGCTTCGAGGAGGCACATCCGTCAGGTCTCCTCGGAAGCAGTGTACCCGGGCCAGGATCTCAGCACAGTCATGAAGCAGGGAGTGGGGGGGTCTGCATCTGGACTGGGTAGGAGTGTGGCTGGATTAAGTGAAGAAGGAGGCTGGAAAAGAATTCTATCCCGTTGAGGAGCAGTGTCTGGTGATGAGTTATTCAGGCATTGCTGAGCCACCGGTCAGGTGTTTGTTTTAGTACCCTCTCGATTGCATGGGGGGTGGTCACGGCAAGAGCTTGTCCCAGAGTCAATTTGTGGGTGTCCGTATCTAAAGACACCACTGCAGCCACAGTCATTAAACAAGGGGGCCATCTGGCCGCTAGTGTCCACGCGTTTGGACAAGTAGGCCACTGGCCTTTTCCAGGGTCCTAGTGTCTGGGTCAGCACACCCTTGGCCACCCCTTTACTTTCATCCACAAACATGTGGAAAGGCTTAGTAATGTCAGGAAGCCCCAGCACTGGTGCCGACAAGAGAGCTCTTTTTAGAGTTTCAAATGCTTGTTGATGTTCAGGGGTCCATTGAAACTCTTGTCTGGGGTCAGTTCATACAAGGGCTTAGCAATTTCTGCAAAGCCTGGAATCCACAATCTGCAAAACCCCGCCGACCCCAAGAACTCTCTCATCTGTCTGGGGTTTTTAGGTGGGGGTATGTGGAGGATGGTGTCCTTTCTGGCTGGAGACAACCATCTGTGTCCATCCTTGAGGATGTATCCCAAATAAGTAACTTGGGGCTTACAAATTTGAGCCTTTTTAGCAGAGGC
>NC_043715.1:56169176-56181536 GCF_006229205.1 Suricata suricatta
CTGTAGCAGGTCCATGATTTCTTGTTTATTTTTAATAGTCTTTCCCTCTGAGGTCAGGAGACCCCTTTCTTGATAAATAGCTCCATGCACATGGGCCGTTGCGAAAGCGTACCTGCTGTCTGTATAGATGTTGACTCGTAAGTCTTTTCCCAAAGTTAGTGCCTTGGTCTGGGCAATTAGCTCAGCCTGTTGGGCCGAGGTCCCTGGAGGTAAGGGTTGGGCCCAAATTACCTTATTGTTGGTAGTCACAGCCGCTCCTGCTTTTCTCTCCCCATCCCGGGTGAAGCTACTCCCATCTGTGAACCAGGTATGGTCTGCGCTTCGAGGAGGCACATCCGTCAGGTCTCCTCGGAAGCAGTGTACCTGGGCCAGGATCTCAGCACAGTCATGAAGCAGGGAGTGGGGGGGTCTGCCTCGGGAGTGGGTAGGAGCGTGGCTGGATTAAGCGAAGAAGGAGGCTGGAAAAGAATTCTATCCCGTTGAGGAGCAGTGTCTGGTAATGAGTTATTCGGGCATTGCTGAGCCACTGGTCAGGTGGTTGTTTTAGTACCTCTCGGTTGCATGGGGGGTGGTCACGGCAAGAGCTTGTCCCAGAGTCAATTTGTGGGTGTCCGTATCTAAAGACACCACTGCAGCCACAGTCATTAAACAGGGGGGCCATCTGGCCGCTAGTGTCCACGCGTTTGGACAAGTAGGCCACTGGCCTTTTCCAGGGTCCTAGCGTCTGGGTCAGCACACCCTTGGCCACCCCTTTACTTTCATCCACAAACATGTGGAAAGGCTTAGTAATGTCAGGAAGCCCCAGCACTGGTGCCGACAAGAGAGCTCTTTTTAGAGTTTCAAATGCTTGTTGATGTCCAGGGGTCCATTGAAACTCACTCTTGTCTGGGGTCAGTTCATACAAGGGCTTAGCAATTTCTGCAAAGCCTGGAATCCACAATCTGCAAAACCCCGCCGACCCCAAGAACTCTCTCATCTGTCTGGGTTTTTAGGTGGGGGTATGTGGAGGATGGTGTCCTTTCTGGCTGGAGACAACCATCTGTGTCCATCCTTGAGGATGTATCCCAAATAAGTAACTTGGGGCTTACAAATTTGAGCCTTTTTAGCAGAGGCTCTGTATCCCAACTTGCCCAACGTCACGAGTACATTTTTAGTTCCCTGAAGGCAGCTTTCTTCGGAGGTGGCTGCGATCAGGAGATCATCAACATACTGCAACAATGTAACATCTGGGTTTTCCCTCTGGTACTCACCCAAGCCTTCATGCAGTGCCTCTTGGAAGATGGTAGGGGAGTTTTTAAACCCCTGAGGAAGTCGAGTCCAAGTCAGCTACCCGTTAATGCCAATATCAGGATCATGCCACTCAAAAGCAAAATATTCTTGATTTTTGGGGGCCAGGGGCAGGCTGAAAAAGGCGTCCTTGAGGTCAAGGACTGTATACCACTGCTTCTCAGGTGGCAGGGAGCTCAGAAGAGTGTACGGGTTCGGGACAGTTGGATGTCTATCCATTACCTGTTTGTTAACCTCCCTGAGGTCCTGCACCGGCCTATAGTCATTAGTACCAGGCTTTTTAACAGGGAGCAAAGGAGTGTTCCAGGCAGACTGGCAGACCCTTGAAACGCCCAGGTTTAAAAGGCGGTGGATGTGGGGTTTAATCCCCTCCTTGGCTTGTTGAGGCATGGGGTACTGTCTAACTGCAGCTGGGTCAGCCCCAGGTTTGAGTTCAACAAATATTGGTGGGCGATGGTTTGCCAGCTAGACCCCCGGTTTCAGCCCAGGCTTGTGGGTATTTCTGGAGCCACTGGTCAGTGTGGACATCAGGAGTTAGGGGCTCCTCATATAAGCGGTACTCATCAGCTAGTTGGAGGGAGAGGACCTGAATAGGCTTCCCATCCAAACTTAAGAGTTGTGCTCCTTGAAGGCCAAAATGAATCTGGGCCCTCATTTTTGATAAAAGATCTCTTCCCATCAGGGGATAAGGACAGTCTGGGATTATCATGAAAGAGTGGGTTACCCAGCCCACACCTAAATCTACTGATTTTTGGGTAGTCCATGAATACTGTTTGGTCCCGGTGGCACCTTGGACCCGAGATCACTTACTTGAGGTAGGCCCATTGGCCTCTAATAATACCGAGTGTTGAGCCCCAATGTCCACCAAGAAGTCAGTTGGTTTCCCCTCCACTTTAAGAGTTACCCTAGGTTCAGGGAGGGGCTCCGAACCCCGTCCCCCCTAGTCCCTGTCTCCAGCAAACAATACTTTTGGCTTATCTCTATTTAGTTCTGGACAGTCCTTACCCAGTGTCCTTCATTGTTGCAAAGGAGGCACCGGTTTTTTCCTTTGAAGCAATTTTTACGTAGGTGTCCTCCTTTTTTGCAGTAGAAGCACCATTTCTCCTTTGCTGAACCAGAGATTTTTTCTAATTGCTGGCAGCGGTCTTCTGGTTTTGCAGTCATGGCCAGCAACACTCTAGCTAAATCTCTATTTTGTCTTTTTTCTGCCTTTACTTGTTTTTCCTCAGCACTGTCCCTGTTATTGTACACTCTTTCTGCTATCTCTACTAGATTTTGGAGACTCTTTTCTCCGAGGTGCTCGACTTTTTGTAATTTTCTCTTAATGTCAGGCGCAGCCTGGTTAATGAAAGCCATCGCCACGGTTGACTTATGATCTGCATGCTATGGATCGAACGGGGTGAACTGCCTGAAGGCTTCCATCACCCATTCTAGAAAAGTGGCGGGGCTTTCATCTGCCTCCTGCCTTATATCATATACCCTAGTCAGATCAGTGGGCCTTTTAGTGGCCACTTTGAGACCTGCCAATAGAGCCCGGCGATAGACCTTGAGGCGCTCCTCACCTTCTCCTGTGTTATAATCCCATTTGGGGCGGACAAGGGGAAATCCGGTATTGATGTCAGTGGGGTTTATGGTGGGTACCCCTGTTGGACCAGGAACAAATTTTCGTGATTCCAGCAGGATTCGTTCTCGCTCCTCAGTTGTAAACAGAACCTGTAACAATTGTTGACAATCATCCCAAGTGGGTTGGTGAGTAAAGAGTACAGTTTCTAATAACCCAATGAGGTCTTTGGGGTTCTCTGAGTAGGGGCGGGGGTTGAGATCTCCAATTGTAAAGGTCAGAAGAGGCAGAGGGCCAATAATGATGAGGCTGATTTCCTGCCTCGTCTACAGGTCCCGTGGCTCACAAGGGGAACATCGTGGAGTCTGGGGTGGTGCCCCTTCGGCCACGGGTCCCATATGCTGGGCCTCTTTCAACGGAAGGGGATGGAGAAGAGGCAGATGGCTGTGGTGGCAATGGGACATTAGGAGCAGGGTCAGAGGGAGTTGGAGGGGGTCGGGTAAGGTGGAGGGGGAAAGAGGAGATCCTCATCCGCTCCTCCCTACAAAACTGGGTAGGGGGGTGCTGAGGGCGAGGCCACAGTTCGTCTCAACTTTTCTTCTTCTGGGTTTCAATTTACCAGAACCTGAGAAGATACTGGAGAGAGAGGGGATTTCACCCAAATGGGTGGGTTAGTGACCAGGTCCTTCCAGACAACAATGTATGGGATCTGATCAAGATGGCCCCCCCCATACGTTGGAATACTCTTTCTTCTATTGCTTCTATGATGGGGAGGTAAAAGGTACCCTCAGGTGGCCATCCTACATTAAAGGTGGGCCACTCAGATTTACAGAGTTTTTCCATCTTTTTCTTTTTGACATCCATCGATAGATTGTGGGCTTGAGTTTTAACCTCTTTAAAATGAGTTAGAACTAGGTCTGGGGGATTGGAAATAGATTGTCCCATGGCGCTAGTCCAAACAAAATAAACCAACACGAAAAACAAAATTAAGCCACAGAACACAGGAATTAGTCCTCCTGGCCAGGGGAGGAGAAAGCCAGAGTGAGATAATGGTCCTTGCGCGCTTTCCAAAGAAAAATATGTAGGGTAAAGACCTCAAACTCTCATGAGAAAAACAGATGGGGGACTTCAACCCCTTTCCTAAATGTAGACAAATAGACGCACAGCAAATAGATGCACAGAGAAGTACACACAAGAGCCTCCAACAAGAACAAAACCCTACTGCTGCCACCAGCAGGATTCCTAACAAATAGACAAGGGGACCCAGTCATTTTCTGTCGCCTGTGCGATCGATTCCAACTTACTCCAGAGAATGTCACCACTCGTATCTCCGCGAATGCGAACAGGTAATGACGCTTGCCCGTGGAATTCAGATGCTTTGCCTCCCTCCTGAGGAGGACTTACACAAACAAAGCACACAAAGAAACATACACACAATGAGGTCACACTGCTGCCACCAATGGAACCCCCAGAAGTACCACACTATAAGCAGATGCACAGAGAAGTATACACAAGTTGGCTCTGTGGCTAAGCCAAGGGCACCCAGCTTTCCCTTGCGCCGCCGGTGTATGACCTGTTCCAGAGAGCCACCAGAATCCTGGCAAGAGGAGACTTACTCCAGCCCCAGCTTCCCCCTGCCAGCAGGCTGTTTTAACACCAGAGCCACGGACCTGACCCTCTCCCGTTTATACTCTGGAGTCCATCTGACAAGAGGAGACCTGTCCACGTCTTCCCCTATACCTAAAGGGGTTACACTGCTGCCACCAGTGAAACCCCCTGGACCAAGGGAGTCAAATTCCTATTGCACCCCTTGGTCCCCTGGGCTTCAGACACAAACAGCATGGACCAAGCAGAAAACTTCCCTCTTGGTCCCCTGGGCAGGCCAACCAGAATACTCCCCTCTCGGCCCCCCTAAGTCAGTGGGTCCGAGACGTCTCGGAACCCATGGCCTTGAGATTTCACAGTGCGTCCACCTGGCTCCTTTGAGGCCTCACAGAGGTCACTTTGGCCACCTCCTGTCTAGGCCCTGCGCACACAAACAAACACAAAAACAGACAAAAAAGACTTACAAGAAAACGCAAAGCGAATGTGCTTACCAGCCGGCGATTAAGCCCAACGTGTTGGGGTCCCAGGAGCTCTGGGGAGGCAGGGTATTTCCCAGCCAATGCACCATATGTTATGCCCAAGTTTCCAATATCACCCCAAAAGGAACAGGAGACTACCAGGGAGACTGAGTCATGCATGCAAAAACAAAGGGCTTTATTACGGGCTTAAGCTTGGGCTCACTGACTCCACCAACCCACTGGCCTTGTGGAGAAAGCCCCAAACATGGCGGCATAGGGGCTTTTTTAGGAAGGCGGAGTTACAAGAAATGACGACACAGGCACAGCGATCCATTCCCTACCCCCTATCAATACTGGCAGTAATGGGAGCCAATCACAATATTTGGAGTATCGACCAATCACAGAGTGGGCCCAGGACCCTTACATAGGGCGTGACTAAGACCCTCACGTGGGGCGGGGCATGACTGGCCTCCATCTTTAGGCCCACCTCTAGAAAGGTCAAAGGTGTTAGCTGGCCTCTCCTGATTGGGTGCCACAAGAGTTGTCCCTTCTTCCCTGAGCAATGTGCGCCCTTCCATTGGCCAATGATACAGAGAAGCTGGCACCTTGGCCTTTAAGTACAGGGGAAACCTGAGTCAGACCTGCGTCCTTACAGGACCTGGAGATCATGACCTGAGCCAAAGTCAAGAGTTGGACGCTTAGCGGACTGAGCCGCCCAGATGCCCTTAGATGCTGCCACTTATTGCCGAATACAAAGAGGGGCACCTGGGTGGCTCCATCCATTAAGAGGCCAATTCCTGACTTCGACTCAGGTCATGAGCTCACTGTTCATGAGTTCTAGCCCCGTTCTGCACTGACAGTATGGAGCCTGCTTGGGTTTCTCTCTCTCTGCCCCTACCCTGCTTATGCTTTCTCTAAAAAATAAATAAATATACATTAAAAAAAGAAAGAAATATAAGGAACATCAGCATTTCATAGGCATTTTAGAACAGTGAAATACCATCAACAGTATTATTTATATAAAAATGAATACATTTGGGGGAAGAGAGGCATTTGCTTCAGCATGATGGTCAGTGGCTGGCAGACTCTGCTGGTGGGAGTTTAATGGGGAACATGATAGGTACCTACTCTCAAACTAGCTCCCCACAAATCAATGATTAATTACAAAGGGCAGCTTTGCTGTGGACAAACCTGGAAGGGTTTATAAGCAAGTTATGAAAGCAAAAATCACCAGGAAGGAAAAGAAGGACAGTGTCCCTGGAGTGGTACTCCAGACCCAAAAATGCACCACCTGAAACTCAGCGAGAGGTGCCATCGGACAGACTTCCCTGGTTTGCACCACGGTCTCTTCCTCTGCAGAGCCTGCCCCTGCTCATCAGCCCTCAGTCCTGTCCACTTACCACCCCAGCCATGCCCAGCAGCTGTGAGCAAAGGTACTCGCCCTCTGCCACCACCGTGCAGGGGGAGCCGGCCGCCTGGGCAGGAAGCACAGATCTGACTGTCCAGCTTCGAACCCGGCTCCAGGCACTCTTCACATGATGGCATGGTTGGACAGTGGGCACGGTGGACAGCTGTGTGCTAATGATGGGGAGAAAAGGCTCCCTGAGGAAGGAGAAGTCCACATCGTTTTCGGGACCACTACAGAGACTGACAAATGGGGAAACAGCTGTTCTGCTTCCTGTAAAATTTCAGTGTCAAAATGTGGGTGGGGGTGGGAAGGTCATGATGCCCACTCATGCATCCTCTTGCTCAGCCTGTCCTTCCAGGCTCTGTCCCCGGCCCCACCGCACAGCCAGGGCTGTCAGGGACGTCACTGAGGTTGTGAAACTCACCACCCTCTTCTGCCTCACTCTGTGGGGAAGGAAAGTGAGTCATATTTTTACGATACCATTTTGTACTTCTAGAATGAGCCTTGAGTTCCACATTGAAATTCCCCTCAAATTTGTCTTCTTGGTGGTGTGTTATCAATTTACTCTTCATTCATAAGTAGTCTTAAACTAAACATTGGTGATCAATGAAGCAAATATTATCCAAGCACTCATAATGTATTCATTTGCTATACAGATGTTCATTTATTGTCTTTTACATGCTGCAGCACTGTGTGGTGTACTGATCATCGAGCTCTGAGAAGATGTGGCTTAGAATTCCATGAGACAATTGTTGCTTAATTCTGTTTGTGTACGGAGCCATCATAGCACATTCTGAAAGCACGCCGCACCCTGTCAGGGCCAGTCATTTACGAGGCAGGGAGAGAGTGTATGTGGCGATAGCATAAAGTCGGCTTGAAATGCAAACTCCGTCACTTCAGTGAAAGTCCCAGGCCCCAGGGGAGATTATATTGGATCAGTAGGTGAAGGGAGCCTGGGGTGAGAATTCAGGGCACTGTCAGGCCGGGAGGGGAGTGGAGACCCACAAAGAGAGGCTGATTCAGATCTGGAATCTACCCTGAAATGGGAAGTAACAGGGTAAGAACTTCTGAGCAGGGGAAGTAGGATGAGTTCTTTCTAGGAGAATTCCAGAAGGGAGGCAGTCATGACCTGTGCCTCATGCACATTCACTTTTCGGAAAATGTGTTGCAAGTTGAGAGCTGACAGAATCACCGTGCCCTGTGGGCAGGCTTTCAGTTTCTGAGCATTTTGTCCCTTCATTTAAAAACAGCATCACTGCCTTCTTTATTGGTAAAATAATAACCTCTTGTCTCCTGTGGATTTTTTTTTTTTACTAAAACATGAATTGTTGACCTTACCATTTTGTTAAATATTCAGTTACTTCTGGAGACACCCAAGTCAGTGACATCTGAGTGGACCAGTGAGAGTGGAGGCATGAGGAGGGGTGGTTAGTGGGTCCCTGAGCCCACCCTTGTTATTTTTTAGCTCTGGAATCTTTAGGTGGCATGGACATTCTCAGCAATAGGCAGTGGTTTTGTGATGTGAGGAGTAAGAGATCCGGCCTAGGAAAGGCCATTTGGAAGGCACTGGAAGCACCTCTCCCTACCATACTGGTGGAACGAAAGTAATTCTACACTCTTTATTTTTAATATTTATTTTAATATTTATTTTGGGGGGGTAGAGAGGGGAACAGAGGATCAGACGCGGGCTCTGCGCCCATAGGCTGAGAGGTGCGGCTGGAACTCAGGGACCGTGAGATCGTGACCTGAGCCAAATCGGATGCTCAGCCGACTGAGCCCCCGGGCGCCCCAGGCCTTCTGCACTGTTGAAGACGTTGCACAGATTCGTATTGCTGCCAAGAACTCAAAGAGATAGGCAGTGATGTCTTCAACATCTCCACTCGCCTCGCCCGCTTGGTTCTCACAGAGGGCAGAGACAGACCTTGGAGGCCAGGTTCTTGTGCATCAGGTAATTACAATTTCCACTTCTACTCCATCGGAAGACCCATAGGAAAGATCCACCTACCCTCCGGCACCTGCTGTGTAGCCATTGATTGGTGGGTTTCTTCTCTTGGCTCTCTCCATCAAAGCCATCAGGTTCCATGCGTGGTTAGCCGTCAGGGCCTGTGACATGCTGTTGCTGTCCACATTCCGTCCATGTCATGTCTCCAGCCCTGTGTCACCAAGGCTGTGGGGACACGGCTGCCCTTCTGTTTTTCTTTTTTTTTTTTAATAGTTTATTGTCCAGTTGGTTTCCATGTAACAGCCAGTGCTCATGCCGACAAGTGCCTCCTCCATGTACATCAGCCCCTTCCTCACTCCCCCTCCCGTCAGCCCTCAGTTTGTTCTCAGTATTCAAGAGTCGTTCATGGATTACCTCCCTCCCTCTCCCCAACGATTTCCCCCCACCCCTCCCCCATGATTCTCTGTTAAGTTCTCCTGTTAGACCTATGAGTGCAAACATATGGTGTCTGTCCTTCTCTGCCTGACTTAGCTCGCTTAGCATGATGCCCTCGAGGTCCATCCACTTTCCTACAAATGGCCAGATTTCATTCTTTCTCATTGCCATGTAGTACTCCATTGTGTATATATACCACATCTTCTTGATCCACTCATCAGGTGATGGACATTTAGGCTCCCTCCATGATTTGGCTATTGTTGCCATTGCTGCTATGAACATTGGAGTACATGTGCTCCTGTGCATCAGCACTTCTGTATCCCTTGGGTAAATCCCTAGCAGTGCTATTGCTGCCACGCAAGTTCTACTGATAGTTTTTTGAGGAACCTCCACACTGTTTTCCAGAGCGGCTGCACCAGTTTACATTCCCACCAACAGTGCAGGAGGGTCTCTCCACACCCTCGCCAGCGTCTACAGTCTCCTGATGTGTTCATTTTCATGGCTGCCCTTCCGTCACACAGGAACACACACCGAGCTGATTGGATCTGTGAAACAGGAAGTAGCGACTCTTCTGGGCGCTTTGCGAGAGTGTGGGAAGTAAATCTCCCCGCATCTCAGGTTCTTGCCGCCTCGGTGAAATCTCTAGGAGGACAGCTGCCCGAGGCATGTTGAGGCTCTGTCTAATCCTCCTGCTCACCAGACAGACATTCCCTCGCCGGTGGGCCAACTTTGGAACGGGGAGACAACATACGGCTTGCTGGGCATGCGACCTCCACCCAGAGAGGCTGCTGGGTCTGCAGTGCACCCGGGCCCGAGTCATATGACCCGAGAGATGCAATGGTGTTTGGAGCCCCTGTGGCAGATGGGGTCAGCATCCTTGGCAGGGATGACATGGATGAAGGAGGACAGAGATACTAGAGACTTGGGAACCACACTGTGTCGCTTCTGCAGAGAACTACTCTCCTTTGTGAAAGACCTTCTGGGTTGCTCCTGGGCTCCAGTAGGCACAGAATGCCTGGCCTTGAGTCATAAAGAAGGAGGCAGGGATCAGAGCCAGAGAAGTGACCCCAGAGAAGGTAGGGCGATGTGATGTCTTAAAGATGGCAGGGACGGCAAATGAACAGATTCACTCCTGAGGCCTCGGGAATGAGCACAGCCTGGGGCGCCTGGGGGGCTCAGTCGGTTGAGCCTGAGTTCAGCTCTCTTCATGACCTTGCGGTTCATGAGTTCAAGCCTCTCGTCGGGTTCTGTGCTGACAGCTCAGAGCCTGGAGCCTGCTTTGGATTCTGGGTATCCTTCTCTCTCTGCTGCTCCTTCACTCATGCTTTGTCTCTTTCTCTCTCAAAAATAAACATTCAAAGGAATTAGGAGTACAGCCTGAGGACACTCAGATTTAAACTCAGGTGGTCCCATTTTGGACTTTAGCTCTCCAAAACTGCACCATCATGAATCTGTGCGGCATTAACCCACTAGCTCATAGTGATCGGTTCTGGCAGCAACACAACAGGAAAATAATACACCAGACACTCCATTTTTCTAAATGTTTATTTTTGAGACAGAGACCGAGCATGAGTTGGGGAAGGGCAGAGAGAGAGAGAGGGCGACCCAGAATCTGAAGCAGGCTCCAGGCTCTGAGCTGTTAGCACAGAGCCCAACGTGGGGCTCGAACTCACAAACCGAGAGATCTTGACCTGAGCCGAAGTCTGATGCTTACCTACTGAGCCACCCAGGTGGCCCCAAGATACTCCGTTTTAAATTATGTTTCTTCGTTGGTCTGGGGGGTTTGTTTCTGTAATCTGAGCTCTGCAAACTAGTTTGAATCATTCCTGTCCAGTGATGCATTTCTGGGCCTGATATCTTGCAAATATCCAATAAATGCGTGTTGAAACTTAGGTCACAACCAGGTAGCCAGCCAGGAAGACAACAGTTTCCAGATAAGGTGAGGCCTCAGATGTGGGCAGAAACAACTGCAAAGCCTGCTGCCTGCCCGAGCCTCAGCACCGGGAAATGACAGCCAGGCTGTTCCCCTTCCTGTGGGGTTACTGTGACAGCCCCGTGACCAGAAGAACCAGCTTCCCAGTGACCACACCCTGTGCTTCTGTGTGTTTTGCAGGCACCGAGGTCCCTCCCTGTGCGCAGCCAGGGCCAGAGGCAGAGACGCCATGACCCCCACTCTCATGGCCCTGCTCCTCCTCGGTGAGATCTCAGGAGGGGAGGGGACGCCCTAGGCTGGGAGGGACCTGTGTCCCAGCCAGGCCCTGGGCTGTCAGAGGCCCAGGCACAGGAGGCACATGGGGAGAAGGGGTTCAGCTCAGGCTTCGGGGCAAACCTCTCACAGGGACTCTCTTGCAGGGCTGAGTGTGGGGCCCAGGACCCGAGCACAGGCAGGTGAGTGTGTCCCCAGGGGTCCCATCCCACCTCCTCACTGGGGACAGGGGTCACCCACCAGGCAGATGGGAATGGAGAACAGCAGTTCTGGGAGGATGGAGGGGGGATGTCTGGGGGTTGGGGCTGAGCTGGGAATGGGAGGTGGGGAAGGGCTTGTGATCCAGCCTCTGTTTCCTTCCAGACACCCTCCCCAAACCCTCCATTTGGGCTGAGCCAGGCTCTGTGGTCCCCTGGAATAATGCAGTGACGATCTGGTGTCGGGGAATCCCGGAGACCAAGGAGTTCTATCTGATTAGAGACGGACACACATCGAACTGGGACACACAGAAGCCACTGGAACCTGGGAACAAGGCCAAGTTCTCCATCAAATACATGACAGAGCAATATGCAGGGGGGTATCGCTGTTACTATCAACGTACCTCTGGCTGGTCACAGTACAGTGACCCCCTGGAGCTGGTGGTGACAGGTGCGAGCCCATGAGGGTCCCAGCCCCAGGCTTCCCTCAGGGAGGGGTCTGCTCTCTGGGTGTCCCCCTCTCACAGCCCAGCCCTGGGGATACTGTGGGGGGATCTGAGCCCCATTTAACACCTCCTCCTCCTCTCCTAGGATACCATGTCAAACCCAGTCTCTCAGCCCTGCCCAGCCCCGTTGTGACCTCAGGAGGGAAGGTGACCCTCCAATGTGGCTCATGGATGGGATTCCACGGGTTCATCCTGATGAAGGAAGGAGAACCCAGGCCCTCCTCCATCCTGGACTCCCAGAGACACACCGGCGGGCACTTCCAGGCCCTGTTCCCTGTGGGCCCCATGACCCCCAGGCTCAGGTGGACGTTCAGATGCTATGGCTATTACAGCAACACCCCCCAGGTGTGGTCACGGCCCAGTGACCCCCTGGAGCTCCTGGTCCCAGGTAAGAGACTCTGATGTTCTCCCACCCAGGTTCTGAGGACCAGACAGGTTATAGACGCACCGTTCCCAGGGGGCCCCCGATGAGAGGGTGGGGTGAGGGGCCCACGGGGATCTCACAGGTCAGAGACACAGAGGGTGAGAGACAGTGAGACCTGCAGTCAGGATGGGAGAAGGGAGGTTTGGGGAGAATCAGCCCCTCAACCCACGGCTGGTCTTCTCCCAGGTGCATCCAGGAAGCCCTCCCTCCTGGCCCAGCAGGGCCCTGTCGTGTCCCCTGGACAGCACCTGACCCTCCAGTGTCGCTCTGATGTCAGCTATGACAGATTCGCTCTGTACAAGGAGGGCTCACGTGACCCTCCCCTGCACCG
>NC_043715.1:56181636-56189626 GCF_006229205.1 Suricata suricatta
GAAACCTCTCTCCCGAGTGGTCGGCGCCCAGCGACCCCCTGGACATCCTGGTCGCAGGTGAGGGGACACGGGTTCATGCAGGGCCCCAGACTCTGCCCAGGTCCTGCTGAGGGTGTCCCAGGTGGTGGTGGCCGGGACCAGGAGTGTGGGGTCCCCAGGGAGGGAGGGAGACAGAGAGAGACAGGGGATGGGGAAGGGAGAGACTCAAGACAGACAGACTCAGAACAGAACAAGGATGGACAGCCCCTCCCCCCCTTCCTCTCTCTAGGACAGCTCCCCTCCACGCCCTCCCTCTCGGTGCAGCCAGGACCCACGGTGACCTCAGGAGAGAACGTGACCTTGCTGTGTCAGTCCCGGAGCCCTGTGGACACCTTCCTCCTGTCCAAGGAGGGGGCAGCCGACCCCCCCCTGCGTCGTAGATCAGAGGTCCGAGCTGGGCAGCACCAGGCCGAATTCTCCATGAGTCCTGTGACCTCAGCCCAGGGGGGGACCTACAGGTGCTATGGCTCACACAGCACCTCCCCCTTCCTGCTGTCACCCCCCAGTGATCCCCTGGAGCTCCAGGTCTCAGGTGAGGGGCCCAGCCCTGTGCCCTCTGTGTCCCAACAGTGTTTTCAGGGCCTTGTGCCCAGGAGGCCCTGGGCAGGGATGTGACCAAACGGGCTCTGGAGATGCGTCATCAGAGGGGTCCACCCCTCAGACCACAGGAGGGAAACTGGGCCCTCCCTCCCTGTCCCGTCCCTTGTCCCTGTCACCAGAATTCTCCAGGCCGTGGAAGAGGGCCCTGGGGGCCACAGGGCACATGAGGAAGAAGACTGAGCACAGACAGGGTCTCTAGGCGAAGCTGAGCCCTCTGCTCAACCACTGCCTTTCCCCCCAGCATCCTCTAGAGACCCCGGGCCCTCACCCACAGGTCCCAGCTCCACAGCTGGTGAGTCACGGTGACGTCTGTCCAGGGCTTTTCTCCCGGAGTCTCAGAGATGCCAGGGCGACCACCAGACTCCCGGGGCTCGAGGCCAGGGCAGGGGGGGAGGGCTCGGTGGTCATGGCACAGGGAGAGGGTGGGGGCCCAGCTGGGGGGAAGCCCGCACACCTCCCCCCTCCTGGCCCCAGGAGCCTCTGTGGGTAAGTGAGGGTCTTTGTCAGGCAGGAGGGTCTATGGAAGGGGGGGCTGAGTTATGCCGTCACCTCAGGCACCTCTGGAGACTGGCTTGGACACGCCCCTCCCCCGGGTGGGCCTCAGTTTCCCCACACGTAAAGGAGAGCGTCATGGCCCAGATTAGATTTCCCCTTAGTTCTGACCGTGGCTCTGACCCCCTGGGAGAGGAGGGCTCACAGGGAAGCCCCTCCAGATCGCGCATCTATGGGGAGCCTGACCCTCTGCAGCAGTGATGTTGACCCTGTTGGGGGAGGGGCGGGAGGACCATGGCTGGGGCAGCAGGTAATGAGGGGAATCTGGAAGGACCCTCAGCCCCAGACAAAGACGCTGGGAGACACCCGCCTGCATGTGAGGAGCCCAGAGCCCAGGCTGGCATCGGCCTGGGGGCAGCATGAGGAGAGCACAAGGAACCCACAGGCCGGGTTCAGTCCCAGCCCTGCCGCCTCCAGCCGGGCCCCTTGGGACACGTGATCAGACTCTCTGTGCCTCAGTTTCCTGTCTGTGGAGTGGGCGGGCGGGGCGGCAGACCCCTGCTGCGTGATCCTTGACAGGATCAGAGGTGAATGCCCAGAGCCCAGCACGTGCCTGGCACACAGTAGGTGCTCAGTTAAATGGCATCACGGGCTCATTCACGGTGTGGCTCTGCCCAAGGTCCCAACTGGCACCTGTATGTCCTCATCGGGGCCTCGGGGGCCTTCGTCCTGCTGCTCTGCCTCCTGGTGCTCCTACTCGTCCGTCGCGGGCTCCAGGGCAAAGGCAGGAAGCCGGGTGAGAAGGGACTAGGGTGACCAGCCCCAGGGGGTGGTGACTGTCCCGTGGGTGGACGGAGGGTGGCTCGGGGCACCAGCCAGAGGGAGAGCAGACGTGGGAAAGGCCAGCGGAGAAAGACTCTTCTGCAGAGTCTCACGTCAGAGTCTAGAAAGAACACACCGAGGTTGGCACCAGGCACCGAGGTTGGCACCAGGCGCCGGGGTAACGTGTTTTCCTCTTTGCCATCTCGGGAGATGTGAAAACACAGGCCGTGGGTCTTAAGGGTCCCTATCCTCTGTGATCACATAGGAAGGGGGCGGGATTGGGATGGTGGGTCGTGACTTCCCAGCCCAGGGCAAGGCTGATTCCCAGCTTCCTGCAGGGGCCGCAGACAGAGACCCCAAGGACAGAGGCCTACAGGACAGGTAACTAGGGCCCGAAGACCCCCAGCCCCCACACGTTTGCCCTTCTATGTCCCCTAACCCCCCTCTCCTCCGCAGCTCCAGGCCAGCTGCCGCCGCCCAGGAGGAGACCCTGTGTGAGAGGAATGGGGCCGCCCTGGGGGCTGGGGGCGGGGCTAGGGGCGGGGCTTGAGGACCACATTCCCGCCTGTGTGACCTCAGCCCCTGACTGGATCCACTGCCCCCTCTGGGAGCAGGGTGGGGTCAGCGGCCCTGACAGAGCTCAGGGGACCTTGCCAAGAGAGACACCACTTCTGCCCCAGCAGATGCTGCCCTGCAAGACACACAGCCTGAGGAGGGGGTGGAGCTGGACCAGCGGGTGAGACTCCAGACCCCAGGGCCCTCCTGGTGCCCGACTGGAGCCAATGGGCTCGCCTGTGTCCTCACACCGCCCAGTCTTAGCGGCGTCCCACACACTCCCTCCTTCTCTTTGGGCACTCTGGGTCCTCCTGCTGGGACCTCTCGGGACCTCCTACATGCCCCCCTTGACTGCCTCCTCGCCCGCTGTCTGACTTCCGGTTGTTGGGGTGCACGCCCAGGTCTCACGAGGGCGCACTAAGAAAGGAATCACCGCAGGTCTCTAGTGCCCTGCATCCATTCGCCCAGCAAAGGTGCACAGAGGCCCCTGGTTCCCAGGCCCACCTGTGCTGCAGGCACAACAGTGAGCAAAGGTGGCCCACACTCTGCCAGCTCACTTTGTGGGTGACAGACAGTATGCGAGGAAGCGGGCTGTGTCTTTGTGTGCAAAGTGTGGCTGAGGAAAATACAGCAAGAGATGGGGAGCAGGTGCAAAGGTCCTGAAGCAGCAACATGCTTTTTCAGGAAGATGGGGGGAAATGGGCCATGTGATGGGAGCCAATGAGCAAGAGACAGTGTCAGGAATAGATTCAGAGCCGTAGAAAGCACCCAGCTGCCCCCATGGCTCCGGAAGTCCCTCAAGAGTCCACCAGGAAATTGACCTAGCTGCCCAAAAGTTTGAAAGCATCATTCTGGCAACAGTGTGGAAAATTCACTGAGGCCACCGAGTGTAGCCAAGAAGACAAACCTCCCCCTCATTGTATGTCTCCAGCAGAACACACAGGATGAAGGCCCCCAAGGAATGCTGTGTGCCCAGGTGAGCCACTCAAGATCAAGACTCAGTCAGGGACGGGCCACTTCTCCTCCCCCCCTGTCGGGGGCATTGCTGGACCCAGAAGACAGACAAGCAGGGGAAGACAGGCAGAGGGACAGTCAGGTGGGTCCGTCTTCTCCAGATTCCCAGGCTCCCCCACCCCGCCCCCACCACACACCTCCTTTCTTACTCCCCCTACTGTAGGCTCCTGTGACTGATGCCCCCCCGGATGTGACCTATGCTCAGCTGAACCGCTTGACCCTCAGACGGGAGACAAGTGCACCCCATTCCTCCCAATTCGGGGAGCCCCCAGAAGAGCCCAGTATGTATGCAGCTCTGGCCCTCCACTAGCCCAGGAAGGACCCACAGCCCACACTCCAGGGAGGGGACTACAGAGACCCCCAGTCAGCTCGGGATCTGCCTACAGAGGCCACCTCATGGCCCCAGCCAGGCTGGACTCCTAACATAGACCAGTAGGAACTCCTGGGACCCTCGGGGAGTCACTGGATTCTGCCATCAGACATAGCTAGTGCCCCTGTAATTGGAAATAAAGCAACGGACTTCCCAATAATCTTGAATGAAATGAGAAAACCAAAATGGAAATGGGAGAATGTTTGCACTGATGATAACATAAATGTAACACATCAGACCCATGGCACAAGAAAATTAAGAACCGGGAACGAACGTTTAGAAAAGAAAAAGCCTAAAATTAACAACTCAGGCGACAACAGATGTTGGTGAGGATGCGGAGAAAGAACCCTTTTGCTGTGCTGGTGAGAATGCAAACTGGTGCAGCCACTCTGGAAAACAGTGTGGAGGTTCCTCAAAAAATTAAAAATATTTACCCTACAGCCCAGCCATGGCACTACTAGGTATTTATCCAAGGGACACAGGTGTGCTGTATTGAAGGGGCATGTGCACCCCAATGTTTATTGCAGCGCTATCAACAATAGCCAAAATATGGAAGGAACGCAAATGTCCATCGACGCATGAATGGATAAAGATGTAGTGTATATATACCATGGAGTAATTTACTGTATCATCTTCTTGAACGTGGCAGAGAGAGCAGATCTTAAATGTTCTTGTTACATAAAAAGGCGGCTGTGTTATGGAATGGAAGTGTCACCTAACGCCGTAGTGGCCATCATCTTGCAGTACGTATGTGTGCCCGTTGAGGAGGCTTCACAGGCAATTTCTTCCAAACACTTACGCACTTGTGAAACGCACGCGCACACATACACCAAATTACACAAGCCCTTCCTGAGAACAAAAAAAGAAAAAAAGAAGAAGAAATATTTTATTGGGCTAGGAAAATCTTGACACCAAACCCTGGCAAGGAATTTATAGAATGGGAAAGGCCTGGAAAGATCTCTCACATAAACGTAGATGTTAATGTCTAAGCAAAACATTCACAAATAGTATTTAACAGTATATAAAAAGGACAATACATCATGACCTTACTGGGTTTTGCAGGGAAAGGAAGAACAGAGTAGCTTAAAATAGTAAAAATCAATCAATATAATCTAATACATTAACAGAATAAGTAAAAAAAAAAAAATGACCATCTCACGAACTAGCGGTTGCCAGAGGGGAAGGGAGTGGGAATGGGTGAAAAAAGTGAAAAGATTAACAGGTACAAACCTCCAGTTATAAAATAAATGAGCCACAGGGATGAAGAATACAGCAAAAGGAATATAGTCAATAATATAATAATTTTGTTTCTGACACTAGGTAACTACTTATAGTGAGCATTTCATAAAGTATTTAATTGTTGAGTCACTATATTGTTCACATAAAACTAAGATGTCAACTGTACTTTAAGTAAAAATTTTAAATTTAAGAAATTAATAATCTCAACAAATGCAGACAGAGCTTTTGATAAAATACACCAGTTCATCATGAAAATAAAATCTCATCAGAAGTTAAATGTTGTTTCTTTTCTTTTTAGAGGTTTTTGTCAAATTGGTTTCCATATAACACCCAGTGCTTCTCCCCACAAGTGCCCCCCACCATGACCATCACCCCCTTCCCTCCCTCCCCCTCCCCCTTAAGTCCACGGTTCGTTTTCAGTATTCAATAGTCTCTCATGATCTGTGTCCCTCTCTCTCCCCACCTCTCTTTCCCCCTTCCTCTCCCCATGGTCCTCTGTTAGGTTTGTCCTGTTAGACCTATGAGTGCAAACATATGGTATTTGTCTTTCTCTGCCTGACTTATTTCGCTTAGCATGCCACCCTCGAGGTCCAGCCACTTTGCTACAAATGGTCATATTTCATTGTTTCTCATTGCCATGTAGTACTCCATTGTATATATACCACATCTTCTTGATCCACTCATCATGTGATGGACATTTAGGCTCTTTCCATTGGTAAAAATAAGCTCAAAATGGGTAAAGGACCTGAATGTGAACAGGAAACCATAAAAACCTTATAGGAGAAAGCAGAAAATAGCCTCTTTGACCTCAATCGCAGCAATTTCCTCCTCAACACATCCCCAAAGGCAAGGAAATCAAGAACAAAAATGAACTATTAGTACCTCATCAAGATAAAAAGCTTCTGCACTGCAAAGGAAACAAAAAAAAAACTAATAGGCAACCAGCAGAATGGGAAAAGATAGTGCAAATGGCATATCAGATAAAGGGCTAGTATCCAAAATATACAAGGAACTCACTAAACTCCATACCTGAAAAATGAATAAGCCAGTGAAGAAATGGGCAGAAGACCTGAACAGACACTTCTCCAAAGAGGACATCCAAATGGCCAACAGGCACATGAAACGATGCTCAGCGTCACTCATCAACAGGGAAATACAAATCAAAACCACACTGAGATACCACCTCATGCAGGTCAGAGTGGCTAAAATGAACAAATCAAGAGACTACAGATGCTAGCGAGGGTGTGGAGAGACGGGCACCCTCCTACACTGTTGGTGGGAATGTAAACTGGTGCAGCCGCTCTGGAAAACAGTGTGGAGGCTCCTCAAAAAACTATCCGTAGAACTCCCCTATGACCCAGCAATAGCACTGCTAGGGATTTACCCAAGGGATACAGAAGTGCTGATGCATAGGAGCACATGTACCCCAATGTTCATAATGGCACTTTCTACAATAGCCAAATCATGGAGAGAGCCTAAATGTCCATCAGCTGATGCATGGATCAAGAAGATGCTATATATATATATATATATATATATATATATATACACACACACACACACACACACACACACACACAGTGGAGTACTACATGGCAATGACATGGTCAATATTTAGAAATCATTTACATTCAGACCACCAGTTCTGGATGAAGATAAAGTAAGTGAATGTCCCCCTATTTCTTGACTTTATGCCAGTGAGAATGATTCTGTACTTCTGACCTCCAGAATTATAATAACTTTATGTTGTTTTAAGACACCAAACTCGTGGTCATTTATGACGGCAGCAATTGGAAACTAATAGAACCACTTAAATTTTCTTCTGATTAATGTTTGTATAGTACATTTTTCATTCTACTTTTTTATGTTTTGATTTTTTGAGAAAGTGTGAGTGGGGGAGGGGGGACACAGAATCTGAAGCAGACTCCAGGCTCTGCACTGTCAGTACAGACCCTGATGTGGGACTCCTCGTGACTCACAAACTGAAATCATGACCTGAGCTGAAGTCAGGCAGACGCTCAACAGATTGAGCCCTGGCCCTACAGGCACCCCTCTTCTCCTTCTCATGTGGTTACATTACAGAAAACTCACCACTTTAACCATTACTAAAGTAATAACATGGCATTACTTCCGTGGCATGAAGCACACTTACCACCCTAATCATCACCACTACCCATTTCCAGAGCATTGTTATTATCCCAAATGGAAACTCCCTACCATTACATAGTTACCCCCACGTCCCTTTGCCGCCAGCCCCTGTCAATCTCTGTTCCAATTCCTGTGTCTGTGAATTTTCCTACTTAATACATATAAGTGGAATCATAATTTGAGACGTTTTGTGTCTGGATTTTTTACTTAGCACAGTGGTTTCAAGATTCACCCACATTATTCATTCTTTTACTTTTCACCCATTTACATCATTATATATTTTTATAATAGTTTATTGTAAATTAGTTTCCATATAACACCCAGTGCTTCTCCCCACAAGTGCCCCCCACCATGACCATCACCCCCTCCCCCCCTCCCACACCCTTTTCAGTCCATGGTTCATCTCCAGTATTCAGTAGTCTCCCTTGATCTGTGTCCCTCACTCTGCTCTCTTTCCCCCTTCCTCTCCCCATGGTCCCCTGCCAGGTCTCTCCTGTTAGACCTATGAGTGCAAACATATGGTATCTGTCCTTCTCTGCCTTATTTTGCTTAGCATGACACCCTCAAGGTCCATCCACTTTCCTACAAATGGCCATATATCATTCTTTCTCATTGGCATATAGTACTCCATTGTATATATATATATACCACATCTTCTTGATCCATTCATCAGTTGATGGACATTTAGGTTCTTTCCATGATTTGGCTATT
>NC_043715.1:56189726-56195385 GCF_006229205.1 Suricata suricatta
AATCTTTTAATATTCCAATTTAATTTCTCTATTGGTGTTTTAACTATATCTCTTTGGATTCTGTTGAAGTGGCTGTTCTAGATATTATCATATACATACCTAACTTCACACAATCAAGTTAGAATTAGTATTTTACTTCCTCAAGTGAAGTGCAGGAACATTACCAACATCTAAATCACCCCTTCATGTTGTAGTTGTTATATATATTGTGTCTATGGAAACTTCCAGGACTGTGTCAGAACCCAGGGGTCAGGGAACAGGTGCATAAGTGCTCCCCAGGCCTCCTGCTTTCACTCAACAACCCCCTGGGCATCTGGGGACACAGAGTCTTGGCTGATGGTGACCAGTCTGGGAGGGACCTTGGCATGACAGGTGGAAACAGGGAAGAAGCCCACCCTTGCAATTCTGCATCTGATTCCTTTCCAGGGTCCCTCCCCAAACCCTCCATCTGGGCTGACCCTGGCCCCATGGTCACCTAGGGGAGCCCTGTGACCATTTGGTGTCAGGCATTTCTGCAGGCTGATATCTATTATCTCCATAAAGAGAGGGTCTCTGAACCCTTGTCTGTGGAGACCTTACAGGATTCCTGCAACAAGGCCAGTTTCTACTTTCCATCCAGGAGCTCACACCATGCACGGTGGTATCAGCGTGAATATCACAACAGCTGGTCAGAGCAGAGTGACCTCCTGCCCCTGGTGGTGACAGGTAAGGCAGGAACTGGCCCCTCTCCTTGGGGCCCCTCCTCCAGGCAGAAAAGAATGAATGTGGCCTCTGGGAGACTCTTGCTCACAGTCCATTCTGGGTATCGGGGGTGATGGCCCCTATGACACTGCCCCTCCTTCTCCCTCAGGAGAGGACAACACATCTCTTTTTGTTCATTTCTTACTATCTAGATGGCAAACCGAATGAGTAATCAGAGCTTATGTGAATTGTGGTATCTTTGGTCTTAGACAGATTGCCTGCTGGGTTGCACATATTCTATCATGTAATTTTTTTTAATAATAGATTGCTAGATAGAAGAATACAACGTGCTTTAGAAATAAGAGCACTGGGTGTTGTATGGAAAACAATTTGACAATAAAATATTATGGAGAAAAAAATAAAAGGCAAATAATTTATAATTCATCCATTAAAAAAAAAAAGAAATATATAATCACAAGTCAGGGAAGAAAAGGAGCTGGCTCCTGGGCAGGAATGAAAAGGTATCCAGCCTTTCACTCCATCATGCTCTTGATTCTTAGGACAAAATGAAGCCTCAAATGTTTATTTTTGCCTCCTAATTAGATAGAAGATGAGACGCTGGGATGCTTCCCTCCAGACATTGCATTGGTGTTAGCTAGTTTCAGGGACTCTCTGGAGCGAGAGGAGATATAGCTCAAGCATTCCTATGTCTCCTCAGCGAAAGGTTCTATTTGTAACTCAGCAGTAGCTGATACTCTCAGACCATCAAAAAACAAGTCAGACTCTGGGAGGGATGAATGAGGAGAAACTCAGTAATGGGGAGTCTCATGGGTCAAATCCTGTCAATCAATGCAGGTGACCCCAGGGGACATGCGGAGATGCCAGGGTGGTTTCCGTCGGTCCTGACCACCACAATCTCTTTGTCCACAATCTCTAGCCTCCAACATCCAAGATGACACAGTGGAGAATCTCTTCCGGAAGGGCATGTCTGCCTTGATCCTGATGCTTCTCGGGTGCTGCTCGTTCAAGCTCCGCTCAGTCAGAGAAGACTCAAGATGCAACCAGGAGATAAATGCAAGAGAGAGAAGACTGACGAGTCAGCAAGGTAAATCCTCACCACTGAGTGACGTAAATTCTGGAAGAAAATCTGAAGCATACATTGAGGGAACTGTGCGTTAGAATATCCAGAGAACTAGAAGTGGTTAGCATGTGGGACATCTCTGGAGAGAACATTTCTTGTCTGTAGAGGACTTGTCTGCAGTTAGACTCGTAATTTGTCTCCCTAACAATGTTGCTGTCCCTGACTGGTTCTGTCTTCCTCATTCTTATGACACGAGGCTACATGTACGTCGCAGGAGTGGACCACACCTATACACCGCCTGACACACTGGTCCACTTTTGTATAAATACACATTCACCTGTATTTTGATTAGCCACACTCCCCACACTCTTGAGGCATAGCTTGGTTCTGCTCAGAACACGCACTTGGCTTAAGAATACCTGAATGGATGGGGTGAAAATAGGGTCTACCTGAAAACAGGTGTATGGAAAACCATTCCCTTACCCTCTCGGGACACATAGATCTCTTCTCTTCTGCCCAGTGATTCCCAGAGTATTTTCCAGAAATACCATTAGTCTGACTGAACACGGGGGTGGTCGAGGTGACAGCCCGGTGCTCTGCGGCTACACTGGCTCTCAGAAATGGTCAGTTTTTACAAAGCTGCCAGTTACGGCACTCGTCCGTTTCTTCAGGGTAAACACGCACTTCATGGCCAACGTCTCGGTGCGAGTGAACGCACCCTGTGCCCAGCTGGGATGTCATGGACACAGCCGTCTCTCACAAGTGAATGCGTCCTGAGGTGGCACAGGGCACCAGTGACCCTGACGTGCACATATGCTTCCTTCCGGTATTTGCCATCTCGGTGTAATGCCACTGTGTCCGTGGCGATTGTGAGCTCCGATCCTAGAACACCCACATGTGAGGCCAGAGAACACAGTTGCAAAATTGACTGTTGGGGAAATACCGTGTACTTAGAATCCTAGTACATTTCTGGAAGGAGTATGAATTACTCTCCTCATAAAGATGTGGAATATGTATTCAATGGAATGTTACTCAGCCATCAGAAATGGAATCTTGTTTCACAATAATGAGGATTGAGCTAGAATATCAATTGCAGAAAGACAAACACGAAGTGATTTCACTGACAGGTGGAATTTAAGAGACAAAACAGATGAACATTTGGGGAGGGGGGAAAAAGAGGTATACAAACTGTAAGAGATACTAACTACCGAGAACATACTCAGGGTTGACGGAGGGGGCTGGGTGGGGGGTGGGCTAGATGAGGGCTGGGTATAAGGTGGGCCTTGTTCTGAAGAGCACTGGGTGTTCCCTTTCAGTGATAAGTCACGGAATTCTACTCCTGAAGGTAGTATTGCACTTATGTTAGCTAAAATTTAAATGAAAAAAAGAAATATGCTTTCTTCATAGAGGAAAAAACTATGTTTGCTGGATGTCTTCTTTGGAAATGTGCCTGTTCGTGTCCTCTGCCTGTGTCTTCACTGGATTATTCATTTTGTGGGGGTTGATTTGATAAATTCTTTATAGGTCTTTGGATGCTAACCCTTTATCCAATGTCATTTATGAATATGTTCTACCCATTCCATTGTTTGCATTTAGTTTATTTCCATTGTGGGAAGTGGAACAGGGAACCCCCTTGCACTGTTGGTAGAATGTAAATTGGTACAGCCATTCGGATAAACAGTATGGGGGTCCTCAACTTGTTAAAAATAGATCACCTGTGATCTAGCAATTGTAGTAGTATGTGTTTATCCCAAAACATAAATGCTGATTTAAGGTGCACATGCACCCCAACGTTTATAGCAGCAGCATCAACAAGAGCTACATTATGGAAAGAGCCCACATGTCCATCCTCTGACAAATGGATAAAGAAGATGTGGGGTGTGTGTGTGTGTGTGTGTGTGTGTGTGTGTATTACTTGGCGATCAAAAAGAATGAAATCTTGCCATTTGCAACAATGTGGATGGAACTAGAGCGCATGATCCTAAATGAGATAAGTCAATCAGAAAAGGACAAATGCCATGTGATTTCACTTACATGTGGAATTTAAGAAACAAAACAGATGAAAATTGGGGAAGGAAAGGAAAAATAAAACAAGATTAAAACAGAAAGGAGGCAAACCACTGGCAACTCTTTTTTATTATTATTATTTAATAGTTTTTGGCAAATTGGTTTCCGTATAACACCCAGGGCTTCTCCCCACAAATGCCCTCCTCCATGACCATCACCCCCCTCCCTCCCCCTCCCCCTCCCCCTTAAGTCCATGGTTCATTTTCAGTATTCAATAGTCTCTCATGATTTGTGTCCCTCACTCTCCCCAGCTCTCTTTCCCCCTTCCCCCTCCCTATGGTCCTCTGTTAGGTTTGTCCTGTTATACCTGTGAGTGCAAACATATGGTATCTTTCCCCCTCCACCTGACTTATTTCGCTTAGCATGACACCTTTGAGGTCCATCCACGTTGTTACAAATGGCCAGATTTCATTCTTCCTCATTGCCACGTAGTATCCCATTGTATAGATAAACCACATCTTCTCGATCCACTCATCAGGTGATGGACATTTAGGCCATGATTTGGCTATTGTTGAAAGTGCCTCTATGAACATTGGAGTGCATGTGCCCCTATGCATCAGCACTTCTGTATCCCTTGGGTAAATCCCTAGCAGTGCTATTGCTGGGTCATAGGGGAGTTCTACGGATAGATTTTGAGGAACCTCCACACTTTTCCAGAGCGGCTGCACCAGTTTACATTCCCACCAACAGTGCAGGAGGGTGCCCGTCTCTCCAAACCCTCGCCAGCATCTATAGTCTCTTGCTTTGTTCATTTTAGCCACTCTGACTGGTGTGAGGTGGTATCTCAGTGTGGTTTTGATTTGTATTTCCCTGATGGTGAGTGACGCTGAGCATCACCACATGTGCCTGTTGGCCATCTGGATGTCCTCTTTGGAGAAGTGTCTGTTCAGGTCTTCTTCCCATTTCTTCACTGGGTTATTTGTTTTTTGGGTATGGAGTTTAGTGAGTTTCTTGTAGATTTTGGATACTAGGCCTTTATCTGATATGCCATTTGCAACTATCTGTTCCCATTTTGTCAGTTGCCTATTAGTTTTCTTGATTGTTTCCTTTGCAATGCAGAAGATTTTTATCTTGATGAGGTCCCAAGAGTTCATTTTTGCTTTCATTTCCCTTGCTGTTAGGTGTGTCGAGTAGGAAATTGCTATGGTTGACGTCAAGGAGGTTGTTTCCTACTTTCTCTTCGAGGGTTTTGATGGGTTCCTGTCTCACGTTCAAGTCCTTCAGACATTTTGAGTTTATTTGTGTGTATGGTGTCAGAAAGTGGTCTAGTTTCATTCTTCTGCATGTTGCTGTCCAGGTCTCCCAGCACCACCTGCTAAAGAGGCAGTCTTTTTTCCATCGGATACTCTTTCCTGTTTAGTCAAAAATTAATTGGCTGTACACTTGTGGGTCCAATTCTGGGTTCTCTGTTCTATTCCATTGGTCTATGTGTTTGTTTTTGTGCCAATACCATACTGTCTTGATGATGACAGCTTTGTAGTAGAGGCTAAAGTCTGGGATTGTGATGCCTCCCGTTTTGGTTTTCTTCTTCAGTATAACTTTGGCTATTCGGGGTCTTTTGTCGTTCCATCTGAATTTGAGGATAGCTTGTTCGAGCTTTGAGAAGAATGCTGGTGCAACTTTGATGGGGATTGCATTGAATGTGTAGATTGCTTTAAGTGGATGGACCTTGAGGGTGTCATGCTAAGTGAAATAAGGCAGAGAAGGATAGATACCATATGTTTGCACTCATAGGTCTAACAGGAGAGACCTGGCAGGGGACCATGGGGAGAGGAAGGGGGAAAGAGAGCAGAGTGAGGGACACAGATCAAGGGAGACTACTGAATACTG
>NC_043715.1:56195485-56202069 GCF_006229205.1 Suricata suricatta
GGACTCTATATTGTATATTTCTGCCCTGATGTTCGTTATTTCTTTTCTTCTGCTGGGTTTGGGGTGCTCTCGCTGCTCCCCTTCTAGTTCCATTAGGTGCTCTGTTAGATTTTGAATTTGCGCTTTTTCTAGTTTGTTGAAATAGGCCTGGATTGCAATATACTTTCCTCTTAGGACTGCCTTTGCTGAGTCCCAGAGATTTTGGATTGTTGTATTTTTGTTTTCATTTGTTTCCATATATTTTTAAATTTCTTCTCTAATTGCCTAATTAGCCCAATCATTCTTTAGTAGGGTGGTTTTTAACCTCCACAGTTTTGGAAGATTTCCAGACTTTTTCCTGTGGTTAATTTCAAGTTTCATAGCATTGTGATCTGAAAGTGTGCATGGTATGATCTCAATTCTTTTATATTTATGGCGGGCTGCTTTATGTCCCAGTATGTGATCTATCTTGGAGAATGTGCCATGTGCACTTGAAAAGAAGGTGAATTTCCTAACTTCAGGATGCAGAGTTCTAAATATGTCTATCAATTTCATCTGTTCAAATGTGTCGGTCAGTTCCATTGTTTCTTTAGTGATTTTCTGTCTGGTTGACCTATCCATTGCTGTCAGTGGAGTATTAAAGTCCCCTGCAATTAGCACAGTCTTATCAGTAAGATTGTTTCTGTCTGTGACTAATTGTTTTATGTATTTGGGTACTCCCGAGTTAGGTGCAATAAATGTTTATAATTGTTAGCTCTTCCTGATGGAGAGACCCTATAATTATTATATAATGTCCTTCTACATCTCTTGTTACTGCCTTTACTGTAAAGTCCAGTTTATCTAATATAACTATGGCTACTCTGGCTTTCTTTTGGTTTCCAGTTGCCTGATAGATATTTCTCCATCCCTTTACTTTCAACCTGAAGGTATCTTCAAGTCTAAAATGAGTCTCTTGTAGACAGCAAATAGATGGATTTTGTTTTTTTTATCCATTCTGCTACCCTGTGTCGATTGGTTGGAGCATTCAGTCCATTTATATTCAGTGTTATTATTGAAAATTGTGGGTTTAGAGTCATTGTGTTCTCTGTAGAATTCATGTTTGTAGTGGTGTCTCTGGTACCTTGTATTCTTTGCAACATTTCCCTCATAGAGTCCCTGTTAGGATTTCTTGTAAGGCTGGTTTGGTGGTCATGAGTTCTCTCAGTTTTTGTTCATTTGGGGGCATCTTTATCTCTCCTTCTATTTTGAATGATGGGCTTGCTGGATAAAGGATTCTTGGCTGCATGTTTTTTCTGTTCATCACATTGAAGATTTCCTGCCATTCCTTCCTGGCCTGCCAAGTTTCATTAGATAGGTCTTTAACTACTCTGCTAGATTCCCCTTTGTATGTTAAGGCCCCTTTCTCCCTATCTGTTTTCAGAAGTCTCTCTTTATCTTTATATTTTGCCAGTTTCACTATCATATGTTGTGCCAAAGATCGATTCAAATTACATCTTAAGGGGGTTCTTTGTGCCTCTTGAATTTGAATATCTATTTCTTTCCCCAGATTTGGGAAATTCTCATTTACAATTTGGTCTAGTATCCCTTCTGGACCTTTCTGTCTTCCTCTTCTGGAATTCCTATGATACGGATGTAGTTCCATTTGATTGTATCACTCAGGTCTCAAATTCTCCTTTCTTGCTCCTGGATCAATTTCTCTCTTTTTTTGTCAGCTTCCTCTTTTGCTATAACTATATCTTCTAATTCACCTATTCTTCCCTTTGCCTCGTCAATCCTTGAGGTGGCTGCCTCCATTTTATTATTCACCTCATTCATAGCCTTTTTTTAACTCATCACACCTATTTTCAAAGTTCCTAGTCATTGTCTCAGTTGCTTCTCTGATGCTTTTTTCAACCCCAGCGATTAATTTTCTGACAAGTTTTTTAAATTCTTGATCCGGTATGTTGTCTATATCTGCCTTGAGCAGTTCTGTGGCTATGACTTCTTCCTGGAGATTCTTCAGGGGAGAGTTCCTTTGTTTTGTCATTTTGGCTAGTTTTCTGTCTCTTGTCAGTTTTAAAAAGCTCATTGTGCACTGTGTACCTGTTAGTATTGCTCTGTTAAAGGAGGCTTATTGACTGTCCAGGGCCTGTCGTTTCAGGAAATATTCTTTTAATGGTGTTTCTCAGTTTCTCTTGTTGTGCCTTTGATTATTTTATTTCCCTAGTCAGTGATATTTGGGACTCGCCATCATGCGCATGTTGGCTTGTTTCTTGGGGTAGCCTCACTCAGGCATCTTTGAGGTTGTCTTCTTTCTGGAGTCTGTATTTCCTCTTCCACTCTTGCAGATGAGAGTAATGTCCTTCTCAGTTCAATAGATGGGGCAGACGAAGTTTACAGAGCTCCCTTCTTCTGCACCATCTTGGCTCTTCCCTACCACATCTTCTTGATCCATTGGTCAGTTGATGGATATTTAGGCTCTTTCCATGATTTGGCTATTGTTGACAGTGCCGCTATGAACATTGGGGTACATGGGCTCCTATGCATCAGCCCTTCTGTATCCCTTGGGTAAATCCCTAGTAGTGCTATTGCTGGGTCATAGGGGAGTTCTACGGATAGATTTTGAGGAACCTCCACACTGTTTTCCAGAGCGGCTGCACCAGTTTACATTCCCACCAACAGTGCAGGAGGGTGCCTGTTTCTGTACATTCTTGCCAGCATCTGTATTCTCTTGATATGTTCATTTTAGCGACTCTGACCGGCGTGAGGTGGTATCTCAGTGTGGTTTTGATTTGATTTGTATTTCCCTGATGATGAGTGATGCTGAGCATCATTACATGTGCCTGTTGACCATCTGGATGTCCTCTTTGGAGAAGTGTCTATTCAGGTCTTCTGCCCATTTCTTCACTGGATCATTCATTTTTCATGTATGGAGTTTAGTGAGCTCTTTGTATATTTTGGATACTAGTGCTTTATCTGATATGCCATTTGCCACTATCATTTCCCCTTCTGTCGGTTGCTGTTAGTTTTTTTTTATTTCCTTTGCCTTGCAAAAGCTTTAGCTTCTGCACTAGTGACTCTTAAAATAAGGGGCTCAAGCCCAGGAACTATGAGATCATGACCTGAGCGGAACTGAGCCACCCAGATGCCCCTAATAAGTTACTCTTTACATAATCATGAACAGCTTTCTATATTTGTACATTTATGATCAAGCACCTAATGTATAAAACTCTATTTTGGGGGCATCTGGGTGGCTCAGTAAGTTATACATCAGTCTTTGGATCAGGTCAATCTTGTGGTTTGTGAGTTTCAGCCCCATGTCGGGCTCTGTGCTGACAGCTCAGAGGCTGGAGCCTGCTTCGGATTCTGTGTCTCCCTCTCTCTCTCTGACCCTCCCTGACTTGTACTCAGTCTCTCTCTCAAAAAGACATAAAACATTAAGAAATTTTAATCTATGTTCATTCACCCAATGTGTCTTATTAATAGATTTGTAAATCACATATTCTCATAAAGATATTGGTTTGAATCTCCACTTATGTACAATCTTATGCTTTATGTATTTCAAGGATGTGTGATTAAATGATTGCATGCACATGACTACTATATCATCTCTATTTATTTGTTCTGCTGGTGGGGAGAGAGACAGAGAGAGAGATTCCCAAGCAGGTCCATGCTCACACGGAGCCCAACCTGGGCTCAATCCAACCATGAGATCATGATGTGACAAAAATCAAGAGTCAGAAGCTTCACTGATGAACCACCTAGGTGCACCAACATGAAAATAGTATTGAAATAAAGTTGTTTTTTCCTAGTAAAACCTGTTATCTTACATTGGGTATTATTGAGTATCTGTATCAGCTAATTTTATTAAATACAAAGACAAACTTTACTGATTTAAAATCTCCTGGGGCACCAGGAGGGGGTTAAGTGTCCAACTTTGGCTCAAGTCATGATCTCACGGTTCGTGTGTTCAAGCCCCGTGTCAGGCTCTGTGCTGACAGCTCAGAGCCTCGGGCCTGTCTTCGGATTCTGTGTGTGTCTCTCTCTGACCCTCCCCTGCTCGCGCTGTCTCTTTCTCTGTCAGAAATAAGTAAAAACATTAAAAATTTTTAATCTCCTTTAATTATTTTGTTTTAGATGAGATTTTATCAACAGTATATATCTGGTTTTTTTCTGAGGGGCTCAGTCTGATCCAGTCTTCAAGTTGGCCAATTGATCTTTCAGTGTTTTGTAGTAAAAAAAGAAAACAAACCATTATAAGTTAAAACCACCATTAGATGAAAGCATAGTTCCTTCCACGTACCAGTGACCCCTCAACCACTCTGAGGAGTGGGGTTCAGGACAGTCCTGTACAAAGCAGGTTGCTCTGCTAAGGTCACATGGGCAGTGGATTGTAGAGTAATATTTACATGAGAATCAGCTTTGTCCCCCAAATCAGAGCACTTACCCATGCATTGTCCCCTATATCTTGCAGGCAGGGCCCCAGAATGAGGAGGACAGCTCTGCCCCAGAAATAAAGGCCACTGAAGAGATAGGAAGGACTCGTGGGCGTGTTCCTGGGAAGCAGAGGTGGACAAAGACACAGGAAAATAGAGAAGCCCGTGAAGGCTGTGATGGAAAGAAAGCCCACACTCTGGGGCCAGGAGAGCCTTGCATTTCCTTCCCTATTTCCCTGTACTTCTCCTCTGTGGGCATCCCCACCGTGACCTTGACCTGAACGGTGCAGAAATGTCACAGTTGTGTCTGCACTGACATGTGGTCACAGAGCAGATGGACCCCTCCTCCCTGCAGCATCTCTGGAGTCCAGGGACCCCGTGTGAGGTGAGGACCCCCAGGGATGGGCTGAGAATGAAGGAGACCCCATAAGGGAGGCTCTGGGAGGGAAGGATGTGCCGTGGTCTCCTCACCTGGACGGGGCTTCTCAGGAAGCCTTGGGTCCACTTGCTGTACCGCCATGGACACCACATTAGGGCCTCTGGGAACAGGCTGTTCCCCTTCCTGTGGGCTGACATGACAGCACTGTGACCAGAAGAACCAGCCTCCGAGGGCCACACCCTGTGCTTCTTTCTGACCTGCGGGCACCGAGTTCCCTCCCTGTGCACAGCCGGGGCCAGAGGCAGAGACACCATGACCCCCAACCTCACAGCCCTGCTCCTCCTTGGTGAGATCTCAGGAGGGGAGGGGATGCCCTAGGCTGAGAGGGACCTGTGTCATAGCCAGGCCCTGGGCTGTCAGAGGCCCAGGCACAGGAGGCTCACGGGGAAGGGGGTTCTGCTCAGGATTGGGGGCAAACCTCTCACAGGGACTCTCTTGCAGGGCTGAGTGTGAGCCCCAGGACCCGAGCGCAGGCAGGTGTGTCCCCAGGGGTCCCATCCCACCTCCTCACTGGGGACAGGGCTCATCCATCAGGCAGCTGGGGATGGAGAACAGCAGATCTGGACCGACAGAGGGGGATGTCTTTGGGTTTGCGGCTGAGCTGGGAACTGGTGGTGGCGAAGATCTTGTGATCCAACCTCTCTTCCCTTCCAGGGACCCTCCCCAGACCCTCGATCTGGGTTGAGCCAGGATCTGTGGTCCCCTGGGGGACACCTGTGACCATCTGGAGTCAGGGGACCCTGGCGGCCCAGGAGTTCTATCTGGATAGAGACGGACAATCAGTGACCTGGGACAGACCGCCCACACTGGAGCCTAGAAACAAGGCCAAGTTCTCTATCACATACATGACAGACGAATATGCAGGATGGTATCGCTGTCACTATCAAAGTCCCTCTGGCTGGTCAGAGCACAGTGACCCCCTGGAGCTGGTGGTGACAGGTGCGAGCCCCTGAGGGTCCCAGCCCCAGGCTCTGCCCTCAGGGAGGGGGTCTGCTCTCAGGGTGTCCCCCTCTCACAGCCCAGCCCTGGGGATACTGTGGGGGGATCTGAGCCCATTTAACACACCCTCCTCCTCTCCTAGGAGTCCATGGCAAACCCAGGCTCTCAGCCGTGCCCAGCCCGGTCGTGACCTCAGGAGAGAACGTGACCCTCCAGTGTGGCTCACGGATGGGATTCCACAGGTTCGTCCTGATGAAGGAAGGAGAACCCAGGCCCTCCTCCACCCTGGACTCCCAGAGACACACTGGCGGGCACGTCCAGGCCCTGTTCCCTGTGGGCCCCATGACCCCCAGGCTCAGGTGGACGTTCAGATGCTATGGCTATTACAGCAACACCCCCCAGGTGTGGTTACGGCCCAGTGACCCCGTGGAGCTCCTGGTCCCAGGTAAGAGACTCTGATGTTCTCCCATCCAGGTTCTGAGGACCAGACAGGTTATGGAGGCTCTGCTCCCAGGGAGCCCCAGATGAGAGGGTGGGGTGAGGGGCCCCTGGGGATCTCACAGGTCAGACACACAGGGTGAGAGACAGTGAGACCTGGGGTTAGGAAGGGAGGTTTGGGGAGAATCAGCCCCTCAACCCACGGCTGGTCTTCTCCCAGGTGCATCCAGGAAGCCCTCCCTCCTGGCCCAGCAGGGCCCTGTCGTGTCCCCTGGACAGCACCTGACCCTCCAGTGTCGCTCTGATGTCAGCTATGACAGATTCGCTCTGTACAAGGAGGGCTCACGTGACCCTCCCCTGCACCGTGGCCGGCA
>NC_043715.1:56202169-56209357 GCF_006229205.1 Suricata suricatta
CCCCAGGCTGGGCTCTCTGGGGCCTACTTCCCCCTGGGCCCGGTGAGACGCTCCTTCGGGGGCCGGTACTCATGCTATGGTGGACACAACCTCTCTCCCGAGTGGTCGGCGCCCAGCGAACCCCTGGACATCCTGGTCACAGGTGAGTAGACACGGTTTCATGCAGGGCCCCAGACTCTGCCCAGGTCCTGCTGGGGGTTCCCCTGGTGCTGGTGTCTGGTACCAGGGGTGTGGGGTCCCCAGGGAGGGAGGGAGACAGAGAGAGACAGGGGATGGGGAAGAGGAGAGACTCAGGACAGACAGACTCAGATCAGAACAAGGATGGACAGCCCCTCAACCCCCTTCCTCTCTCTAGGACAGCTCTCCTCCTACACACCCTCCCTCTCGGTGCAGCCGGGACCCACGGTGACCTCAGGAGAGAACGTGACCCTGCTGTGTCAGTCCCGGAGCCCTGTGGACACCTTCCTCCTGTCCAAGGAGGGGGCAGCCGACCCCTCTCTGCGTCATAGATCAGAGAACCGAGCTGGGCAGCACCAGGCCAAATTCTCCATGAGTCCTGTGACCTCAGCCCAGGGGGGGGACCTACAGGTGCTATGGCTCACACAGCACCTCCCCCTTCCTGCTGTCATACCCCAGTGAGCCCCTGGAGCTCCAGGTCTCAGGTGAGGAGCCCCTGACACGTCCTAACTGAGTCCATCGGCCCAGGAAAGCCTGAGACAGTGACAAATGAGGGGGTCAGGGGGGTCCCACAGAGGACGGTCCAGCCCAGGAGAGGGTGGAAAGAGCAGTGACCTCCACCCAGGTGCCCCCATCCTGCAGTCTCAGCAGAGATGAGAGGTCGGGGCCTGTTTGAGGGGTGGATGAACGATCCTGGGTAAACGGAGGCCTCCATATCAGACTGCACCGTGGTGTCAGCCCCACAGGGCACCCCCCAGAAAGAAGTCTCCCCACCTGTGGGCTCTGCTCTGCTGTCCCCTATGCTCACCTGGGGGCCTCAGTGCCACTGGGTGCACACCTGAGACCAGGTGGGGGCCTGCCTGACTCTCCAGGGAGGTGCACAGCACACCATGGGCTCTTCATGTCCGTTCTGCATTGTGTGTGGACCCTTGTCCAGGGTCACTCTGCCTGCTTCTCAGAACTTCTAGAGCAGCGGCCACACGTAGAGTCACAAATGTAACTGATGGTACAGGGACGAAAGGCTCAAGAACCAGTAATTCCCACATCCCTGGGGCCAGATTAGGTCCCACAGTCATTGTGGGGAATAACTTCCTGTCACTACCAAATCTTATCACATTTTCAAATGAGTCTCATTAATGAATGTCACAGCCTTTGAACTATATTCAGGAAAATCGTGTCAACTCATAGCATGTTTTATAATTGATATACCTAATACTTTAATAACTCATAGTACGTTGTCTGAATCATAGTTACGTCTGCCTAGGGGAGCTGTTGGCTCGGGCATGTTTCTTAGTGCTGTTAACTCACTGCGCACTCTCCGATTTTCCATTGGTTTTCTTTTTTTTTCCTAATTTATTTATTTATTTAAATTAAACTACTAACTGTAAGGCAGTTAACACACTGTGTAGTATTGGTTTCAAAGTAGAACCCAGTGAATATCACTTAAAGTACTCTGTTTTTATCTTATTTTTGCTTCCTTTCCCCTAGGTTCATCTGTTTTGTTTCTGAAATCTCACATGAGTGAAAATATATATTTGTCTTTCTCTGAGTGAGTTATTTCACTTAGCATAATATGCTCTAGTTCCATCCACGTTATGCAAATGGCAAGATTTCATTCTTTTTGATCGCCAAGTAGTATTCCATTGGATATATATAGGTATATGTGGCATATAATACATATTTGTGTGTGTGTGTGTGTGTGTGTGTGTGTATGTCACATCTTCTTTATTCATCTGTCAATGGACATTTGCACTTTTTCCACACTTGCCTATCATCAACGGTGCTGCTATAAATATTGGGGTACATGTGATCCTTCAAATTTTTTGTATCTTTGGCTAAATACCTAGTAGTGCAATTCCTGGGTTATAGGGTAGGTCGATTTTTAATTTTTTGAGGCACCTTCATACTGTTTTCCAGAGTGGCTGCCCCAGTTAGCATTCCCACCAGCAGTGCAAAGGGGTTCCCGTTTCTATGAGTCTTCGCCAACATGTGGTGTTTCCTGAGGTGTTAATTTTAGCCACTTTGACAAATGTGAAGTGGTATCTCATTGTGGTTTTGATTTGTAGTTTTCTGAGGATAAGTCATGTTGAGCATCCTTTCATGTGTCTGTTGGCCATATGGATGTCTTGGAAAAGTGTCTGTTCATGGTTTCTGCCCATTTCTTTGCTGGATTCTTTGATTTTGTGGTGTTGAGTTTGGTAAATTCTTTATAGATTTTGTATACTAGCCCTTTATCTGATATGTCATTCGCAAATATATTTTCCCATTTTGTTGGCTGCTTTTTAGTTTGGTTGAATGTTTCCTTTGGTGTGCAGAAGCTTTTTAACTTTATGAGGTCCTAAAAGTTAATTTTTCTTGTTTCCCTCGCCTCTGGAGACACGTCTAGTGTGAAGTTGCCATGACTGAGGTCAAAGAGGCTGCTGCCTATGTTCTCCTCTATGATTTTGATTGTTTTCTGTCTCACATTTCTGTCTTTCATCCTCTTTTAGTTTATTAATGGGTAGGGTGTAAGAAAGTGGTCCAGGTTCATTCTTCCGCATGCCACTCTCCAGTTTTCCCAGCACAAATTGCTGAAGAGACTTTTTTCCCTTTGGAGATTCTTTCCTGCTTTGTTAAAGATTAGTTGGCTATACATTTGTGGGTCCGTTTCTGGGTTCTGTATTCTGTTCCATTGATCTATGTGTCTATTTTTGTGCCAGTAAAAATTGTCTTGATTACAGCTTTGTAATACAGCTTGAAGTCTGGAATAGTGATGCTTCCAATTTCAGTTTTCTTTCTCAGGGTTACTTTTGCTATTTGGGGTCTATAATTTCTCTACCTTTTTTTTTTTTACTATTGTGATTTTCATATTACATGATTTCCTAGTTTTTGTCTTCAGTCAATATTATAATTCCACCGACTTTCTCTGTTGCTTGAGGTCAAAAGCCATACATATGGACTTCCTGACTTCTGACCCTGTGATATAGTGTGGCCAGAGGTTGTCTTTGATGATTGGCTATCCCTGCTGGAAACCTCGCCAGATTTCTGGAGTTTGTCCCAAAACAGTGAGATGGTGGTGGAGTCTCCCCTTCCTGGGCATGTGTCCCTGATCTGTCTCCAGTCACCAAAGCCTGAGACCATGCACTCCTGTCATCCACTCACCCACAGACCATGGACGCGACTGCAATCCTGTTGAGGAATAGACAGACTGCACCTCTCTCTGTCTCTCCCTTTCTCTAGACAGGAAAGTGTAGCGATCCGTACAAATACACGTGATTATGTATTCATGCTTTATAATATTTGGCTAATATGAATTTGTATGGTCATATATGTTTATGCATATGATCTATGAGTATATAAACAGGCATATATGTCCATATATATATATATACATATATTCATCTCATGCTCATACTCTTCAATTGGTAGGTTTTCACATGTTTGTTTCTGGTCATCTTGCCTAGATCCACATACAAGCAAGGAATGATGGTGATACTGTGACCCACTGAATGAACATCACTTTCTGAAAATGCATATTAATATGCATGTTTATAGATCTGTCCTTCTGTCTATTCATTAATCTATCTATCTACCAATATAGGCATTTCTAACTAGATGAAGAATGAATTAAGGAAAGGATACATTCATGAAAAACTCCAGGTGCAGATTTAAATGAAGATCCCAAAAGAAAGTAGCATGTTGAGAGGCAGGGGCCCGCCCCAGACATTGGCCCTTCTGTGCCCTTGAATGTTAGGAGCCCCTGACACCACCCGAAGTCCATGGATATTGGGTCCTTGGCTCTTGAAAAATGCTAACTCTCAACTGTGGGGACATGAGAACACGGGGTCTTGTGATTCAGACTGAACAGGGAACACAATTATTTCTGTGTTGGGAGTCACTTGTCTCTCCAACCCTGAGTTTGTAGGGCACGGCCAGCATTTGCTCCATGGTGACTCAGATGCAAAGTCTGAATTCAGAGAAAGCAAGACACTGAAAGAATCCATGTGGGAGACTAGAGGAAACCAACTACTGCAGGGAAGGGATATTATAAGAACTACACTAAAACTATGAAATGGCAAGTTGAGGAATATCAAACTGAGCCAGAAGACAGGCTGGACAGGGATCTCGGGCTCCTCACCATCTGCTTCTGTTTTCCCCATAGAAGCAGCTGATACCATAAGCCCACCTCAAAACGTGTCACACACCAACAATAATGAGTAGGAGAAAGTCTCAATTATGAGACTGGCATGGAGGGTTAAGTCCAGTCAAGGTGAGATGGGTGCTCCAGGTGGACATCCAGGATCTGCAGTGATTTGGGGGTGTCCTGATTTCTGTGACCTCATTGCCCTCATTCCTAGCCTCCAGTCCCAGAGATTACATGTTGGAGAATCTCATCCGCATGGGCATGGCTGGCATGATCCTGGTGGTCCTTGGTCTGCTCTTTCAGCCTTGGCACAGCCAAAGAAGAACCCCAGATGCAACCAGGAGGTAAACTTAAGAAGGAATAAACCCACCATTCCATGTGACAGAGCTTTGGGGATTAATCCAATATGCCCAGGGACTTCCAGAAGAAAATCTGCAGCTTTGCCAGCAGAATCATCTCCTGAGAACATTGTGGGAAACTTTCAGGACGCTCCATGTCCAGGACTCTTCCTCCATGAACTGAGGTGTTTTCCCTCCTGCCATTGATGATCTCTTCACTGCCCCCCGTCTTTCTTCATCCCTGTGACATGAGGCTACATCCCACACAGCTGGTTTGGGCTCATATCTTCCTACAGCGTCATGTTCTGGCACGCTTTCTTGGGATACATTTTCCTTTATTTTCAATTTCCCTGTGTGCTATCCACCTCCATCCCTTCAGCACAAGGATAAAGTCTGTTTCAATAAGTAAATAAATGGATTAAAATCAGGTGCACTTTGGGGCAGATAAATCCAAAACCATTCCCTTAACCACCTCTGGACTTATAGAACACTTTGCTCCTCATCCAATGATTCCTGGAGTAGTTTCCAGAAATACCAAAGTTTGAGCACAGGGATGTTTGAAGTGACAGCCTGGTGCTGTGCTGATAAGTAGAATGTATTTATCCAAATACAAAAATGCTGATTTGAACGACTACATGCACGCTGATGTTTTTAGCAACATTATCGACGATAGCTAATTTATGGAAAGAGCCCAAATATCCATCAATGGATGAATGGATAAAGAAGATGGTGTGTGTGTGTGTGTGTGTGTGTGTGTGTGTGTGTGTGTGTGAGAGAGAGAGAGAGAGAGAGAGAGAGAGAGAGAGAGAGAGAGAGATGGAATATTACTCAGCAATCAAAAAGAACAAAATCTTGCCATTTGCAGTGACATGGATGGAACTACAGTGTGTTACACTAAGCAAAAATGTCAGCCTAAAAGGGCAAACATCGTATGACATCATATGATTTCACTCGTGTGGAATTTAAGAAACAAAACAGATGAACATAGAGGAATGGAAGGAAAAATAAAATAAGATAAAACAGAAAGGGAGGCAAACCATAGGAGACTCTAAAAGAGAAAAACCTGAGGGTTCACAGAGGGGAGGTAGGTGGGGAGAGGGGCCCAGTGGGTGATGAGCATGAAGAAGGGCACTGGTTATGATGAGCACTCAGTGTTCTAAATAAGTGACAAATCACTAAATTCGACTCCTAAAACCAATACTACAGTATATTAGTAACATGAATTAACAAAAAAATGAAAATAAAAACATCACAACCAAGACCACAGAAATATAGACAATAATAAGAGAACATTAGGAGCAATTATGTGCCAAAAAAATTGGGCAATCTAGAAGAGATGGACAAATTCCTAGAAACTTATAAATTCCCAAAATGGAAACATGAAGAAATAGAAATTTGAACAGACCCATAACCAGTAAAGAAATTGAATCAGTAATCAGAAATCTCCCAACAAAGAAGAGTCCAGGGCTGGTTGGCTTTCCATGGGAATTCTACCAAACATGCAGAGTTAATACCTATTCATTTGAAGCTGTCCCAAAAAATAGAAATGGAAGGAAAACTTCTAAATTCAGTCTCTGAGGCTAACATTGGCCTAATTCCAAAAACAGACAAAGACCCCACTAAAAATGAGAACTACAAACCAATTTCCCCATTGAACATGGATGCAAACATTCTCAACAAGATATTAGGCAACTGAACCCAACAATACATTAAAAGAATTATACACAGAGCACCTGGGTGGCTCAGCCATTTAATTGTCCAATTTCGGCTCAGGTCATGATCTCATGGTTCATGAGTTCAAGCCCCGCATGAGGCTCTGTGCTGACAGCTTTTGGCCTGGAGCCTGCTTCGGATTCTGTGTCTCCCTCTCTCTCTCTGCCCCTTCCCTTCTCAAAAATAAATAATTTTTTTTGTGCCACAGATGATACCCAGTTTATTCAGATTTGTAATACAAATCTGGGCTTCATGGTGAATGCAGATGTGACATCCCTAACAGTGCTTTATATTTAGGCCCACAGTGTGATGCTCTGGGCACAGCCTACAGAGCCGCCCGCAGAATCCCTTCACAGCTCACTGGGAAGGGTTTTACTGTCTTTCTTCATCTACTTTTGCTTCTCCAAATAGTAAGGTCTAGCATTACTGAAGGCTGCTAAGTTGAAATGATTTTATCTTTTCTAGGAAAGAAAAAAGAAAAGACTTCCATAGCTAAGGTCCATAGTTTTCTCTTTAGTTATTACCTTCAAATATTTAACTCAGGGATTTACCCAAGAGAGACAGAAATGTGGATGCATAGGAGCACATGTACCCCAATGTTCATAGCAGCAATGTCAACAATAGCTAAAACATTGAAAGAGCCTAAATGTCCATCACCTGATGAGTGGATCAAGAAGATGTGGTATATATTCACGATGGAGTACTACATGGCAATGAGAGGGAATGACATATGGCCCTTCGTAGGAAAGTGGATGGACCTTGAGGGTGTCATGCTGAGTGAAGTAAGCCAGGCAGAGAAGGACAGAAACCATATGTTTGCACTCATAGGTCTAGCAG
>NC_043715.1:56209457-56214494 GCF_006229205.1 Suricata suricatta
AGCCTAAATGTCCATCACCTGATGAGTGGATCAAGAAGATGTGGTATATATTCACGATGGAGTACTACATGGCAATGAGAGGGAATGACATATGGCCCTTCGTAGGAAAGTGGATGGACCTTGAGGGTGTCATGCTGAGTGAAGTAAGCCAGGCAGAGAAGGACAGAAACCATATGTTTGCACTCATAGGTCTAGCAGGAAAACAGGAGAGACCCAATGGAGAACCGGGGGAGCAGAGGAGGGAGAGAGAGTTGGGGAGAGAGAGGGATGCAGAACTTGAGAAACTATTGAATGCTGAGAATGAACTGAGGGTTGAAGGGGAAGGGGGAGGGGGAAAAAGGGTGGTGATGGTGGAGGGCACTTAAGGGGAAGAGCACTGGGTGTTGTATGGAAAACAACTTGACAATAAAATATTATGGAAAAAAATAAAACTATTGTAAAAAATAGAACAAACGTGGGGCCTAAAAATAAATAAATTTTAAAAATTTTAAAGAATTATATGCCACTATTAAGTGGGATTTACTCCTGGGCTGCAGGGCACGTCAATGTCCGCAGAGTGTTCAGTGTGATATACCATGTTACTAAAAGAAAGGATAAGAACGACATGATTCTCTCAATAGGTGTTGAAAAGGCATTTGACAAAGTACAGCACCCTTTCTTGATGAAACCTCTCAAGAAAGTAGGGATAGAAGGAACATACCTCAGGTTCATAAAGACCATATGCAAAAGAAACGCAACTAATATCATCCTTAATGTGGAAAAACAGAGGTTTCTCACTAAATTCAGGGACACGACAGGAGTGTCCACCCTCACCACTGTTGTTCAATGTACTGTTGGAAGTCCCAGCCTCAGCAATCAGACAACAAGAAGAAATAAAAGGCATCCAAACTGGCAAGGAAAATGTATCGTTTTCACTCTTCACAGACAACAGAATGCTCCACGTGAAGAACCCAGAAGAAACCAAATGTGGGCTAGAACTGATTCACAAATTAGGCAAAGCTGCAGGATATAAAATCTATGTGTAGAATTCTGTTGTGTTTCTATACACCAATAAGGAAGCAACAGAAAGAGGAACCAATCCCATTTACAACTGCACCAAGAACCATAAGATACCTAGGAACAAACTTAACCAAAGATGTTAAAGATCTGTATACTTTCATTTCCTTCAAAAGCTCTCTTTCTGTCACTCCTTCCCTCTCTCTCTCTCTCTCACACTCCGAATATGTGGTTTCAACTTCCCTGAACATAAACGCATCTGTGCGCGTATATACACCTAGGGTTTTCCAATCCCTGTTTGTATTGCCTCCTCCCACTGTTGCTCTGTCTTTATTTTCTGTCTCTTATTCTTCTGGCTTAATTGCATATTTTAGTTGCGCTTTTTCGTTAAGTATGTAAACAGTAAAATGAATGAGACCTTTTATTTCTTGAAATGCTTTTTGCTCATTCCCTACTTTTATTAAGATATTTGAAAACAGTGCCTCATTTCCAATAGAGGACAGTATCCAGCGGTGAGGAGGGGCAGACACAGCCGCGCTGGAGACGAAGCCTGACGTGGCGTGTGCTTTGAGCAACTGGGGCCCTGAGCCTCCTTGTACGTAGGGGTGTGTCCTCTGCTGACCCTTTCATTTTTGCCCCTTGGTGGCAATGTGGGTGAGCAGAGAATTCTTCACTCGCAATTCCTTACCTTCGGAAAAGATCCTTTTCCAAAACCTTTCTGCATTTTTCTTGGGAGTAAGCTCCTGTCAACTTCCTTTGCTCCACCATGAAATATCAAGACATGGATTTCATGGATATGCCATGCACACCAACACTCTCTCTCTGTCTCTGCAAAATGCCCAGCCAGTGGCTCCTTGGATGGCTGCCTGACATCCTCCTCACTGCTCTCCGTCCAGAACTCATCATATACAATGGCCTCCCTGTTCCCCAAATATTTGTCTACGTGCATTGCATCTGACAAAGTGTCCTCAACATTGTATTCCCATTACATATTCTGCTCTTCACCTGCATCTTCTCAATAATGGTAAGAAGAGTTTGAGACTGCTCCATCTGGTCTTCATTTTTTTAAGTTAAATTCAAGTTAACATACAGTGCAGTTTGGGTTTCAGGAGAAGAACCCAGTGTTGTTACATATGACACCCCGTGCTCATCCTGAAAAGTACCCTGCAGGGGACCAGCCCACACACCCCATCTAAGGGTCTCTGATTAGGGGGTTGGTGTCGGCACAATATCTATAAGAAAGACAACGTGAACTGTAGTAGGACCACACATTCTAAGGAGGTCAGTGTCTTATATACCATAGGTGATTCCATTTTTTCTTTAGCGATTACATAGTTTATGGTCCTTGAAGTAAAGACATGTTCTGGAAAGGATCTTTCTTATCAGGAAGAGAGGACAAGAGTAAATAACAGGAACGAATAAATCACTACAAGGGAAGGATTCCCTAACAAGAGTCTGTCTCTAAACATGAGATAAGCCTAAAGAATTTCTTTTTTGAGGAGATTTACATTCCTTAAGGCCCTTCAGCAGTTATTTATGGACAAGATGCTTATCCTTCAAGACGTAAATCTTTGGCAGAGGATTGTGTTTACTCCCAACCGCAGGTAATGAGCTGGAAACAACAAAGCAAGAGAAGGCTGGCGTCACTAACGGACCCAAGTTGATTCAAAGCCTAAAAGTATATGCCTCTTTGCAAAGCAATGAGAAAATCATAGACAGGATAAACAGAAGCCACATGTGCGGCCCATGAGGCCAAATGTTGTTCACAGTCTTTGGACTCGTTCTGCAACTTCCCAGATACTTCACCTGCGCCCCAAGGCCTAGCCATCAATGGTCACTTATATAGATTCTCCTGTGCCCTGGAGGCCTAGCCATCAAGGGTCGCTATGCGGGAGGTGTTTTGGCCTACTGGGCCCCAACAGTGCCCTTCTAAATATCCATCACCCATTCAGCCCGTCCCCCAACCACCACCTCTCCAGCAACCTTCAGTTTTTTCTCGGTATTTAAGAATCTCTTATGGTTCACCTCCCTGTGTTTTTATCTTGTTTTTCCTTCCCTTCTGCCATGTTCATCTGTTGTCTTTTTTAAATTTCACAGGAGTGAAATCATTTGATATCTGCCTTTCTCTGACATAATTCATTTTGCATAATGCACTCTAGTTCCATCCACATTGTTCCAAATGACAAGATTTCATTCTTTTTGTTCACTGAGTAGTATTCCATCGAGTATCTCTTTTTTATCCATTCTTCTGTCAATGGACATTTGAACTCTTTCCATCCTTTGGCTATTGTTAACAGTACTGCTAGAAAAATTGGGATATATACATGTGCCTCTTCAAATCAGCATTTTTGTATCATTTGGTTAAATACCTAATAGTGCAATTGCTGGGTCATAGAGTAGTCCTATTTTTAATTTTTGAGAATCTTCCTATTTTCCAGAGTGGCTGCACTGGCTTGCATTCCCACCAACAATGCACCAGGATGACCTTTTCTCTGCATCCTTGCCAACATCTGGTGTTTCCTGAGTTGTTAATTTTAGGCATTTGGACAGGTGTGAGGTGGTATCTCAGTGTGGTTTTGATTTGTATTTCCCTGATGGTGGGTGATGTTGAGCATCTTTTCATGTGTCTGTTACCCATCAGGATGGCTTCTTTGGAAAAGTGCCTGTTCATGTCTTTTGCCCATTGCTTCACCAGATGATTTTTTTTTTTTTTTTTTGGTGTTGAGTTTGATTAGATCTTTATAGATGTTGGATAGTGACCCTTTACCAGGTATGTCATTTGCAAATCTCTCCCACCATTCTATCAGTTGCCTTTTAAGTTTGTTGAGTGTTTCCTTTGCAGTACAGAAGGTGTGACCTTGATGAGGTCCCAATATTTCACTTTTGCTTTTATTTCCCTTGCCTCTGCAGAAATGTTCAATAAGAAGTGGCTGCAGCCTACATCAAAGAAGTTACTCCCTATTTTCTCCTGTAGGAGTCTGATAGTTTTCTGTGTCACATTTAGGTCTTTCGTCCATTTTGAGTTTATTTTTGTGTATGGTGTGAGAAGATGGTCCAGTTCACTCTTCCGCATGTCGCTGTCCAATTGTCTCAACACCATTTGCCAAAGAAACTGTCTTTTTTCCTATTGGATACTCTTTCCTGCTTTGTCAAAGATTAGTTGGCCATATACTTGTGGGTCCATTTCTGGGTTCTCCATTCTATTCCATCGATCTATCTGTCTGTTTTTTGCACCAGTGCCATACTGTCTTGACTATTACAGATTTGTAATACAGCTTGAAGTCCAGAATTGTGATGCCTCCAGGTTTGGTTTTCTTTTTCCACATTGTTTTGGCTATTCAGGGTCTTTTCTGGTTCCAACCAATTTTAGAATTGTTTCCCCTAGCTCTGTGAAGAAGACTGGTATTATTTTGATAGGGTTACATTAAATGAGTAGGTTACTTTGGGAAGTATAAACATTTTAACGATATTTGTTCTTCCAACCCATGAACATGAAATATTTTTCTATTTCTTTGTGTCCTCTTCAAATTTTTCATAAGCTTTCTATAGTTCAACAAACAGATATTTTACTTCTTTGCTTAGGTTCATTTCTAGGCATCTTATGGGTTTTGGTGCAATTTCTAAATGGGACCAATTCCTTGATATCTCTTTCTGCTACTTCATTATTAATGTAAAGAAATGCTGCTGATTTCTGTACATTGATTTTATATCCTGCACTTTCCAGATGACATGATACTCTTCATAGAAAACCTGAAAGTCTCCACCAAAAACTGCTAGAGATGATCTATACTTTTTTAACCTCCAAAGTATTCACGAATGCATTTCTAAATTTATGTATCTTCTTTTTTTTCTCCATAATATTTTATTGTCAAATTGTTTTCCATACAACACCCAGTGCTCTTCCCCTTAAGTGCCCTCCACCATCACCACCACCTCTTTTCCCCCCTCCCCCTTCCCCCTCAACCCTCAGTTCATTCTCAGCATTCAATAGTCTCTCAAGTTTTGCATCCCTCTCTCTCCCCAACTCTCTCTCTCTCCTCC
>NC_043715.1:56214594-56218252 GCF_006229205.1 Suricata suricatta
CCAGTGCTCTTCCCCTTAAGTGCCCTCCACCATCACCACCACCTCTTTTCCCCCCTCCCCCTTCCCCCTCAACCCTCAGTTCATTCTCAGCATTCAATAGTCTCTCAAGTTTTGCATCCCTCTCTCTCCCCAACTCTCTCTCTCTCCTCCGTTCCCCCTGGTTCTCCATTAGGTCTCTCTTGTTTTCCTGCTAGACCTACGAGTGCAAACATATGGTTTCTGTCCTTCTCTGCCTGGCTTACTTCACTCAGCATGACACCCTCAAGGTCCATCCACTTTCCTACGAAGGGCCATATGTCATTCCCTCTCATTGCCATGTAGTACTCCATCGTGAATATATACCACATCTTCTTGATCCATTCGTCAGGTGATGGACATTTAGGCTCCTTCCTATAATACACTTTGTTATGGCTCCAAAACTTCCGTTTTCTTCTCTACTCATTCAGATGTCTAACATGCATACCATGATGAGTTTCCCACATTCCTACTGTTCTATACTCTCAGCTATGATGAATGACTTGGAAAGTCCTCCGTAGCATTCTTTACCTTGCTGGGATCACTCTGTGGTGCCCATTCATGTTGTACACTCACCTCTACATGCCTATTTCCAGAGACAGTTGCCCTCGGGGCTGTCCTGAAGCTGTGAGAGGCGGATGGTCATGGAAACCTTGCCCTGTGGCCCCCACTCTCCCAACATAACATTTCATGAGGGACATTCGGGCACTGACGGCTCCCACCAGAGCCACACACTCACACATGTGCTGAGACACATGTAGGGCTCCAGTGGGAGGAAACGTTGCCCACACCGAGGGAATGTGGCTCAGTGCTGACCCTGGGATGAGTCAGTGGGCAGAGGCATGTCAGGACCCACCCCACACATGGTGGAAGGGTCATGAAGCTTCCATACTCACCCAGAAACCACATGCCCTTCCTGCCTGTGTGCACCGGGCTGCCCTTCCTGGGGACACAGAGGCAGAAATCAAATTGGATGACCCCCAGCTGGATATCAGGCACTGATGGTCACTAGATTTTGGCCTTTTTTTCTCTTGTGATCCATGTCAATTCTAGAAACATTCCTTTCCCCTTTCTTGCAAATGACTGAGCCAGCTACTTCAAAAACATCATAAATAGCATTTCTCTGCATTAAGAGCAGGTGGGTTCACTGGAGAGAGTGCATCCCTGGTCCACCCTGACTGTGGGGCCCAGCACATGCCCTCTCCTGCTCCACCCACACCCCTCTTATTCAGGTCTGGAAACTAACGATGATTGATTCCACCATGTTCCAAGTACCACTGACACCATACCCACTATGAGGAGTGGGGTTCAGAACGAAGTGCTACAAACCAGGTCACTCTGCTAAGGTCACATGGGCAGTGGATGATAGAGTAATATTTACATGAGAAGTAGCTTTGTCCCCCAAATCAGAGCACTCACCCACACGTTGTCCCCTACATCTTGCATGCAGGACCCCAAAATGGGGAGGATGGCTCTGTTCTAGAAATAGTGACACAGAGGAGACAGGAGGGACTCACAGGCATGTTCCCAGGAAGTGGAGATGGAAAATGACACAGAAAAATAGAGAAGTCCATGACAGCTGAGACAAAAAGAAAGCCCACACTCGGGGGCCAGAAGAGGATTTTGTTTCCTTCCCTATTTCCCTGTATTTTTCCTCTGTGTGCATGGCCTTGGTGACCTTGACCTGAATTATGTAGAAATGTCACAGGTGTGTCTGTGCTGACATGAGCCACAGAGGAGTCAGAACCCTTGTCGCCTACAGCATCTTCGGGGCATGGGGATTCCGTGTGAGGTGAGGATGCCCAGGGATGGGCTGAGAATGAAGGAGACCCCATAGGGGAGGCTCTGGGAGGGAAGGATGTGCCATGGTCTCCTCACCTAGATGAGGCTTCTCAGGAAGCCTTGGGTCCACTTGCTGTACCGCCATGGACACCAGAGCCAGCCCCCTGGGGACAGGCTGTTCCCCTTCCTGTGGGGCTGACGTGACATCCCCGTGACCAGAAGAACAGGCCCCCTCAGTGGACACACCCTGTGCTTCTGTCGGTCCTGCAGGCACCGAGGTCTCTCCCTGTGCGCAGCCGGGGCCAGAGGCAGAGACACCATGACCCCCAACCTCACGGCCCTGCTCCTCCTTGGTGAGATCTCGGGAGGGGAGGGGACACACTAGGCTGGGAGGGACCTGTGTCCCAGCCAGGCCCTGGGCTGTCAGAGGCCCCAGGCACAGGAGGCTCACGGGGAAGGGGGTTCTGCTCAGGCTTTGGGGCAAACCTCTCACAGGGACTCTCTTGCAGGGCTGATTGTGGGCCCCAGGACCCGAGTGCAGGCAGGTGAGTGTGTCCCCAGGGGTCCCATCCCACCTCCTCACTGGGGACAGGGCTCATCCATCAGGCAGCTGTGGATGGAGAACAGCAGATATGGGCTGACAGAGGGGGGTGTCTTTGGGTTTGGGGCTGAGCTGAGAATTGGGAGTGTGAAGGTCTTGTGATCCACCCTCTGTTTCCTTTAGGGACCCTCTCAAAACCTACCATCTGGGCTGAGCCAGGCTCTGTGGTCCCCTGGGGGACACCTGTGACCATCTGCTGTCAGGGGACCTTGGAGGCCCAAATGCTCTACCTCTATAAAGAGGGACATTTAGTAACCAGGGACAGACCGAAGCCACTGGAGCCTGGGAACAAGGTCAAGTTCCCCATCACATTCATGACAGAGCAATATGCAGGATGGTATCGCTGTCACTATCGAAGTCCCACTGGATGGTCAGAGCACAGTGACCCCCTGGAGCTGGTGGTGACAGGTGTGAGCCCTTGAGGGTCCTGGCCCCAGGCTCTGCCCTCAGGGAGGGGGTCTGCTCTCAGGGTGTCCCCCTCTCACAGCCCATCCCTGGGGATACTGTGGGGGGATCTGAGCCCCATTTAACACCCCCTCCTCCTCCCGTAGGATTCCAAGGCAAACCCAGTCTCTCAGCCATGCCCTCCCCCATCGTGACCTCAGGAGGGACGGTGACCCTCCAGTGTGGCTCACGGATGAGATTTCACAGGTTCGTCCTGATGAAGGAAGGAGAACCCAGGCCCTCCTCCACCCTGGACTCCCAGAGACATACCGGCGGGCACGTCCAGGCCCTGTTCCCTGTGGGCCCCGTGACCCCCAGGCTCAAGTGGACGTTCAGATGCTATGGCTATTACAGCGACACCCCCTGGATGTGGTCACTTTCCAGTGACCCCCTGGAGCTCCTGGTCTTGGGTAAGAGACTCTGAAGTTCTCCCATCCAGGTTCTGAGGACCAGACAGGTTATGGAGGCTCCGCTCCCAGGGAGCCCCAGATGAGAGGGTGGGGTGAGGGGCCCACAGGGATCTCACAGGTCAGACACAGAGGGTGAGAGACAGTGAGACCTGGGGTCAGGACGGGAGAAGGGAGGTTTGGGGAGAATCAGCCCCTCAACCCACGGCCGGTCTTCTCCCAGGTGCATCCAGGAAGCCCTCCCTCCTGGCCCAGCAGGGCCCTGTCGTGTCCCCTGGACAGCACCTGACCCTCCAGTGTCGCTCTGATGTCAGCTATGACAGATTCGCTCTGTACAAGGAGGGCTCACGTGACCCTCCCCTGCACCGTGGCCGGCACCCCCAGGCTGGGCTCTCTGGGGCCGACTTCT
>NC_043715.1:56218352-56228032 GCF_006229205.1 Suricata suricatta
GGTCTTCTCCCAGGTGCATCCAGGAAGCCCTCCCTCCTGGCCCAGCAGGGCCCTGTCGTGTCCCCTGGACAGCACCTGACCCTCCAGTGTCGCTCTGATGTCAGCTATGACAGATTCGCTCTGTACAAGGAGGGCTCACGTGACCCTCCCCTGCACCGTGGCCGGCACCCCCAGGCTGGGCTCTCTGGGGCCGACTTCTCCCTGGGCCCAGTGAGCCCCTCCCTCGGGGGCCGGTACTCATGCTATGGTGGACACAACCTCTCCCCCGAGTGGTCGGTGCCCAGTGAACCCCTGGACATCCTGGTTGCAGGTGGGGGGACACGGGTTCATGCAGGGCCCCAGACTCTGCACAGGTCCTGCTGAGGGTGTCCCAGGTGGTGGTGGTCGGGACCAGGGCTGTGGGGTCACCAGGGAGGGAGAGAGACAGAGACAGGGGATGGGGAAGGGGAGAGACTCAGGACAGACAGACTCAGATCAGAACAAGGATGGACAGCCCCTCACCCCCCTTCCTCTCTCTAGGACAGCTCCCCTCCACGCCCTCCCTCTCAGTGCAGCCGGGACCCACAGTAACCTCAGGAGAGAACGTGACCCTGCTGTGTCGGTCCCTGAGCTCTGTGGACACCTTCCTCCTGTCCAAGGAGGGGGCAGCCAACCGTCCCCTGCGTCGTAGATCAAAGTACCGAGCTGGGCAGCACCAGGCCAAATTCTCCATGAGTCCTGTGACCTCAGCCCAGGGGGGGACCTACAGGTGCTATGGCTCACACAGCACCTCCCCCTACCTGTTGTCACCCCCCAGTGAGCCCCTGGAGCTCCAGGTCTCAGGTGAGGAGCCCCTGACCTGTCCTTACTGATTCCGTCAGGTCAGGGCCCAACCTTCAGGAAAGCCCGAGACAATGACAAGTAAGGGATTCAGGGGCCCCACAGACTAGGGTTTCATCCACGAAAGGGTGGAAAGAGCAGGGGCCTCCACCCAGGCGCCCCCATCCTGCAGTCTCAGCAGAGGTGAGGGGTAACGTGTGGTGAGGGGTGGGGGAACAATCCTGAGTGGACAGAGGCCTCCTGCTACCTTCCTGGTGCCCTCGTATATGGTGTCAGGCCTCACGGGATTTTCCCTTGGAGGGAAGACTCCCCACCTGTGGGCTCTGCTCTGCTGTCCCCTATGCTCACCTGGGGGCCTCAGTGCCACTGGGTGCACACCTGAGACCAGGTGGGGGCCTGCCTGACTCTCCAGGGAGGTGCACAGCACACCATGGGCTCTTCATGTCCGCTCTGCGTTGTGTGTGGACCCTTGTCCAGGGTCACTCTGCCTGCTTCTCAGAACTTCGAGCAGCGGCCACACGTAGAGTCACAAATGTAACTGATGGTACAGGGACGCAAAGCTCAAGAACCAGTAATTCCCACGTCCCTGGGGCCAGATTAGGTCCCACAGTCATTGTGGGGAATAACTTCTTTTTTTTAAGTTTTTAAATATTTATTTATTTATTTTTAATTTATAATAGTTTATTGTCAAATTGGTTTCCATGTAACACCCAGTGCTTCTCCCAAGTGCCCCCCTCCATGACCATCACCCCCCTCTCTCCCCCTCCCTCTTCAGTCCTTGGGTTCTTTTTCAGTATTCAATAGTCTCTCATGACTTGTGTCCCTCACTCTCCCCGACTCTCTTTCCCCTTCCCCTCCCCATGGTCCTCTGTTAGGTTTGTCCTGTTAGACCTATGAGCGCAAACATATGGTATCTACCCTTCTCCACTTAATGTTTATTTATTTTTGAGAGACAGAGAGACAAAGCATGAATAGGGAATGGGCAAAAGAGAAGAAGGCACAGAATCCGAAGCAGGTTCCAGGCTCTGAGCTGTCAGCACAGAACCTGACGCGGGGCTCCAACTCACGAACTGTGAGATCATGACCTGAGCTAAAGTCAGCCGCTTAACCAACTGAGCCACTCAGGTGCCCCAAGAATAACTTTATTTTTTACTACAACATCTTATCTCATTTTCACTGAGTCTCATTCATGAGCATCAAAGCTTTTGAGCTTTATTGCTAAAAATGGTGTCAATTCATAACTTCCTTTAAGAATTGGTTAACTACTTTAGTGCCACAAAGTAAGTTGTCCGAAAAATAAGTATGCCTAAGGGAGCTATTGGTTTAGGGATATTTTTATGTGCTATTAACTCACTACACACTCTCTGACTTTCCATTGTTTTTTTCTAATTATTTATTGGGGCATCTGGGTAGCTCATTCAGTTGAGCATCCAACTTTGGCACAGGTCATGATCTCGTGGTTCGTGCGGGTGAGCCCCGCATCAAGCTCTGTGCTGATGGCTCAGAGCCTGGTACCTGCTTCGGCTTCTGTCTCTCCCTCCCTCCCTCCCCCCCCTCTCTCCCTTTGTGCCCCTCCTCAGCTCGCATTCTGTCTCTCATTCTTTCTCAAAAATAAATGAACATTAAAAAAATATATTTTTAATCCGAGTTAGTTACCATACTGTATAGTATGGGCTTCAGTAGCAGAACCCAGTGATATATCACTTAAAATCATTCTCTGTTTTTATCTTATTTTCCTTCTCTTCACCTTTGTTCATCTGTTGTCTGTCTTACATTCCACATGTGGTCAAAATCATATGATATTTGTCTTTGGCTGACTTATTTCACCTTAGCATATACACTCTAGCTCCATCCACATTGCTGCAAATGGCAAGATTTTATTCTTTCTATCGCAGAGTAGTATTCGATTGTGTGTGTGTGTGTGTGTGTGTGTGTGTACACCACATCTTCCTTATCCATTCATCAGACAATGGACATTTGAGCTCTTTCCACAGTTTGGCTATTGTTGATGGTGCTGCTATCAACCTTGGAGAGCATGTGCCCCTGTGAATCTACATTTTTCTATTTTCTGGAGAACACCTAGAATTACAATTGCTGGGTCTAAGGTACTTCTACTTCAGTTTTTGGAAGGCCCTCCGCACTGTCTTCCAGGGCGGGTACAGTTTGCTTCCCACCAGTGGTGCAAAGGGCTCCCCTTCTCCCCATCCTGGTCAACACCTGTTGTTTCTGGAGGGTTAACATTGGCCATTCTGACACGTGTCCGGTGGTTCTCACTCTGGTTTTGATTTACATTTCTCTGAAATGAGAGATTTTGAGCATCTTTTCATGTGTCTGTTAGCCATCTGGATATCTCCTTTGGAAAAGTGTCTATTCATGGTTTCTGCCCATGTCTTCACTGGATTATTTGTTTTTGTGGGATTATGTATAATACATTCTTTATAGATTTTAGATACTAGCCCTTTATCATTTGAAAATACTTCTTCCATTCCATCAGTTGCCTCTTAGTTTTGTTGATTGTTTCTTTCATTGTGCAGAAACGTTTTGTCTTGATGAGGTCCTTAGAGTTCATTTTTGCTCTTGATTCCCTTGTCTCCAGACATGTCTAGGACAAGTTGCGGTGGTGGAGGTCAAGAGGCCACTACTGTATTCTCCTCTAAGACTTTGATGGCTTCCTGTCTTATCTTTAGGTTTTTATTCACTTTGAATTTATTAATCTGTGTGGTGTAATAAAGTGGTCCAGTTTCATTCTTCTGCATGTAGCTGTCCAGTTTTCCCAACACCATTTGCTGAAAAGACTGTCTCTTTTGCACTGGATGCTCTTTCCTGCATTGCTGAAGATCAGCTGGCCATACATTTGTTGTCCATTACTGGGTTCAGTTGATCTGTGCGTCTATTCTTGTGCCACTACCACACTCTGTTGATGATTATAGCTTTGTCGTATCTAGAAGCCCAGAATTGCGATGCCTCCTGTTTTGGTTTCTTTTTCAGCATTACTTTTGCTATTCGCGGTCTATAATTTTTCTCTCTCTTTTTTTACTATTTTGATTTTCATATTAAAATGAGGAATTAGTTTTCATGATTTCCTTGTTTTTGTTTTCACTTGATATTATAATTCCACTAACCCTCTCTGTTTCTTGAAGTTGAAAACCATACATATGCACTTCCTCAGTTCTGACCCTGTGAGATCGTGAGAGCAAAAGTTGTCCTTGACAATGAAAATAAAATGACTAGCTATCCCTACTGGAAACATCGCCAAATTTCTAGAGTTTGTCCCAAAATAGCGAGATGATGGTGGAGCCTCCCCGTGTGGGCATGCGTCCCTGAACTCCTCCATTCACCAAAGCCTGTGACCAGGTGTTTCTGTGGTCTGCCCCCCCCCCCACAGACCACAGACACGCCTGCAGTCCTGGTGAGGGACAGGCGGACCACACCTCTCTGTCTCTCCCTTTCCCTAGACAGGAAGATCTAGATGTCCATACAAATGCACACTATTATGTATGCATATATTTATAATATTTCTGTTAATATAAATATATGCTATATATGTATATAAGATGATCTATGAATATGTAACACAGATACATATATAGCCATATATATACATATAGATAGAGATATAGATAGATATTCATCTTGATGGCCATACTCTTCATTCAATAGGTTTTCACAATAGGATCTCCCTGCCTAGATCCACACACAGGTGTGAATGAACATCACCTTTAGGAAATACATACTAATGTGTTTGGTATAGATGTGTGCTCCTATCTATGTGTGTATCTGTGTATCGACCAGTGTGGGCATTTCTAACTATATGAAAAATGAATGAGTGGAAGCACACGAGGAGGTAAAGCACCAGGTGCAGATTAAAATGCAGACCCAGAAAGAAGGGAGCTGACTGAAATGGAGAGGAGGGGACCCTGCCCCGGATATTGGCTCCTCTGTGCTCCTGACCTTCAGAAGCCCCTGATCCCACCCTGTGTCCATGGACGCTGGGTCCTTGGCTGTTGAATAAGTGGGAACTCTCAGCTGCGGGGACATGAGCACATGGAGTCTTGTATCCCAGACTGGATAGGGGACATACAAAGACACAATTATTTTTGTGTTGGGAGGACATTTTTCTCCCCAACCCTGAGCTCCTGGGGCACAGCCAGCATCCACTCCAGAGTGACTCAGAAGCAAAGTCCGAATTCAAAGAAAGCAAGGAGATGGAAAGATTCCAATGAGGACACCAGCAGAAACCCCACTACTGCAGAGAAGGGGTTGCTCGGGAACTGTACAGAAACTATGTAATGAGGAACTGAGGGATACGGAACACAGAGCCAGAAGTCGGGCTGGACAGTGGTCTAGGCTCCTGAGCATCTGCTTCTATTTCCCCACAGCGGCAGCTGACGCCATCAGCCCACCCTGGAACAGGTCACACCCCAACACTGGTGAGTAGAAGATAGTCTGTTTCAGGACTGGCGTGGAGGGCAGAGTCCGGTCAAGGGGAGGGGGGTGCTCTTGGTGGACATCCCAGATCCGGGATGATTTGGAGCTTCCCTGACCCCTGTAACCTTTCGGTCCTCATTCCTAGCCTGCAACCCCAAAGATTACACGATGGAGAATCTCATCCGCATGGGCGTGGCAGGCTTGATCCTGGTGGTCCTCGGGATTCTGCTGTTTCAGACTCACCAAAGCCACAGAGGAACCCCAGAGCCAACCAGGAGATAAACACAATGAAGGAATGGAGGAAACCCAGCCTTCTGCATAGCAGAGCTCTGGGGATGAACCTAAAGGCCCAGGGGGTTCTGGAAGAAAATCTGCAGCGTTCCCAGCCGAACTGTCTGGTGAGAAAGTGTCTGGGTGTCTCCCTGCCCCGGACTCTTCTGCCATGAACTGTGGCGTTTTCCCTCCTGCCTTGATGGGTTCCCTTCACTGCCCCCTGTCTTCATCCCTGTGACATGAGGGTGCGTCTCACATGCTGGCGTGGGTTCATACCTTACTGCGGTGTCACGTTCTGGTCCACTTTACTGGGATATACTTTCCTTTATTTTCAGTTTTCACATTCCCTAATGGGTGCTGTCTACCTCCATCCCTTCAGCCCCAAACACAATATCTGTCTTAACAAGTGAATAAATGGATGAGAATCAGGTCCGCTTTGTGGGAGATAAATCCAAAACCATTCCCTTAACCCCCTCCGGACTCATAGAGCTCTTTGTTCTTCATCCAATGATCCTGGAGTGTTTCCCAGAAATACCACTGGTCTGACTGAGCGCAGGGGTGTTTGAAGTGACAGCCTGGTCTGTGCTGCCACACTTGCTCTATGAAATAATCATTTTTTTAAAAAGCTGCTTTCCGGGGCAGTTGCCTATTTGTTCGGTGGAAACGTGCTTCATGGTCAACATCAGGGTGTCGTGTGAGTGTGCTGCGTGCCAAGCTGGGGTGCCCAGCGCGGACACAGCCGTGTTTCACGGTGAGTGTGACCTCGCTGCTGAGCACCTCGCTGCTAACCCAGACGTGTACCTGTGCTTCCTTCTGTTTGGAAGACCCTTGGATTTGCCACCTCAGTGCAATGCCACAGGTTCCGTGAGCTGTGATCTCCATTCGTAGTGCATTCGCATGAGAGGCGAGAGAACACAACTGCAAGACCGATCGTTGGAGAAAATATCGTGTACTTAGAATTCCAATACGCTACTGATAGGAGTATAAATTGTTCCATTCAATTTGGGGAGTAGATCAGAATCACCTGGTCAAAGGAAGAGACACAGCTCTGGCCCGTAACTCTATGCCCTGGAGGAAACTGTGCACAAGCCTGCTGATATATGCATGAGAACGGTGACGAGGGTTCTTACAGTGTAGAGAAAACCGTACAAATACGTCAACGAAGGATGAATGTTGGCATCCTGTGAATGGAACGGGATATCTTATGCAGGAAAAGCACACACTGAAACTACAAGCAGAGTACAGATCAACTTCAAACACCACATTAAATAAATGAAAGCAAATTTGAAGAAACCTGCATGTAGGATTATTCCATCACATACTTAATGTCAAGAAGAGACGGCAGTAATTATTCAGGCAGGCAGGACTAACTCCGGCCCTATAAAGAATGGAAAGAAAAGCTTCCTACGCAGTCCACTGTGGTGGTAACCACATAAATGCCTGAGCTTTATATAGGTCTGTCCCTAAGAGTTCCACCTCACCTTCTCCCCCTTCGCCCAACCCAAGCACTTCCCTGAGCAGCTGGCAGGCCCCTCGCTCCCAGCTTGTTCCTGGGCTGACTGTCCCGCAGTCTCAGTAATTTCAGGGCAGGCAGCTCTGTTCAGGGGTGCTGGCATCTGGGGAAGGTCTCTGCACTCCATTCCCAGTTGAAATTTACTGGAGACTTGACCTTGACAACAGAAGCAGATTCCCTCAGCCTTAGTGTTGTCATGAAAAGTGGAAATGATATTTGGGTGGTGGAGGGTTTCCAACACAAGGAAAGCTCCATGACAGGCCCCCGAAGTAATGTATGCTCCACGGACGGTAGCCTTTCTTTATCTATCTTCCTTCTGGAGAAGAGAAAAGGGCAAGATGGCGGAGAAGTAAGGAGCCCCATCACCTCCGTCCACCCACAATCATCAAACTGAGAAGAATTAAAAAGCCACATCTCTGATCACCAAGAACGGAGGTGTGCGAACAGACCCCTTATCCACAGCAGTCTCACGGTTGCCTGAGTGAGTGTGAACGGGGACGGGAGACTAGGGGAGGGAGCGCCCAGAGGCTTGGCGCTGGACCCACGGAAACCCGCGTGTCCCCAGGTGCACCGCTCCTAGCCCGGCGGAGAGGCCGGGAGCCCCGAGGCGGACAGGTCAGCGGGGATCGGCTCAGTGCGGGGCGGCCGAGAGAGAGCCCGGAGGCGCACAGATTCCCGGACAGTCACTCACGCGGGGCGCCGGGTATCCAGAGGCGCAGGGACCTTCACAGCCGCGCGGTACCGCCGAGCAAGGCAGGAGAGAGACCAGGGGAAGAGAAGCAGAGACTGAATCACACACAGCATAATCCCTGCAGAGGAGAGATTCAGCCCCCGGGACTCAGGGCCACTGAGCGCTGAGAGAGAGATCCGACCCTTCAGTGGGGGCTTCAGCCGGACCAGGCAGCTCACCAACTGCACGTGGAGCCGGGGGAGAACTCTGACTTCACAATCCCCTTGTCCGCCCCGACCAGGTGGCAATATTGAGTGTGCGGGCGAGGACTTAGAAACCGGGCAGAACTTGGAAAACAGAAACAATTAGATCCGCCCGAGGCACAAGAAGGTTGGACTCCAGAGAGTGGCTGGAACGCATGGTCTGAGGGGGACTTGGGGCGCCCGTTGCCATTCTTCTCCTTGCATCCACCAAGGCGGAGCCTCAGAGAGCAGCCCCTGAGACCCCACCCACCTGCACCAAGCCACGCCCATTCGCGCTGGAGAGCTGCTGCGCTTTTGCTTATTACCGTTCATTGGTTTTTTCTTAATATTTTTAATTTTTAATTGTCCCCTGTCTTCTCTTTACGATCTTCCTATTTCGTTCCTTTCTCCCTTTCCCGCTGGAATCTGGGAAAGACCAACAATTAGGCACTGCTGTGCTTAGATCAACTTTTACCATCCAGATAGTTCTTCCTTTATTCCATCCTTATCTCCCCCAACCCCCACTGCAGGTTTTAAGCTCTCAGACTGTCCTTTATCTCTGACTGTCGCTGTCCCCCTCAATCCCCGACTGCTTTTTTTTCTTTCTTTCCCCTTTTGTTTTTTCCTCTTCCCTTTCTTTTTTCTCTTTTCTTCTTCTTTCTCCTCTCTTTTCTTTCCTGTTCCTTTTTTTCTTTCCCCCTTAGGTTTGCTTCTTTATTAGTACATCTGTGTGGTTGTCTTCTCTGTGTGTTTGTCTGTCTGTTTTCCTTTTCGGGGCTACCTCAAGAAACAACCCAAAGCACACATAGTGGAAAACCCCAAATATCGCTGAGTAGGGAATAAATTAATCAGAGGCACGACAAGAGAAACCGAGAGACACCATTAAAAAAAAAATCTCCTGAAACAACAGACCCTAGACACTCCAAGAGCCTCCTTCTATGGAGGAATACTAATAATCACACAGTGCAGAACGAGCTTTTAAAACTGACAAGAGACAGAAAGCTGCCAAAATGACGAAACGAAAGAACTCTTCTCCAAAGAAACTCCAGGAAGAAATCACACCTATAGAACTGCTCAAAACAAACACAAGCAACATAACTCAACAAGAATTTAGAACGATTGTCATAAAATTAATTGCTGGGCTTGAAAAAAACATGGAAGCTCTCAGAGAAGATATTGATACAAAGACTAGGAACCTTCAAAATAGCTCTGACAAGTTAGAAAAGGCTCTAAATGAGATGAATAATAAGTTGGATGCTGCCAATGCACGTATTAAAGAAGCAGAGAGGAGAATAAGTGAATTAGAAGACACAGTTGTAGCAAAAAAGGAGGCCGAGAAAAAGAGAGAGAAAATGATTCAGGAGCAGGAAAGGAGAATCAGAGACTTGAGTGATACAATCAAACGGAACAATGTCCGTATCATAGGAGTTCCTGAAGAGGAAGACAAAGACAGAGTGCTTGAAGACGTGCTAGACCAAATTATACACGAAAATTTCTCCAATCTGGGGAAAGAGAAAGACATTGAAATTCAGGAGACACACCGAACTCCCCTAAGACGTAACGTAAACCGACCTTCAGCACGACATATCATAGTGAAACTGGCAAAATATAGACACAAAGAGAGACTTCTGAAAGCAGCTAGGGAGAAAAAGGCCCTAACATACAAAGGGAAACCTATCAGAGTGGTTACAGACCTATCTAATGAAACTTGGCAGGCCAGAAAGGAATGGCGGGA
>NC_043715.1:56228132-56256312 GCF_006229205.1 Suricata suricatta
GGGTGTCATGCTAAGCGAAATAAGTCAGGCAGAGAAGGATAGATACCATATGTTTGCATTCATAGGTCTAACAGGAGAGACCTGGCAGGGGACCATGGGGAGAGGAAGGGGGAAAGAGAGCAGGGAAGAGTGAGGGACACAGATCAAGGGAGACTACTGAATACTGGAGACGAACCATGGACTGAAGGGGGAGGGGGAGAGGGGGAGGGGGAATGGTCATGGTGGGGGTCACTTGTGGGGAGAAGCACTGGGTGTTATATGGAAACTACTTTGACAATAAACTATTATAAAAAAAAGAGAGAGAGAAAAAAAAAGTAGGGCTCCTTGAAGAGAGGCTCCCATTCCTACCTGGGTTCTCCTTGCAGCAGGGTCCCAGGTGTGCTGGTCCATCTCCATGGCAGTGAGCATGTGACTCACACCTATGGAAAGAGAGATGCTCTGAGCTCCAGAATAACCAGGTTTCTGAGGCCCCAGAACAAAACAATACACGCCAATCAATAACTATGGGCATTGCAAATGCCATGAACAAATTAGCACTGAGAGACTTGGAGTCCACTCAGGAACTTAGTGACATAGCAGAACAGAAAGACTGAGAATAGTCCCACAAGAAAGGAAGGATCATATCATTGTCAAATTTAGCTGCTTTGATTCAGCAAGCCACAACAGTTAGAAACAAGCCTTATCAGAAAAGCACAGATGCCATCTATGTTTCTGAGAAAGGAACGGTTCAGCAGGCTGATGTACAAGACCTAAGTTGTCCAGCTACAGAAACCACAAAACTGCATATTATTTTTCAGACTTACTTGTGATATTTTAAAGATGCAATAAAAACTGTACTGGTGTGAGAGAGAAAAAAGAAAATAAATTTACAGGGACTTAAAAGTAATAAAACAGTTGGGAATAAATTTAACACAAAAGGTGAAAAAGCTATACTCTGAAAACTATAAGACTTTGATGAGAGAATACGAAGAAAACATAACACATGAAAAGATATCCCATGTTCATGGACTGGAAGAATATTATTGTTTAGATATCTATATTACCCATATTACCCAGATGTTCATGTTAGACAGATGTCTATAATAATGAGAATGGATAGATACATGGTGATGTATTCATGCAAGAAATTTTATATTGCAGTCCAAAAGAATGAAATAGAGCTATAAAAAATAATTATGTGTATATCATAGCAATATAAATGAAGTACAAAAAAGGATAGATGCAAAAGCTGGTAATTTTAAAAATATGAAACAACTATATATGTGGGTGCATACATCTATGTATGTGTGTAAAAATATAAATGTTTACATTTATACAACTACATGTATAAAGAGAGATAAGTGTCAAAACTATATTCACAATTACATATTTTACAAGGAGAGGTAAGTGCCTTAAAATTGTATTTCCAACAAATATCAAGATATGAGGTTAAAGGAGGATATGGGATAAGGAAAAGTATATAGGTTATCAGGTCATTGCATCTTCTTGTTTTAAGTTGGAGAGTTGCTGTTTTGGGCTTTTGATTATAAAATATTTTTGGGTGGGTTCTTTGATATACTTAATTGGCTATTGGAGAGTGAATATCCTATAACATCATATTAATGGATATTGATATATTTTTATAAAATTGAGAGAGAGACAGAGAGAGAGACAGAGAGAGAAACAGAGAGATAAATGATTCTCTGAGTTTGGATTTCTGGGTCATAAGATGAATTTCAGATAACACCATAAGATCCAGATTTTACATGCATTGTTCTTTGCTAATACAGTGAAACTCTATGACTCTAAATAACTGCATATTCCTTCTACAGGGAAGTTAAATAATTGTTAACAAGTATTAGCTCAATACTAGAAATATCATCTTAGAAAATCGTTTTGATTTATACAGTATACTTGTTTTTTATTTAAAATTTTTAATTTTATTTATTTTGGGAGAGTGCAAGCAGGGGAGGGGCAGAGAGATTAGGGAGACACAGAATCCGATGCAGTCTCTAGGATCTGAGCTGTCAGCACAGACTCCAACACGGGGCTCAAACTCATGAACCATCAAATCATGACCTGAGCTGAAGTCGAACACTTAACCGACTGAGCCACCCAGGGGCCCTAATTCTTTTTATAATAGTATCTACTGCATATGTTGCACACTACATATGAAGATTTTGAAGCTTAGATTTAAAAAAAAACTACTATCATTTGATCAGAGTATGAGGGATTGTGTCTGTGTTTTAAGTCTGACTACAGTAAACGATGCGACACAACAGCTCTAGTCTGAACAATTTCCAGGAAGCCTGGCCTGCTGTTATTACAAGGGTAGAAGGAAGTAGGAGAGGGAGCTTTAGAGTCATGTAGCATGAGAAAGACTCTACCAACTATTGCTAGCTCTGATGATGGAGGAAGGGGTCACAAGACAAGGAATACAGGCAGCTCCTAGGAGCTAGAAAAGACACAGGAGCAGATTCTACCCTTGAGCCTCTAGAAGGAGACAAAGAGTGAAGGAAGAAACATAGACAGATACATTCGCAGCAGGGACAGGTGCCCTTCCACTCTGACTTTGTTCAGACAGCTGAGAGAGTTTAGAACATGGTTTCCAGTTAATCTCCACACCCTCTTCTCTACCAGGAGAACCCAATGACACACCACATATGAGACCAAGTTTCAGGGTCAGGCTGGCCTTTCTTAGGCTGAATGCCCATGGGCCCTGGATCCTCTCCCCAGGTGACACCCACAGGTGTAGCGTCCCCTCCTACATGGCTCATCCCATGTAGTTGAACCACAATGTGGCCCTGAATACTATAGTCCCAGGTGGAGGAGCCAGTCACCAGCCCCTCTGTGTGGTGTGCTCTATGAGTTCCCAAAGCTGTTCAAGGTTGCTTGAGATGCTACAGGATTGCTGAGGTCAAAGCCCACAGAGAGATGCAAAGAGAAGAAGAGTCAATGTATGTCAATGGCCATAGAACATCTTCCATGTAAAGAGACACAGAAATGCAACGTGTACATGTGTGTATGCACGCACACGTGCACACACACACACACCCACACACACACACACAAAGGAGGGATGACAGAGAGAGACCGTCAGACAGACACTGGTTCAGTAACATAAAATGAAAGAAGAAAAAGGGATAGATAAGTGGAAAGAAAGATGGAGGGGGTAGATAAAAGCCCTAAAGTAGAGAGACCTGAGTGGGAGCACAAAGATAGAGTAAGACGGTAATTTGCGGCAGATTACAGAGATCCCAAAAGAAGACTAGGGACATAGAAGCAGAGAAAGTCACTGAGACGGTGGTAATAGAGATAGATAGATAGATAGATAGATAGATAGATAGATAGATAGATAGATGATAGATAGGTAGATAATGCAGAAATAGACAAGATGGAAAAAGAGACTCATGAAAGAAAAAGGCAGATCAAACTGATAGATCCCAGAGAGGCAGAGAGAGTAAGCCAACACAAAAGGGGTAATAATGGAGAAAGGGAAGGACAAGAAATAGAGGTGGACACAGTGGGCATTAGGCCCTGGGAGCAGGGAGAGAGAATTCTCAGTCAGTACACTGTGAGCAAGGAAGAACCTCTCTAACTTGACTACTCCATTTCCTCCAGGTCTACACAAGAAATCTCTCTGGGCCCAGCTAAGTGCCATCCTGAGTTCAGGAGAGAACATGACCCTGCCCTGCTGCTCAGAGAGAACCTTGACACGTACCATCTATCCAGGGATGGGCAGCTCCACGAGTGCTGGCTGGCTGAGGGGCAGAGGCATGGTGGTGCGTCCTGGGCCCACTTCCCTCTGGGTCCTGCAAGCCCAGCCCTGGGTGGTACCTGTATATGGCATGGCTCTTTCAACACCTCTCCCTGGGAGTGGTCAGGCCCAAGTGACCCACTGTGCCCTTCTGTCACAGGTGAGGAAGCACACAACGTGCTCTGTGCCCAGTGATTCAGGATATATCTGAAGTTCATATGTGAAGGGTCTTTCCGATAACAGGAGGATGCCTAGGAGTTCTGAAGAGAGAGAAACATAGATAAAGAAACAGGGACAGAAAGACTGAGGACTCACCTCCAGCCTCCTGTGTTGCTTGCACAGAGACCCACACTGGGGGTCTGTGCACACAGGAAGATGGAAAGGGGTCAAGGCAGACCCAAGAGGAGGAAAAAAGGGGCTCAGCTTGGGAATATCATCGTTGCATTCATTTCCCAGTGGCCCCTCCTGACCCCCCACCCATAGAGTGATCTCCAAGGTGGTACAGGTGCCTTTAGGGCAAGATCAAGAAGCCTCCTCTTAAGTAGAGGCCCCTTTTCATCCAACCTCTCCTATTTTCTCTCTGCATCTTGAAGTCGCAGGGAGTCAGTCCCCAGGGATTGTGGGGAGGGGTCCCAGGAGCTCCCAGGAACTCAGCATTAGATGGCAATGAGCTTCAGTGGGTAGAAGATGGGCAGCTCCACATCCCCGCTTCTCTCCTGACTTGTCTTCTAGGAAACTCGTCAGGTAGTTGCCTTCCATATGCAGAACCAAACTCCAAAACTGGTAACTGAAGGGTCTCTTTTATCCTTGTTTGTAGATAAAGAGAAGCCTTGGGTTCCAGTGTTGGCTCAGCCACCTGCCAGCTCTGTGATCTTGGACTTGTTACCTTCCCTTCTGATCCCCAGACTCTACAATAGCAGAAGGGGTCTGGGTCACCATGAGGCCAGGGAGGACTCTTAAACTCTAATTATTTTACAGCAGAGACCTCCTCCAAGAAAAGAGAGTGAAAATAAACCTAATCCGCTTGTCAGGATTAATGCCATACCTACTCTGTCCCCATTCCTAAGTCTAGATGAGAATCATGGGATCTTGGAGGAGAAAAAGGAAGGGAACAGGAGGTGGGGGGCAGGCAGTGCTTAGAGAAGTTCCGTTTGCCAAGAAATGAGCTCCTGTCTGTCAGGATACAACTCGAGTATGCTCAGGAGAGGGAGGGAGGACTCCGAAGCCAGTCTCTCACCCATACCTGTGAGTTCATTCAACCACTGTTCCAGTGCACATATATATCCGTGTGCTGAATATGCCATATGTAGTCATTTCCTCTTGGCACTACAACAAATTTCCACAAGCTCAGTGCATTAAAACAGCACAGTTTGTTTTATTTTTGAGAGAGAGAAAGAGAGAGACAGAGCACGAGCAGGGGAGGTGTAGAGAGAGGGACACAGAGGATCCAAAGCAGGCTCTTCACTGATAGCAGAGAGCAATGTGGGGCTCAAACTCACAAACCATGAGATGATGACCTGAGCCAAAATCAAGAGTTGGAGGCTTAACCAACTGAGCTACCCAGGCGCCCCCAAACAACACAGTTTATAAAATAATCTTATAGTTCTATAGGTCATAGTTCTGAAATGGGTCTCGTGAGGCTGAAACCAGGATGGCATCAGGCTGCATGTCTTCTGGAGGCTCTGCGGGACAACCCATTTCCTTGCCTTTCCAGCTTTTAGAGCCTTCCCATGTTCCTCTGCTCATGGTCCCCTTTTTCCATCTTCAAAGCCAACAATCGTTGGTCAAGTCTAAATCCCACCGAAACACTCAGACCCCCATTCCTTCATCACATCTCTTCTTTTCTTTTCTTTTTTTTATAGTTTATTTCAGGTTGGTTTCCATATAACACCCAGTGCTCTTCCCCACAAGTGCCTTCCTCCATGACCCTCACCTCCCTTCACCTTCCCCCTTCCCCCCTCAGCCCTGAGTCTGTTTTCAGTATTCAAGAGTCTCTCATGATTTGCATCCCTCCCTCCCTCTCCCTAACTCTTTTCCCCCCTTCCCCTCCCCGTGTTCCTCTGTTAAGTTTTTCCTGTTAGACTTATGAGTGAAAACATATGGTATCTGTCCTTCTCTGCCTGACTTATTTCGCTTAGCATGACACCCTCGAGTCCATCCACTTTGCTACAAATGGCCAGATTTCATTCTTTCTCATTGCCATGTAGTATGTCATTGTACACATAAACCACATCTTCTTGATCCACTCATCAGGTGATGGACATTTAGGCTCTTTCCATGATTTGGCTATTGTAGAAAGTGCTGCTATGAACATTGGGGTACATGTGCTCCTATGCATCAGCACTTCTGTATCTCTTGGGTAAATCCCCAGCAGTGTTATTACTGGGTCATAGAGGAGTTCTATTGTTAATTTTTTGAGGAGCCTCCACACTGTTTTCCGGAGCAGCTGCACCGGTTTACATTCCCACCAACAGTGTAGGAGGGTGCCTGTTTCTCCACATCCTCACCAGCATCTACAGTCTCTTGATTTGTTCATTTTAGCCACTCTGACTGGTGTGAGGTGGTATCTCAGTGTGGTTTTGTCACATCTCCTCTTCTATTAAGGACCCTTGTGATTACATTAGAACCATCCAGATAATCTGGGATAAACTCTTAATTTTAAAGTCAATGGATTAGCAACCTTAATTACATCTGCAACCATAATTTCTCCTTGTCATATAACATAACATAATTGTAATTTGTGGGGATTAGGACATGGAACTTTTGAAGGATGCTTGGGAAGCTGGTATTGCACCTTAAGTGGAAGGGCAGAAAATGAGAGCATGAATGAATGAATGATTCACTGTGAGGACACTATACATCAGATTTCAAATGAAGTGGTAGCTAGTGCTTTGTGAATGGTTTAGGGTGAGTAGCAAAGACTTTCTCAATCTTTGGGGAGTATTTAGTTCACGGCCGTAATGACAAGAAGTGTTTAATTCTTTGATGATTATTGGAAAGATATCCCAGAGCTATCACCCAAGAAGATACTAAGGTGAGAACAACCTTATGCTCAAGGAAGAAGAGTAAATGCTGCCGTGGAAATGGAGAGAATGACAAGGTCAATGTAAGGAGACAGAGAGGAACCAGATCGTATAAGAGAGAGGAGTAGGACCAAGGAAGGTGTGCTATATGTTCAGCCCCATTGCAAATCATATAAGCACCTGCTGGGAATCCATATATGATTAATAGTGACTTACATGAAAATGGGCTATAAGGTGTATAACTGGGAGCCACGAGACCACAGAAAATGCAATTGCCACCCTCCTGGTGAAATGTAATGCCGAGTTAGACACCAAATGAATGAAGTAGGTAAATGTTCTTGAGGTAGAACTATTTGAAGGAAAGTTCTGTTGGAACTGATTTTTCTTGGTTGCTTGCTCTTGGACTTACTAATTACTTTGTGCAATTAATCTTCACTGCACCTAAACCTATAGTTTTCAGGAGAGAGGAATCATGTGGGAGGGGAAGAGGCATGTGCAAATGCGGACGCTTAGTGTAACAGTATAGTATACGAGAAAGACAAAGGCACTTGGCTTCAAGTCACCATTTTCCTATTTCTGTATGATTAGCTCTTTTATCTTCTATTTTATCCACAATAAAATGAGGCTAAACCCCCCCCTTTTAGGTTCTCTAGGAGGATGAGGTCAGAACAAAAATGTGAAAGCATTTCACATGCTTCTGCAGCAGAGAAAGTAACGTCTACATGAGGTAAATTGCCCCCACTCCATTCTGCTCACCTCAGACCTCTACCTCACCCCTGCTTCCAATCATCTGTGAACATTAGATCCCTCAGAGGTGAATACCAGTATCCTTTTGAGTCAGTTCAAATCTTAGACTCAGAGACAGAAACAAGCACTACCTCGAGTCAACTTTCCTCTCACTTTCCAGAAGGACTGATTTTGTTGGGACAGTGAATGGACAACAACGAAATGAGTTTAGCCGTAGCCGGTAGAGAGAATCAGGCAGGCAGAGCAGTAACCTAATACATGACTCATGAGACCACGAGAAGTAAGCACATCGCACTGTGCATCCCTTGCTCACCCATCTTGTTATCACTTACTGCCTGTACAACCTAAAATAACTCTACTTACTTTGACCTTGGTTTCAACTTTTTCTTTTGTTAAAGACTTTAATTTTTCTTTTGTTAAAGAACCCTGTTTGATTCAGGGTTGAGGTAGAGATGCTGTATGTATTTATCCAACAATCAATAAATGGGAGGCAATCAATAAAGGAGAACTACCGTGGTTTTCTCTTTGTTGGATTCACATCGTCCTGCAGATAACCCTGGACACCCGCAGGTTCTGGCTGGGCCCTTAGTCTTCCTCGCCATCCTTCTGTTTTTCCTCTTTTGTTGCTGGTGCCATGCCAAAAAAAGTGAGTCTTGGGAAGAAGAGGCCAGTTGCCTTCTGAGCAGAGCAGGGAGCCAGGATGAGAGCGCTCGGGTGTGAGTTCGCTGTTTGCAGGCTGATGCCTGGCTCAAGGCAGGAGTCAGAGGTTGGGCTTTCTAGAGAGGACGCCAGTGCCCCCCACCCCATCCTCATCAATGGGATGGAAATAGGAAGGTATTAATGGGATGTGTCCGTGAACTTTAGAGAAGTAGAATTTCTGACTCTACTTTTGGCAGTAACTCCAGGCAATACTGCACCTCTCTGTGCATGGGTATCTGTATCTATTAAATGAGGACCCAGAAATGCCCTTCCAAGTGTTTTGGATGACTTCTATTCCCTACAGATGCTGCCATAATGAACAGTGAGCCTGAGGTGCACAGAATGGTGAGTAGGGAGGTAAGTCCTCCTCGACTCACCCTCTTCAGTGCTGTCTCACTTCCTCCGCATGCCCACAAATGTGTGCACACCCTCCTCCCAGTTCCCAATGCAGAACCTTCAGCAGAAGATGCACAGGAAGTGACGTACATACAGTTGGATCACTGCATTTTCACACAGCAGAAAACCACCCCCACTTCCCAGGGGCCCAAGGGACCCTCGATGCCAGTGTATACATGGAACTTGCAAGGCCAATTAATACTTGAATCCTATGGCCTGAGCACACCCAGAAAGACCCTGAGGAGGCTCTCCATGGATGCCATAGCTCTTTCTAAAACCCTGCTTGAAACTCCGTCCTAACAACAACTCATGTCTTCAGATTCACCTCCCCCTAAGATGAGATAAAAACCTCAGGATCCCCTAGAAAACATTTTTGGGACTGTTATCCTTGCTATTCTCATCTCTACCACCAATTCCCTAAGTTCCCTACCCTGCTCTGTGCTATGGTTGCAGGGGTAAATGGTAGGAGCTGACCCCCATTGATTTTGACTTTGGTTTCCTCGCTCTCTGGCTCCGTTGGACTCTGTCAATAGAGACCTCCCTGTAATTATGCTGAGTCAATTTCTTAGTGCTATTTTTAACTGCTACCATTTATATGATTCCACCTTAAAGTGAATTGTCCACATTCTATCAGAATCAACCATTATGACATTAAGAATTCTCCAAGACCATTTGCCTGGACAGGACCAACCACTTTACCCATAAATCAAGACAGGATGAGCAGTGTGAAGTAATGTATCCCCAGGCTAAGGTTGTAAATAATTTTGTTCTTTTGTTTTGTGGGCTAAACAACCGCATTTCTCTCACAGGCTAACATGTGAGACACACTGAGGGGTTAGAGGCATGTTTTATTAATGTTGATCATCTTTTCTCATTACAGAAAAGACATTCATTCTTTGTATACAATTTAGCTCTTGCCCCTTTGTATACAATTTGGAAAATAGATACAGAAAAAAGAAAAATCATCAATAAATTTATCATCGGATAGTCACTTTAAACACTCATTTCTTTTCATGTGTGTAGTTTGACAGACTTTTACGTATTTGCTCCTTTGCAACCACCATCTGTAACAAAATGTAGAATATTCTTAACACACCGGGAAACTTTCTTGGCTCTTTTCATGGGTAAGTTCTGACTTCCGTTACTATGCTACTATAAACAAATAAACAAAGCTACCATCTCTCTACCATTAATCATCTTCCTTCCTGGCTACTATTGAATTTCACCTACATGGAAGCATCTAGTATGTATTTTTGTGACTGGGTCCTTCCATTCAACATTACGTATTTGACATTTTATCATATCTTTACATGTGAAAGAAGGATTTTCCCTCCTGTGTAAGAATCCATTGTATGATTGTGTCACAGTTATGTATCTAGTTATGGAGAGTGTCCCAAACTCTTATGTCTTAATTTCTTGCACTCTTTTGTCCCTCCAGAATCACCCAGATAGATCTACCCAATCCTGCTGGAGTCTGGGAAGCCATGTTGGGGAGGCCCAGGCATCCCGCCGGAAGCTCTGGTTGCCAGAGAGCACCTGGCAGGTGTCCCCAGCATGGAGTCAGGTTCTCATCCATCACCTCTGCAGCTAACTCCTTCAGGGCACATCAGGGGGTCCCACGCACCCTATGTCTCAACTCAGTATAGACAGTTGCCCCCAAGGCTCAATCAAGGAAATACAGTAGCAGGAGGTGGATCTATCTAGATGAATCTGGAAAAAAACAACAGAGTACAAGAAATTAAGACATCAGAGTTTGGGAGACTCAGCAGTGAATATTTCCATGTATTCTCTGATGTACAATATAAAATAGTCCACATATCAGGATATACTAAGGAAAGCAGACTTCACCAGTTCTCAAAATGGGTCCCTCATCTCTTTTCAAGTCCACATTTCCCTCGAGAGTAAGTTCTGACTTCAGTCACTATGTTACTACAAACAAATAAGCAAATTCTTCATCTCTCTGTTAGTGGAATGTAACGTGTTTGTCATGTTCATTTTGTCCCAGGATGACGTGACCAAGTAACCCTTGCATCTCCCCTGAAGAGTCCAAAACATGCTTCAGAGATGGATTTTTTTTTGGATGTTTAGCCTTTAGATTCTGCTTTGTGTCCTCTTAGGTGCAGTATCTTAGGCAAAGTCACTTCTCTGAAAGACTCATCTTCACTATTTTAAAAATCTGACTGTCAGTGGCGCCTTCCAAAAGATGGGAGAGGCCCAGGACATTTGGTATGTTGAAAGACAAGAGTGATGTATTACAGTGAAAATGAAGTATAGATGGTAGAGAATTTGATTTTGAATATCTGGCTTCCCATCCCTGAAGGGTTTGTGATGTCAGGAGTCTACAGCTAAATATCTATCTATCTATCTATCTATCTATCTATCTATCTATCTATCTATCCCAAGATCTGTATCTAGATATACAGATAGATAGAGATATGGATATACAAGTAGGTACAGTTGTAAGAGTTTCTTTCTTTCCTGATGATGAGTAGCTCCTGAGAAGATTCCTCTACATGCTGGCATTGAGAAAATCCCCAGTGTAGGAGTACACTGTATACTGTCTCGCCGATCAAGCCCAAGTGAATACACTCAGCCCCTGAATTCCAGAGAGGATTCGTGGGTCCACAGCAGGCAAGGCCACGTGGCTGCTGACTAATGGACCAATGGAGGACCTCTGTCTGTTTGGCACCATCTTACATTCTGCCCCATGGCCTTCCACTTGGATGTGGGATCTGGTTCGAATAAGGGTTCGGGCCCCATTAGACATTGGTTGAGGAAAACACTCACTTCTCATTGAAAATTTAAACAGAATGATTGGTCTCCTCTCGGGCCCCACCCAAAAGCTATCCAGAACTAAGTTCTTTAGGAAGAAACCATTACTCGTGAGGTAATAGATGTAGAAATTCTCTGACAAGGGACTCTGACTTCATACTTCCTGCTGATCTATCTTACTGCCTTGTGAGGATCTGGCCTTCGGCTAATGTGCCCCAACAAGGAACTAACTGGGCTGAGGCTGGGACAGAATCATGGCCCCCAGAGACACCATTCTTCTCTGTCTTGGTGAGTCCTGAATTGCAAGTGGCTCGGTGGGGGAACGGAAGAGAGGGAGTCCCGAAACAGTCCATGTCCCTCTTACTGTGAGGATTCAGTGACTTTGTGGCTGCCAAGGAGATTCTGGGCTCCTTAGTGGAGAGTTGGCCTTTGCCCAGATGTCTGACTGCCCAAGCACAAGTGGCTTGTGGGCCTGTTCAACCCGTCTCATACTGTCTAGAGATTCAGGGTGGGTCCAGCTTTCCTATGGATCAGAGCCTTGGGGCCTGCAGTCTAGGAGATAAAACTAAAAGATGAGCCTGAATGCTATCCTTTCTGGGGGAGGGGATGACACCCTGCATGCCATTAATCAGGGTGAATTGAAACAAGGACTATTGTTGAAACCAGAAAACTGATCTTTTTTGAATGTTTCTCTTCTAGTGCTCTGTCTGAGCCAGAAGATTCGGGCACAGGAAGGTAAGTGTTCCCCTAAATCTTTCCCAGATACCTTCTACCTTGGAACAGAAGGGTTAGAAGGACAGTCAAAAGCCCAATGAATTCCAATTTTATTCCCCATCTGAGCCATCTCTGCTGTGTTTCCCTCTCCAGACCCCTCAAACGCATCATGCTCAGCCCTGGGTTTGGTGTTTGCTTCCCTGAAGCTGTCTGTCCCATATCAATGACATGTATTTCACTGACTGTTCACAGCTGCAAGGGTGAGGAAGTTGGGAGCCATCGGTGATTGCACAATATCTGTCCCCATGTCAGACCTACTTGTTTTCACAACCTCTTTCTCTCCACTACATACACTTTGCTTCACTCAGCAAGATGTTGCCTTAGTCCTGCCCTCCTGTGCAGTCTGTGTGCAAGTAGCTCTCAGTTAAACTGTACATTCAGTCACCTCAGCTACTGCCTTGGCCTTTCCTAATGGATGGAATCCCATGTCTATCCAGGTCTTCTCTCTTCCAGTTCCTTCTAAAGACTATAACCTGAATTACTTGTGTGTTTAAAACACAAATACGTTTATCACCCTTGTAGAACCCATCAGGGGTCTAACTTCAGATAAGCCTACTGATGTGGCCATGGCCAGGGCTCTCTGGCTGTGCCGGCTGGGCTGCTCCTGCTCACCCAAGCCCATCTTCCATTCTCCCAGTGAGCCTCTGCTCCTCTCTCACTCTGACCTTGTTTTCGTTTGTCCCATACCTATCTGCACTTTATTATCCAGGACCTTCTCTTGTTGTTCCTGTGATCCACACTGCTCCCAACCTGCCTGTCCACATTGCCTAGAGTACTCATCTTCATGTATCAGCTGAGGCCTCACGTCTGTTATCAGATTTCCAAGATCCGTGTCTCTACACTTCCGACTGTATGTCACGACCTCCAATTATATACTTGCCAATTTTTAATGTTTATTTTTGAGAGAGAGACAGAGCGTGGATGGGGGAGGGGCAGAGAGCGAGGGAGACACAGAATCAGAAGCAGGCTCCAGGATCTGAGCGGTCAGCACAGAGCTCGACATGGGGCTTGAACTCAGACTGCAAGATCATGACCTAAGCCAAAGTCGATGCTCAACAAACTGAGCCACCCCAGTGCCCCTACACTTGCCTATTTTTAAAAGTAGTATCTGTCATTTCTCACATTATCATTCCTCTAAGTCTTAACCAGACTGGGTAGGTCAGAGTTTCCCAACCTCAGTTCTATTGACATTTGGGAGCAGATAATCCTTTGTTTGGATGGAGGTCCTGTGCATTGTAAGATTTCTGGCCTTTACCCAGTAGATGCCAACAGTACCTCCTGACCCCATGTGACAGCCAAAAATGTCCCCAGGCATTACCACATTGTTCCCTGGGAGGCAAAATTGCCTTCTGTTGAGAACCACTAGTTTGGGTCATGATGTTAAATAAGCACTGTATCTGCATTAATGGAGATATCCATTATCTCTCCATCTATTTTGGAAAAACAAAAGCACAGAGGTACTGGTGAGTGAATACTATTAAATAAAAGGAAGTTCTGCGGTTTTTGGTAAATACAGTCCACACCTTCCACAGCCACCTGTAGCAAGTTGGTCTTCCCTGATGGCAATCCTCATGAGAATGGCAAATTCCCTTTATATCCCCCCCTCATAGAGCTGCACTTGAGCACAGAACTATGAGGTCTAAAAAGGTGATAAACCTGATAAAGGAACCAGCAGGTTTGGAGTTGTTCCTGAGGGTTGCCATGGCAACAGAACACCAAACAGACTTTGTGGCAGACTAGTGGTTGCTTAGGGCTGTGAGAAGGAGTGACCTCGGTGTATTCAGGGTCTCCTTTGGGGTGATAAAAATGCAAACAGAGGTGATGATTGGACAACATTATGAATGCACCAAATACCACTTTAAAAATAATTAATTGTATGCTATGTGAATCTCACCTCAAAAAGAAAATAAACATGAAAAGGAGTTCAGTTCCTCAAAAGGCTGAACATAGAATCATCATTTGATCTAGCAATTCCACTCCTACGTATACAACCAAAGGAATTGAAAGCAGGAACTCGAAAGATATTTGTACACCAATACTCAGAGCAGCATTATTCACAACAGCCAAAGATGTAAACAACCCAAATATCCATTGACATGAGTGAATAATCAAAATGTGATCTACACATACAAGGGAATGCTATTTGGCCATTAAAAAGAAGGGTATCCTGACATGTGCTACAACATGCATGAACCTCGAAGATATTATGCTAAGTGAAATACACCAGACATGGAAAGACAAATATTTGATACAGGTACCTTGAATAGGCAAATTCATAGATAGGAAGTAGATCAGATGTTCTTGGTGGCAGAGGAAGGAGAGAATGGAGAGTTACTGCTTAATAGTTACAGAGTTTCTATTTGGAGTCATGAAAAAAATTCTGAAAATAGAGGTCATGGTTGTGCAGTATGATGAATGTAATTAATGCCATTGAACTGTACACTTAAGAAATGGTCGAGGGGCCCCTGGGTGGCTCAGTGCATTGAGCAGTTGACTTGACTTCAGCTCAGATCATGATCCCAGGGTGTGGGACTGAGCCCTGGGTCCATGCTCAGCATGGAGCCTCCTTGGGATTCTCTCTCTCCCTCTGCCCCTCTGCCCCACTTGTGCTCTCTCTCACTTTCTCTAAATTAAAAAAAATTTTTTAAATGGTTGAAATGGTGAATTTTATGTTATATGTATTTTTCTACAATTAGAATATACCAAAAAATATTTTAAAAAGGAAGGAATCTTAGGTCTTTCACACCTTCATTTATTTGTGTTTCCCCCACAGAGAAGAAAACCACTATGGTTTCTCCATGGCGGGCCACTTGAGTCTGGACTCTATTTTCTTCCAGGGGATTTTCCTGTTCCTATTATATCTGCCACACCTGGTTCTATGGTTCCCTGGAATGAGTCTGTGAAGATCCTGTGTTGGGGAACTCCCGAGTCTTACTTGTACCAACTGGAAATCCTGAGAAACTCCACATTTGAGGTGGTGGAGAAGAAATTGGGATTTCAGGAGAAGGCTGAATTCCTCATTAGCCACGTGAATATGAACACTGCAGGGCGTTATCAGTGCCAATACAGGAAAGAGTACAAATTATCGGAGCCCAGTAAAGCCCTGGAGCTGGTGGTGACAGGTGAGAACACATCCAGTGTCTTCAGCCCTCGGGTGTTCTTTCTTTGTAATTCTTTCAAAGACTTGACTTTTAGAACGGTTTGGGTTTACAGAAAAGTTGAGAAGATAGGACAGAGCATTCCCATAGAGTCACCCACTCTCCCCTGCTGTTAACATCTTCCATTAGTATGGTTCTTTTCTTCCTATTAATGAGCCAATATGGGTAACTTAGCATGTGCTGAGGTCCACGGTTTACTTAGGTTTCCTTAGCTTTTACCCAGTGTCCTTCATCTGTCCCAGGGTCCTATCCCACACTGCATGTAGTTATCATGTCTGCTTAGGTTCCTCTTGGACGTGGAAGTTTTGAGGAGTGCTGGCCAGGTGTTTTGTAGAATAGCCCACTGTTGCAAGTGGTCTGGTGTTTTAAGACAGGGGTAGTGGGGTAACTGGGAGGGAGACCCCAGAAGCACAGTGCCATTTCCACCACATCACAGTGTGGGCACACACCACGCCAGCGAATGTGGCTGTTGATGCTGAGACCGAGCGCCTGCGTGAGGCAGCACATGCAGGCTCTCTCCCAGCTCTTCCCACCTGGGAGGGAGTCACTATGTGCAGCCTGTACCCGCGGAGGAAGAGGTAGTTATGCTCCTATGCTCCCTGCACCAGTGCAGCCCTTGGTTTTAACCCTCTGTCTGGCTTGAGCCTGTGCTTCTAGAAGCATCTTTTTTCCAGAAGAGTTCACCCTGAATTTCCAGGTCTATTTGCTGACATTCTTTTACATAATGTGGTCTCTCTCTGCCCTTGACATAGCTCCTCAAACTCTTTGGATGCTCTCCCCCCTTTTCCTTGACATGTGGGTTGCAATATTGTGATTTATAGTAAGAACTATATATTTGGTCTTAGTTCCTGTTCTTGCCACAGAGTTCCTAAATCCCTTGGAATTTCCTGAGTGATATGAATGACAAAGATGTAACAAACCCCTTTCTACCACTCCTGAGTTAGGTCAAGGAGGTGACTCTAGGATTACCTGGGGGGGGGGGGGCTGCTGGAGATTGAATCAGTCACTAATGGCCAAAGATTCAATCAGTCATGCCTATGTAATGAAGGCTCCATAAGAACCCAAAAGGAGAGATTCCAGATCGGTGAGCACGTGGAGGTGCCGGTAGAGCAGTGCACCAGGATATGACACCTGGACTTATGCCTCTCTACCATTTGGCTGTCCCTGATTTCATACTTTATAACAGACAGTGATCTACTGAGTAAACTGATAGAATTATGGGATGTCCAGTGGGTGTCTCAGAATTTCTTGGTGGTGTGGGCGAAAGCTCTACAGGTCTAATTGGGAACAGAACATCATGTAGGTCTTGTGACTTTAGAAACAAGATCTCTATCTCTTGAAGATGACATCTCATCCAAACCCCACAGGCTGCTTATTTGCTCAGCTCTGTCTGCAATAATTTGGGATGGAGTGTATGTCCATCCGGAAGTAGTAAAATAGGAAGTTCCCAGCTCCCATTCCTTTGGATCAAGGAATATCAGCGTCTTTCCTTCCCTTAGGATGGCCCAACATGGCTGTTGGGGATAAAAGGAAAAGGGTGAAAAATCTTGCTAATACCTCACTGTCTTTTCTTTAAGGCTCATATGACAAACCCTCCCTCTCAGCAGACCAAGGTGTGGTGGTGGTACTGGGAGACAATATTTCCCTGCAGTGCAGCTCAACACACAACCCATTTGATAGATTTTCACTGACCAAAGAAGGAGGAGCCACCCTGTCACAGCCCCAAAATGGAGTACACCAAGGCAACTTCGTTCTAGGTCCTGTGAATCTCAGCTTCTCAGGAAACTACAGGTGCTATGGTTGGTACAGTAGCAGCCCTTATGTGTGGTCGGCCCCCAGTGATGCTCTGGGGCTTGTGGTCACAGGTAGGTGCACCCCAGCCCCGAGTCCTCCTTCTCAAGGCCTTGGCATCAGGCAGGAATATGGAGCGGTGCACTGAGAAAAAACAGTGGGGTGGTAGAGGGCTATTAATGGAAGGACTATTGCTGGGAAGTGGGGATCTACCCAAGGGATACAGAAGTGCTGATGCATAGGGGCACATGTACCCCAATGTTTATAGCAGCACTTTCTACAATAGCCAAATCACAGAAAGAGCCTAAATGTCCATCAAAGGATGAATGGATCAAGAAGATGTGGTATATATACACAATGGAGTACTATATGGCAATGAGGAAGAATGAAATCTGGCCATTTGTAGCAAAGTGGATGGACCTCGAGGGTGTCATGCTAAGTGAGATAAGTCAGGCAGAGAAGGACAGATACCATATGTTCTCACTCCTAGGTCTAACAGGAGAAACTTAGCAGAGGACCATGGGGAGGGGAAGGGGGAAAAAGAGTGAGGGAGAAGGAGGGAGGCAAGCCATGAGAGGCTCTTGAATACTGAGAACAAACTCAGGGCTGATGGGGGAGGGGGAGAGGGGAAGAGGTGTGAGGGGCATGGAGGGGCACTTGTGGGGAAGAGCACTGGGTGTTATATGGAAACCAATTTGACAATAAACTATAAATAAATTTTTTAAAAAAAACAAAGGACTGTGAAGAGAAAAAGACATTCATCCATGTCCCATTCAGCCTTCACACCCTCGCTTAGAGTTCGCAGACAGTGCCCTTGAAAACCACGTGGTCTGCTGAGAATGGAGAGGCCAACGTTCAGACTCATGTGAAGGGTGTTGTTGAGACACAGATCCCAGACACCACCTTAGACTGACCCGCCTCTCTTTTTTCACATGCTTAGTTGCATCTGGGAACCCTTAAACTAATCTTCACTACTAGGCTCCGCTCTGATTGGCTAGAAGCTCTAGCACGAGATCCATTATTATAGTGTTTGCATCGCTCAGCTCAGCAAGACAAGTTACAGAAAAGAAAGTAACTGCTGAGTGAGGCGACCACTTTCATCTCTCTCATCCACATTGCTGCAAATGGCAAGATTTCATTCTTTTTATCACTAGGTAATATTCTGTTGCATGTATACACCACATCTTCTTATCCATCCGCCAGTCAATGGACATTTGAACTCTTTCTGTAATTTGGCTGTTGTTGATAGTGCTGCTACAAACATGGGGGTAACTGTAGAGGATATAGTTCAGGAGCAGAGCATTTGACTGCAAGGCTTTGACTAGACTTTGAGGGAAGTCAGTACATGAAGAGGGAATGAAGAGCAAACACAGCATCCCCACAGTCACCTCCTTTCCTGTTCACCGGAGGCCCCTTGGACCCAGGCTTACTAAGTATGGCACTCATGCATGCATGAGCTCACTGAGGAGGGGGGTTGAGTGGGACCACAAACAGGGAAGTGAGTTCCCTTTTCAGGGCTCTGGGTTGGGATGAAACTGAACATGACCAATGATTGCTCATCTCCTTTGAATTATGTCCACAGATAGAATGAATCAAGATCACACAATGGAGAATTTGATCCGAATGGGCATAGGAGGACTGGTTCTTGTGGCTCTCTTGGCCCTAGTCATTGAAAATTGGCACAACCATCGGGTCCCAAACAAGGAAGACTGGCCAGATTTTCCTGAACTGAGCCGGAGTAAACACAAATGTCAGACAGACTCGACCTCTGGATAAAACCCTAAGAGCTACCAGGTAGACACCTGTCACTGAAATAGAAATGAGTCAGCTCTTGCAGAGTCCTGTGGAGCCACCGGGAGAACATAAGGGAGAAAGAGGCACTAACAATTTTGGATCCATTTTCAAACCAACCCATGGTGTTTTCTCTTATGGATCTAATATGATCGTGCACCACCCTTCTAGATGTTGGTGATAAAATCCTCGGTACAGTCTTGTCTTAACTCAAGACAAGTGAGTTTCCAGAGACAAAAATCAAAGTATTCCTAGTTCTCAGTACTGACTGTTCTTTCCCAGCCTCTACAGAAGGGCTGGCTCAGGGCTTCAATCTGTCTTGAATTTACCACCCAAACCGGGTACCCTCACATCCTCCTGGGTAAGACCTTGACCCTTAGAATGCCATTAATTATTAATGTCACCAATTAATTATCAATACCGTCCATTCAACGTACCACATATCCTATGACATGAGTGCTCCTAGTTTTCGCTACACTGACATTTGTGTTAACACATATTTTCCCTGTTGCTAAGAAGACTCTCCTGTGCTGAGGAAACTAACGTTTCAAAAGGTCTCATGCCTCCAGGGCAAAGTCGATAGACTTGTGAAAATGGCCCCAACAATGGTCTCCTCTGAGTTTTCTCACTTCTTTGAGCTGCTTAGTCTACTGACCCAGCTCTTTGTAGTATCTGTCATGAGGTATGCAAAACATAAACTACTGGAAATATTTATTGAGATTATGAATAAATAAGTTGATGAAGGACATGTTAGATATTGGGCCACATAAAACCATGAGGAAGTGCCACAGTTTCAGCGTAAGGCTAAACAGAGATTTTACATCAGAGCCAGGATTGGGACCTGAGAGATGTAATGGGATTTGATTCCACAGAGGGATAAGATTAGATTCACACTCAGTTTTGTCTACGCCAGGGCCTTGTGTGGAAAAACATACTGTAAACCTGGGAATAAAAAGATCCTTCCCTCCCAGAAAAAAGACGATGTTATCTGGTAGCCATGATGACAAAGAGCCACCAGAGCCAGTTTTTTCTTTGTTGACATTTATTTATATTTGAGAGTCAGAGAGAGACAGTGTGATCAGGGCAGGGGCAGAGAGAGAGGGAGACACAGAATCCGAAGCAGGCTCCAGGCTCCGAGCTGTCAGCACAGACATGGGACTTAGACCCACCGACTGTGAGATCATGACCTGAGCTGAAGTCGGACTCTTAATGGACTGAGCCCCGTGGGCACCCTGGTGTTGCTGCTCACTCTTTAAGTGATTGAGTCACGGCTTGAAATCCATCATCCCCAACATGGCCAACAGTCTCTAACTAGACATAGTCCTAGGAGTACAGCTGTGAACTTAATATGGAAACTGGGGCTGAACTGAATAGATATAAAGACTTTATAAGAAACCAGAGACAAATTTAATGAGAAGGGAGGCTACCGGTACCTTAGTGTGTGGTGTCCAAGGAAAACACTCCAGGTTTAGGGGCGTATTCCCTGAAAGCAGCACACAGCACCTCTGATTAGCTGGACAAAACTTGCCATTGCCTTAACGTTTTTGCGCCTCAGTTTCTTTTCTGCAAACTGGTGGAGTTTATGCAAGGAGCAAATGGGGAGGAAACCCATGAGGAACCTGAGGCTGGACCCATTTTCTACAGTCCAGACCCCACTCCAGCTTGGGCCGTGCCATGGAGATGTTAGCCTGATCCTTTCTGCTGCCGGGAGGTTGACTTAAACCCGGGGCATCCCATCAACTTCTGAAATAATTTCAGAGGAATGTGTTATCAGGCAAGCAGCCTCTGGAGTAGAATCTTGAAGTCTCTGTGAGAAAGAAGGAAATCTGGCCATTGGTAGCAACATGGATGGACCTTGAGGGTGTCATGCTGAGTGAAATAAGTCAGGCAGAGAAGGACAGATACCATACGTTGTCACTCATAAGTGTACCAGGAGACACTTAGCAGAGGACTGTGGGGGAGGGGAAGGGGGGAAATAGTTGGGGAGAGGGAGGGAGGTAAACCATGAGAGACTCTTGAATACTGAGAACAAACTGAGGGCTGACGGGGGTGGAGGAGGGGGAAGGGGGTGACGGGCCTGGAGGAGGCACTTGTGGGGATGACTACTGGGTGTTACATGGAAACCAACTTGACAATAAACTATAAAATAAAATAAATAATAAAAAATAAATAAGAAAAGAATCTCGAAGTCCCTGAAGCAAGGGGTAGAAGAACTTTTTCACAATTCCAAGACAACTACTTCTCTACCCCTGGCGACTTTGTCCCCAAAGGACGACCAGCTCTCTCCTGACACAGGGACCCATTCACTAGGAACCTCACCTTCATGCTATGGATGGACTTTCCGCTGACAGTGATAAGTAAGCTAAGCTGGATTATGGGAGAGAGGTGAGACAAGATGGCCTCTTGGCCTGGAGACATCTTCGTCATCTACAGGTGAGCCTGCCCCATTGTGTCCTGTGGGCTAGCAACCACTGCCTCCCTCCCCCATGCTTTGGTTTCTAAATGTTTCCACAGGCAAGAGTGACTTAAAAACAAAAACCCCATAGCACACAGCCAGGTTTCTCACATACATCAGCGGGGTCCACTCTCCAGAAATGTGGTCAGTGTAAACACTCTGGTAGGTAGTCCTTGGTTCTCACCCACTTCTTCTGCACCCATCCTTCCGGTAAGTCTGTCGAGGCTAAGTTCCCTAAATGATGCAACACAGGAAGCCAGCTGGAAGAAGCCCCCAACTGTGTCCTTGATGAGTCCTCGATGGGAAGACAGGACAGTGGCAACTCACTACCTGACCCTTTTCACGGGGAGAGCCAGACTTCTGATTTGAGGCCAGGATCTGCCCACGTATGGATGTGCAAGCTGGCGTCTCGATCAACGATGACCATCTCACGTGATCTTTTCCAGGAGAAAGATGTTATAGGCACATGAGGGTAATGCCTTTCCTCAAAATGTCCTAAGGATATTTTGGCGGAGACCGTCTAGACAGGGAGCATGGGGGACACGGACTGGGTAGAGAAGAGGAGTCCCGGAATTCGGAGCTGAGGACGGGAGACAGCAGAAAGAAGGGAGTAGAAATCCTTTCATTTTCAGCCACACGAATGAACCCAGAGGACACTACGCTAAGTGAGATCAGTCGGACACAGGACAAACAATACTGACACCATTATATGAAGATGAAACTGTCCTATATTTCGACTTAGGCATTAGTTACATGACTCTGTACGTTTATCACAACTCACACAGAACTAAACAGGAAATGAGTGGATTTTACTATATGTAAATAAGAAAGCAAATGGAATATATTCAACCACAAAATCAAGAAATAAGAACAAAAGGTAAGATGGGGGGAGATTTCCTCACAGAATGTAAGCCACAACATGAATTGGTGTAACATTTCATTTTCAAAAATTGTTTAGACTTTTTGGGGGGAAGTGAACACACTTTGAATTTTAAACTATTTAACATTTTAATATTTAATTTCTGCCTTATAACAGATTAAAGGAATATACTGATGTAAAAAACAGAACATTTTTACCTAAAGAATAGCATTTTGTTGAAACAACATAACAAAGCTTTGGAGATGATCATGTTATCATTCCATTCTGATGACACTAACAAACACATGGCCACCAAACAGAGGGGAGCCAAGGCTAAACACATATTTTTTAAATGATTCTAAGGTTTCTGCTCTGTACCCAGGGCATAATGTCCGCATTTCAGATTTTAGAAGAGGACCCTGAAATGAATGGGTTTCAGGTGGGGCAGACAATTGTCGGAGGATCTAGTTAGACCACAGATATGATCAGATGTGTCTTTACACCTCAGGGTCAGAGGTAGAGGGAAAACGGAACCTTTTCTTGTTAAAAAAAAAAAAAAGAAAGAAAGAAAGAAAACGGAAAAGAAAAAGCACCAGTCAGTGTGAGAGTCCCACGGCAGTTAGTGCTCGGCTTTACCCACCACATCCTGCGCCTCCTCTGGGGTTGCCGGCCTCAGCCTCCGCATTCCCCTCGCGAATCGAGGCTATGACCTCCACACTCACTGCCGTGCTCTGCCTTGGTGAGTCCCCTCCGAGCGGGAGACGGGACCCAGGGGTTTGGGCATGGGCGGAGCGGCGTGGCTCATGCGGCTGTCTTCCAGGGCTGTCTCTGGGCCAGACCATCGGCACCCAGACGCGTGAGTCCCTCCTTCAGAGCCCCCGCGTCTCTCTTCTGGGCCCAGGCTAAGTATTCACCTACCCACAACCAGAGGAGGGGACAGGGGCTCCGGTGTGCCAGGAAGGCTTGCGCCAGCAACCAGGGGGAAATGCGGGTGGGAAGGTGCCTTATGTGAACGTCAGCCTCTGATTCCCTTCCAGAGATTCTTTCAAAACCCATCATCTGGGCCAAGCCCGGTCTCATGGTCCCGAAGGGAAAGCCAGCGCAGATCTTATGCCAGGGGCTCCCCGGGGCTGCTGAGTACCAGCTGTATTTCGAGGGACGCCTCTCTGCCTGGCAGAGCCCGAGCCGGACGAGAGGAAGGACCACAGCCTCGTTCCCCATCTCGGCCATGACGCTGCTCACCGCAGGGGAGTACAGGTGCACTTACCGAAGTGGGGAGCTCTGGTCAAGTCCCAGTGACCCTCTGGACCTGGTGGTGACAGGTACTGTCCCATTCTGTCTGGGACCATCCCCTGAGCCTGAATCCTGGGCAGGGGCACCATTCACTAATCTCCTTTAGTGGCGTCCAAACCTCACTCCACGGTTATCTGTGAGCTCGGGGCGGATTTGTCAGAGGCCAGTTTCCCCAGGTGAGATGTTCTGAGACAGATGTTTGCATGCATCTGGGGAGTCCCCTCAAAGATGAGTCCTGTGACGAGGAGTGAGGGCAGCAGGCTAGGCAGGAGGCGAAGGTGGACCCGGGGGTGGTTTCCGCAGACACCCCAGCCAAGCCAGTGTGGAGCTCTGGACCAGGACGGCCCTTCCTAGTGGTCTCTAGTGGAGGAGAGCCCCTCCCGGGGGGGTCCGTGCAAACATCCGTGCTTTGGTGGCAGTTGCTTTGTAGCAGGAGAAGACAGACCATGAGTCAAGTTTATGGTAAATCTATCAATCACAAGCACAGGAGGAGGAAATAACAGCACAAAAAAAGCAGGACAGTCCGTGTTGGGAGGGAAAGCCCTCCCAGTTAAGGGGGCTCAGAGGAGGGAAGCTATTCTCCCCCTTAAGCAGGTATCAGAATCTCTTAGGGGGTTGGTGAAACGCAGGCGGCCTTAGTGCACCCACGTGCATAAAAGCCCTGTCCACGGTGGCCAAACGGTAGCTACAACCCCAGTGTCTACAGGCCAAGGAACAGGTAAACAAAATGTGGTCAATGCACACAGCAGAATATTGTTTGGCCTTAAAAAGCAAAGAAATGCTGATCCACCTGCTACAATGTGGACAAACCTTGAGTACATTATGCTCATGAGATAAGACAGTCACACATCGACAAGCCCTGTCTGGTTCCGCTTCCACAGGGGACCCAGGATGGCCGAGTGCATAGAGACAGAAAGCAGGACAGCGGTCATCAGGGGCTGGGGCTAGGGATGGGGCGATGCTGTTTAGTGATGGGGACAGAGTTCCAGATGAAAATATTTGTGAGGATGGATGGTGGGGACAGCTCACAGAGCAGGGCAAATGTGCTTAGTGCCGCTGGACTGTGCCCTTAAACATGGTTAAGATGGGGGGCGGAGACTGGGGGCTCAGTAGTTTAAGTGTCTTTGGCTCAGGTCATGATCTGTGGTTTGTGGGTTCGAGCCCCGCATCGGGCTGTGTGCTGACAGCTCAGAGCCTGGAGCTGCTTCAGATTCTGTGTCTCCCTCTCTTGCTGCCCCTCATCCGCTTGTGCTCTGTTTATCCCTCAAAAATCAACACTGTTTTTTAAATTTTTAGTGGTTAAGATGGTAAATGTTATGTTACATGTATTTTATAACAATTGAGAATAATAATTTTTTTAAACATAGATGGCTGCCCTTCCCCTGAATTTCTGACGCAGTGGGTCCGGGCAGGAGCCTGGGAATTTGAATTTCTAAAAAAAAAAAAAGCCTTCAGGCGATGCTGATGTCACTGGTCCCCCCTGGGGGGGGTCTCTAACTCAGAACCACTGATGGGGGCAATTCCCAGAGGGAGACTCATATTAATGCCCCTGGAAGCTGGAGGAGCCAGTGTGTCAGTCTCGAAGGGAGACATCGGGGAGGGTGTGTCCATGACCGAAACAGAGCCAGAGAGATTTAGGCAAGTGACATCCTGGTCTTCGGGCCAAGGGGGACTGGGGATGCGGGAGGTGGTATAAGGACTCTTAACCTACCGACTCCTCCTCCCACAGAACTGTATGACACACCCACCCTCTCTGTTCACCCCGGGCCGGAGGTCAGCTCAGGGGACAATGTGACCTTCTCCTGCCGGCTAGAGACTGCAACAAACATGTTCCTTCTGCTCAAGGAGGGCGGACCCGGCCGCCCGCAGCCCAGATACGGGGACACCCAGGTGGAGTTTCGCGTGGGCCCTGTGACCACAGCCCACAGGGGGACATACAGATGCTTTGGCTCCTATAACAACCATGCCTGGTCTTTCCCCAGTGAGCCTGTGGAGCTCCTGGTCACAGGTGAGGAGCCCCCGGGTGCCCCCACGTGCTCTTTGGAACCCCAAGTGAACCCAACCAGGGATGAGAAGGCAGCAAAGGGACAGGTGGGGGGACGCAGGGGGCTCCTCCCTCCTCATCCACACTCACCTTCTGGAGGCCGCGCTGATTGTTCCTGAGGAAGAAGGCTGGAGGGAGGGGCGGGGGGCCCAGGGCCCAGAGGAAAGCAAAGTCCTTACCTGTTTTCTTCACTTGCTCTCTTCACTCCCAGGTGACGCTGGGGACACCAGCCTTGCACCCACAGAATACACCTCCTTTTCTGGTGAGTAACGGGTGCTTCTAAACTTAGGGGAGGGAGCAAAGCCTCCAGTGCCACCACAAACATGGCATCCACCCAAAATGTCCAGTGATGGCATAGCACTAGCCGGGCCTGCCGCTCCAGCAGCGGAGCAGACAAGCGTCCCCTCTTTTATCTCCGAGGGAGACAGATCATGGTCAAAGTCAGCCAATTACATAGCACATGAGGAGCAAACGGTGGTGTGTACCACAGACAAAGCACAAAAGGGGTTATGGTGACTGGGCGGGGGTGGGGGCAGTTGGACAAATGACCAAGGGCTGGGCTGGCTACAGATAGTCTGAATCGTCCTCACCAAGCAAATACCTCAAAGAACCGAAGGCGTTAGTCCTGTGGCTATGCAGAGAAAGAACATTCCAGAGAGAGGGATCAGCCCCTGCATTTGCCCCGAGTCAGAGGGATGGCCAGGGTGACAGAGGAGGAAGAAGCCATGTTGACTGACTTGATGAGGGAGCTGAGGGTCAGACACAAGACTTGCCCTGCTCCAAGCCCTGGGGCTGGATTCCTCCCTCAGGGCCCCCCTGCCCCTTGGCTCTTCCTCTCTCCTGCCAGATGAAGCCACTAGGCCAGAAGCATGGGGCCGGGCCCTGGAAAAACTGCAGAGGGCCATGGGGCCGTCTGAGGGCAGGAGAGGCTGGGACAGAAGGGGCCAGGACCATCTCTTTCCCCCACTTCTCCACTCTCCTTGTCATCCACAGGCTCTTGGGACCCCTACCTGTTAACCACGGACACAGCGGTCCAGCAAGGTAGGCAGGCAGAGGGAGGCTGCAGGCTGGGAAGGAGCGTGATCTGGAAAGGACAGAGGGACAGAGACTGGGTGAGGGGGTGCCTGACAGTGACCACTCTGTTCTTCTGACCCCAGACTCTGTCCTCTGGAATCACACTGCCCAGAATCTCCTTCGGATGGGTCTGGTTTTCCTGGTCCTTGTGGTGCTCGGGTACCTCCTGGCTGAAGACTGGCTTTGCAGGAGGAGAAGGCAAGAGGGAGCCCACAGGGCTTCGAGTCAGGAACGCGGGAGAAGATTCAGGACACAGTGACCCCTGGACAAATGACCAAGGGCTGGACTGGCTACAGATAGAGCTGAAAGCTGACCTTGACCTTGGGCTATGTGAGCTCAGTGTTGTGCCCGTGGAGGGAGGTTCTCTGCAAGACAATGCGTTGGGTTTGGCAAAGCTTCCTGGGGGAGGCGGGAGGTGGGTTGCAGATGTTAAATTTCTCCTGCAGACAGATCATATTGTCTCTTCTGGGGTCTAAGCATTTTTGTGCCTGCCTAATGCAAACCAAAATTCTAACCTCACTGGCCTTCCCAAAAAATATTTCCTTCGTTAACAGCATGGCTGCGGAATATTGCTGGAAAGCTTTGGTCTTTATCCACATTTCTTCTTTCCTTCGCTGCAACATGCCATCCAAGATATTTAACAAGCAGTACAGAATAGGCATTTGTGACTGGCCCAGCTATCTGAGTGTGTCCTGGCTGGGTCTCAGCCTTGGCCCAACTCCTCTGCCCCTACGCCACCACACGTTCTGTCTTCTTCGCTTCTTTATCCGTACTTTGCCTTGTTCCTCAGGGCTCCTCCAAGAAAGTTCTCCAGACCCTCCAGCTTGACTTGAGATATCACTCCATGCCCCCAAAGCACCTATTTTTTTCTCTAGAACAGCACTGGGACTGTCCCCTTGCATATGTATCCATTTTCCTGTCTCTACAGTGAACTCTTGCAAATTAAGTCCATGACAGATTTGATGGCTGTGCTCACAGCTCCCGCACTAAGAGAGTCCTCAGAAAACACACGTCAGATCAATGGATAGATAAATGAGGCTGTCGCACAAGCTTAGACTTGAGATTGCTGAGTACGGTCCTTGAAATGCTGTCCAGACACTTTGTTCCTTGAGGATTTCTCCTTGACCAAACCATTAATATAAATATTTTATGGGTCCCTGCCGCCCTCAAGATTATCACACCTCACATGGGTCAAATCCATTCTATTAATCTTGGGTTTCCTGTCATATATCAGAGAACGCCATTTCCAACCTCAAAAGGGTAACATGAATATTTAATGAGATAAAGAATATCAAGATTACTTTGGCTATTCCGGTTTTTTTGTGGTTCCATATGAATTTTAAGATAGTTTGTTCTATCTTTGAGAAGAATGCTGGTGCAACTTTGATGGGGATTGAATTGAATGTGTAGATTGCTTTGGGTAGTAATGACATTTTCACAATGTTTATTCTTCCAATCCATGAACAGGCAATGTTTTTCCGTTTCTTGGTGTCTTCTTCAATTTCTTTCATAAGTCTTCTATAGTTTTCAGCATACAGGTCTTTTACATCTTTGGTTAGGTTTATTCC
>NC_043715.1:56256412-56280169 GCF_006229205.1 Suricata suricatta
ATTGGGTTTTCCATGTAGAGTATCATGTCGTCTGCAAAAAGGGAAAGTTTGACTTCTTCTTTGCCGATTCTGATGCTTTTTATTTCCTTTTGTTGTCTGATTGCTGATGCTAGGACTTCCAACACTATGTTCAGCAACAGTGGTGAGAGTGGACATCCCTGTTGTGTCCCTGATTTCAGGGGGAAATCTCTCAGTTTTTCCCCATTGAGGATAACATTGGCTGTGGGCTTTTCGTAAATGGCTTTTATGATGTTTAAGTAAGTTCCTTCTATCCCAACTTTCTCGAGGGTTTTTATTAAGAAGAGATGTTGTGTTTTGCCAAATGCTTTTTCAGCATCTATTGACAGGATCATAAGATTTTTTTCTTTTGTTTTGTTGCTGTGGTGTATGACATTAATGGATTTGCGAATATTGAACCAGCCTGTAACCCAGGAATAAATCCCACTCGATCATAATGGATAATACTTTTTATATGCTGTTGAATTCAATTTGCTAGTATTAAAAAAAAGAATATCAAGAAACCAGCATAGGCTCTGAAACGTGTAGGGTAACTCAACATATGGTAACCCTAATTATTCCCAACTACAGGGAATTGAAAGTAGCACCAACTGCTACCTCACTACCAGTAGACAAATACTAAATGTTCTTTTTGTTGTTCTTCTTCTTCATCTGCTGGGGGTTCAAGGTCCAAGATTTTCTGTTGAGGCTGAATCATAGTCATCATTTCAAGATGTGATGGACTTAAGTGGAGTATGTTTGTAATATTCCAAATATTCCCTATTCTAACTGATGGCAGGAAACCCACCATTTCAAGGGGGAAAATCATGTCATGTGTCAGGCAGAAGAATTTTGGGTCCCCAGATAGAAATGCAGGGGCTTGAGAGCCCCCTTAGAGGAATGGAGGGGTCTCTTCCACACCAAGCTCTTCTCCCCATGGCTCCAAGTCGAAATCTTCCAAGACTGGTCAATAGGACAAAGCCAAATGGTTAATAGCATTCCTCTTTTTGAAATGTTAGACCTGGTTTGTATTGCAGACAGCAAAATGAAGCATAAGGAAGAAGGGACAGAGGGAAAGGGGAATGAAGTACTGGCCAATTGTTTGCTATGAAATTTATTGGAAATACTTGAAAAGATTTCCATTTATTTCTCAATGGTTAGAGTCTAATAGCTTGACCCCACTTGGATGCCACGGAGACTGGGAAAGATAACCGTTACTCCAGGTGTCTCTGTGACAACACAAATACTGGTATTTCTCTGACCAGTGGAGTGAGAGTGGATGTGACAGGTGAAAGGTACCTGCAGTGTCTGTTACAAGAGACTGCTGTGTGCTGGGCACTGATGAAGGTGTCACGAAGGTAAACATTCTTGCCAGAACAGAACTGACCGTCCACAAGTGTAGATCTTAAGGAAAGTGAGTGAACACATTGAAGGGGGATAAGACGGAATACAGGAGGCCAGTGGAGCCTCTTTCTGTGCAAAATTCCGGGACATAGAGGGGCACCTGGGTGGCTCAGTCGGTTAAGCATCCGACTTTGGCTTAGGTCATGATCTCATGGTTCATGGGTTCGAGCCCCACGTTGGGCTCCACACTGGCAGTGCAGAGCCTGCTTGGGATTCTCTCTCTCTCTCTCTCTCTCTCTCTCTCTCTCTCTCTCTCTCTCTCTCTCTCTCTCCCTCCCTCCCTCCCTCCCTTTGTCTCTGCCCCTCCTCCACTTGCACTTTCTCTCTAAATAAATAAATAAATAAATTCCATGTCAGATGAGGAAAGGGATCCCAGTGGCAGGTGTCTGCCCCCGTCCAAGCACAGTCTCACGCGTCAGACAGGGTGAAAGCCATGCAGGACAGCCCGAGCTGCGATCAGGAGAGAAGCGGAGGCGCTGGGTGACGCTGGGCACAGACAAAAGCAGCAGAGCAAGCACAGCCAGGAAGCCACGTCCTAAATGCACATTTTATCCTTAAGGCATAGGGAGCTCATTGAGCATTTTGGTCACAGATGAGATAGGATGACTTGTGACCCCCATTTTTGCAGAGAGAAGGGACTATGCAGGAGAAAACAAAACCATGGAGCAGCAGACAACAGAAGAGTTGAGAATGTCACCTCTTTCTGGGCTTGACAACCAGGAAGATGACCGAAAATATGTCCGGTAACCCAGAGGGAGGCCCAGCGATAGATGATGGGCGCTGGTCCCGAGATGGTTAATATTTGCCACCGTTGTTATTTCTTGGGATTTCTGAGCCCGTTAGATCCCAATATTGACTTGAGGTTGTCAGCCTTCACAAAAGACCAGCCCGGGTTGTGCGTGAAATTGTCCTGAAGCTACAGATCAATTTAGTGAGAATTATCATCTCTTCCTCCTTCCAGTGCATGCAGGACTGAACCCTAAATAGGTTATATTTTGCCTTGTATTTACATGCTCCCTGATTTCTCTAAATAATATCATGTAGTCCTCTGTGTACAGAATGTGCATGTCTTTTGTTAGATGTCCACCAGCTACGTCCCCTGGTTATGTCACCTCCAGATCAATCCCTAGTGACATGACTTTGATTTTGTAAGTGGTATCAGTCTTCAAATAATTTTACCAACATTGTTGCTGGTATTATAACATTTCATGAAAACACAGGTGTTTCTTCCTTTCCATTTCTTGGTGTTTTTTTTTTATGTATCATATTTTATTACAGAATTTTTTAGTGTTGCTATATTTAGTACTTGGAAGAAAATAGAGTTAAAGGATGATATAATGAATAAATGTGTTAACAGCTCTAATAAATAATAAATAAAATTGGTTTCTTTATAGTAAATGCATATTCAGTGGTCTTACAAAGTTCACTTCTTAATTTTAGCAGTTTTAGATTATTTCAGATTATTTCTACATTTAAAAAATTTTAGAATTTTTTCGTAAAATTGATTTCCTTTTTTTGTCTTTTTTGTTATGGTATAATTGCTTTTTATTATTTTTATTTTTTATTTTAAAAAATAGTTTATTGTTAAATTGGTTTCCATACAACACCTTTTTTTTTTTTTTTTTTTTTGTCTTACCACCTGGTTAGAATCCCAGGATATTAATGGATAGCAAATGTCCTTCTTCTTAGTAGTAATATTGTGGGGAATATTTTTTCTCAAGCTTTTATTTAAATTCCAGTTAGTTAGCATACAGTGTAATATTAGGTATAGAAGTTAGTGATTCAACACTTCATACATCACCTGGTGCTCATCACAGGTGCCCTCTTTAATCCCCACATATTTTAAGGGGAATATTTTCATATCTTACCATTAAGTGAGCAAATTGTTAGAATTTTTTAATAGATACTTATTGTCCCTATTAGGAAATCCCTTTGTATTCTTGTTCTGCTAAGCTTGTTTCCATTTGCAAATGAGAAAGAACATACCCAGTGATCCCAGGTAAGAGACTCCTACGTTATTCTAGATGACAGGTGATAATGACTCAGAGAAGGTGAAGACTTTTGACATATTTTAGGCACAGAAGCCATACTTCATTTTATTCTTCAGAAATGATGACTCAAAATTATGGAAGCAGCCGTGTCCATCGATAAATGAATGGATAAGGAATATGTGGTGTGTGTGTGTGTATTTGAATATTAGTCATAAAAAATAATAAAATCCTGCCCTTTGCAATGACATGGATGCAGCTATAATGGAGAGTATAATGCTAAGTGAAAGAAGTCAGAGAAAGACAAATACCATATGATTTCATTCATATGTAGAATTTAAGAAATAAAACAAAGAAGCAAAGGAAAAGTGGGGGGGGGAACCCGAGAAACAGACTCTTGACTACAGAGAACAAGCTAATGGCTATGAAAGAGGAGGCAGGTGAGGGCTGGGGAGGAAGGCGAGCACTCGCAGGGATGGGCACCAGCGCCATGTGGAACTGTGGAATGACTACATTGTACAGCTGAATCTAATATTACACTGTACTTTAACCAGTTGGAATTTAAATAAAAATTAAAAATAAAAAGAAACGAAGACTCAGCAGGTGGCAGTGTCAACATGGACTCGGGAACTTGAGTGGATGAAGGGGACACTGCCCATCACTCCTGCCCGTTGGTGCTGATGTCGTAGGTGAACCATGAACCGTGTGGTAAGAAGATGATACATTTGGGACAAAGCCAGAGACACAAATTAATGGTCCGTCTTCCCAAACTGAAAAGATTTTATTTTTTTTATTGAAAGGGAATTGACATAAGGCATTGTGTAAGTCTAAGACGGACCGCAAGATTGTTTGCTACACTTTGATACAGCTGGTTTCATTTTTTTAAATGTTTATTTATTTTTGAGACAGAGCATGAGCGGAGAGAGGCAAGAGAGAGGGAGGGAGACACAGAATTCAAACAGGTGCCCGGTTCTGAGCGGTCAGCACAGAGCCTGATGCGGGGTGATGTTGGGGGGCTGAGGGCCACCTCCTCCCCGACTCAGCCCGACCTCCCTGCCGTCTGCAGTTACTCCAGGCTCTTCCTTAGTCCTGATCACAGTAAGACTGGATCTCCAGCCTGGGTCCTGTTTTCTTCATCCCATTTCAAGCAACAAATCTAGTCCAGAATCAGGATCTGGGGGTGGCAGGGAGGACCTAATTCAGTCTCTGTTAAAACCTGAGTTCCTAAGGCAAGGCATGCCCCTTCTATTTCCACCTTCCGTTTGTCAAAAGGGAGGCCGGTAGCTCCTTCTTGGCGATGTTATGAGGACGTGGTGTCAGGCTAGGGGCAAGGCAGTGCTCCGCCACCGGGACCGACTATTCCAACATTGAGGTAGGAGCAGGAGCGCAAGCTTTAGATACAAAGTTGCGCAGGGAGACGTCCGTCCGCTCCTTCTCTCCCTGGTCCACGGCTCTGAGGACCAATTTTCTGCTCAGCCCCTTGTACTCAGGTGTCAGCCCTCTGGGGTCTGGTTTGTCCACCCCCACACTTCCGCTGAAGCTGTTTTCGTGAAAAATGCTCTTGGCTTCCTGGAACTGGCAGCGGGCACCTCTCAGCTCACCTCTGTTCCTCTGCCGGCTGCATGACCACTTCCTCCTTCAAGCAGCCCCTTGGCGGACCTCCTCTGCCCGTCCTCTGACTGTCTGCACCATCTTGTTACAGGCCCTCCCGCTCCAGGGCTTGCGGGTTCCACGGGAGGCCCGCCCTTCGCCCTTCTCTGGACACAAGTGCGGGCGGGTCTCACTCAAGGCCATGGTTTCAATTTCTCTAAGACAGATGGCCAATAAATCCGTCTCTCTGGACCCCAGTGTTTTCCAGGAATTTGGGGTTATTTATCAGCTACTTGTTTTTTTTTTTTAATTAGGTTTATTTATTTCTGAGAGACAGAGTGAAGCAGAACGTGAGCCAGGGAGGGGCAGAGAAGGAAGGAGACAGAATCCGAAGCAGGTGCCAGGCTCCAAGCAAGTGTTCGGCACTGAGCCGGACGTGGGGCTCCAAACCACGAACCGTGAGATCATGGCCTGAGCGGAAGTCGGATGGTAACCGACTGAGCCACCCAGGCGCCCTTGTACCACCTTTCCTAACCAAGCCGGACTCATCAGCTTCCTATGGCCAAAGTTGTTCTAATTTGGAAAAATCCCAGCCCTGTTCACAGTAGCTCTTCTGTACCGAGGCTCGTGCATCGCTCACCGCTGGGAAGACAAGCCACACAAATCAGGAGGTAAGGATGCATTTCTCACTCACGTGTTCACAGGTGGAGGTCCAGACTTTTTATTACTTCTCCTAACAACTGTCCTTTCTGACAGTTGCCATTTGGAGTTCCGATCAGGTAAAGTCCCTACACATAACTATTTTTAAAAGATTGTCTTATAAATTTGAAGAGTGTTATATATCATACGTGTAATTTCTTCAGTGTATCCAAGTGTTTTCCTGATATATGGTATCAACTGCAACTCACACTTTGATTTATGAGTCCTAGTCGATAAATTTTTTTTTGTTTTTGCTAAATGCTTTCCCCTCTGTATTCTATATTCCATTTAAAAGCCCTTGCAAACTCCAACACACAGTGTCCTCAGTATTTCTGTCAAACACCTTTACCTTTAGATGAGCTATTTCCTTACATACGCACATACCCTAAGTGCATCTAAATCATGTTTCACACGGTGGTAGGTGTTTAATGTAACGGTGTAATCGTTACATAAATTGCTATGTAACATCGCGGTTAGTGTGAAACACCAGGATGTCACTTGTCGGCAAATCAGACACGCGACAGGACGTCTCTGCCTGCACAGGCACATCTGAGACTCCCCAATGCAGCATGGTAGGGGCACCTCTCAACCTCTGGGCTCCCCTCTCTGGGGCCAGATGATCCTGTGCTGTGGGGGCGGGGGGGGGGGTTGCCTAAATCAGCTGCCATAACAAAGTACCACAGATCGGGTGGCTTAAGCAAAAGAAATGTATTTCCTCGTAGACCTGAGAGTGGGAAGTCCAAGACCGAGGTGTCGGCCCACTCAGCTCCTTGGTGAGGGCGTCTTCCTGCCGGGGAGAGGGCTTGCCGTGGTGTGGGCACGGGGAGACGGAGGGCGCCCCCTTCCTGTTCTGGTAAGACCTGCACTCCTACCAGACTAGGAGCCCATCATTGTGGTCGCATTTCACCTTCATGGTCTCCTAAAAACTCTAGCCCCAAATACAGCCCCGTGGGGATTAGGGCTTCAACTTCTACCTCTGGGGGAGGGGGCACAGTTCAGTCCACAGCAGTGACTGTCCTGAGCATTGTATGTTTGGCAGGATCCATGACCTCTATCCATTAGATGCCAGCCCCCCCCCCCTCCGCACCTGTGACTCTGGATAAAGCCAACTGTCCCTTTGGGGACAAAATCACCCCTAGTTAAGAACTTCAGTCCCAGAGAATATAGACAGGGTGGAGGGAGGAGCTGGGGGGGGGGTGCATGAGCTCTGGCCAGGGGACAGCTGGTGACCACCTGAACCCCCAGCCCCCGAGAACGGTGCACAAGGGATGAGGGGGGCGTGCTTGGGGAAGTAGTGGGTGCCCAGCGTGGCTGCAGCAAGCGAGCTTGGGGAAAGTGGGTGATAAAGTCAGCAGGGCCAGATAGAGGCCTTTTACACTTTTTTCTTTGTAAAATATCTCAAGCTGTGCATCTTTTCCAGCTGTGATTTCTCTCTCCTCATTGACTGAAACGTATTGCCAGCTCTCCACCACGTAGAGAGGTCTGCCTCTGAGCTGAGTGTGGAGACTAGCAACCCTGCGTCTACTCCAGACCGACTGGTTGCAGGCGGTTCTCACTCGGCAGGGAATCAGCTAAGCCAGCGTTTCTCACCGCAGCACTGCTAACATTTGGGGCCACACACTCATTGTCATTGGGATGGGAGCACTGGCCTGTGCGCTGGGGAACATCGACCAGCATCCTGGCCGCTGCTCACCAGCCCCCAACCGCACACCCTCCTCCGAGGGTTTCAGCCAGAGAGTGTCTCCGGACACTGATGGGGCGGGAGAAGAATCACCCCAAGGTGAGAACCACTAGGGCTAGGGAGAGATCCGGGAGGCTGGCCCGGGCATCAGAGCAGGGCCTGGGCATGCAGGGAGGTAGAACATCGGGATGGATCTGCTGGCGAGAGCCCCGCCCAGCGCTGTCCCCGCGGGTTCCACCACCCGTCACCACAGTTGTCTTCTCTTGGGGTCCCGAGCTCTGTGCAGGGGCCTGTGCCTCTGCAGGAGGAAGGGCATTTCTCCAGCCTCTCTACATCCATCCCGAAGGGGCGCACTGCGCCTGTGCTCTGCACACTGCGGGTTTCTCCCCACCTGAGTGTGAGGGCTGCCGCTCTAGTCTAGGATGCAGTGTTCCATGTCTGCTCCCCCAGGTCTGTGATGGAATGTTCCACCTCTGGCTCCCACCGACTTTGATGGAATGTTCCGCCTCTGCTGCCCCCTGAATCTGTGATGGAATGTTCTACTTCTGATTCCCCCTTGGGTCTGTGATGGATGTTCCACTTCTTTTTTTAATATATAATTTATTATGTTTATTTATTATTGAGACAGAGAGAAACAGAGCATGGGTGGAGGGGGGACAGAGAGAGGAGGAGACACAGAATCTGAAGCAGGCTCCAGGCTCCGAGCTGTCAGCACAGAGCCCAACACAGGGCTCGAACCCACGAACTGCAAGATCATGCCCTGAGTCGAAGGCAGTTGCTTGACTGACTGAGCCACTAAGGCGCCCCTGGAATGTTCCACTTCTAGCATAATGGAATGTTCCACCTCTGCCCCTCTCCAAGGTCTACCATGGATTGACCCAGACACGTGGCATTTTCTGACCACCTGTTTGCAATCACGAAATTGGGATGCGCTGAGAGAAAAGGTCTAGCAAGTGGTTCTGGGAAGGAGGGTCAAACCCTGAACCTTCGTGGGTTATGTTCTCCATGCCAAGTTCTGCACGGAGCCTTCTTGTAGAAGAAGTGAGTTTATGACCCCACATCTGTCTTCCCCAGCCACCCTGTGCTAAGCAAGAAGAGAGTCAACGAAGCGTGCAGTCCGTGACAGGGGCTCAGCTGGGACTCAGCGCGGGAAGAGAAGCCCAGGTGAGGTCACCCCACACACGCAGGGTGTCTGGCCCTTCCTGGGACGGGATGATCGTGCACCTTCTCTCTGGACTCTCCAGGCTCAGCAGGATTGGAAGGTGGGAGGTGCAGCTCAGCCCAGAGGCCACTGGCGCCCGCAGAGCTGAGCTAGTGAGGGGCTGAGGCTGGGGGCGGGGGTCTGGTCTGCGGGAGGCACAGGTGTGGGCAGTGGGGCCCACCTGACACCACCAGGCTGAGGCCACCCACACGTGCTGTCTGGAAGCCAGAGGAGGAAGTGTAGACGCCTCCTCCTTGGTGCTTGTGTAGCCAGCGCGGTGCCGCGCCCTGAGGACATCAGACCAGCCCGGAATTCTCACAGGCCGTCCCGTGCTGCGGGTTTTGCACCTCAGAATGATGGGATGATTTTTCTATCATTATTATTGAAGAATAGTTGACACCGTTCACCAGTTTCAGGTGTACAGTGCTGGGATTCAATTCTACTCACTGCTCGCTGTAAGCGCAGCTCCTGTCGGCGTCTGTTACTGCTGAGCGCATTCCCTGGGCTACGCTTCTCATCCCTGAGACTTCTTTATTCTGTAACTGGAAGTTTGTATCTCTTAATCCCCTTCACCTATGTTGATCAGTCCACCCGCCTCCCCTTTGGCACCACCAGTTTTTTCTCTGTAGTTATGACTGCTTCCGTTTGTTTGGGTTGGTTTTTATGGGGCTGTAGTGTGTGTCATTGGATGGTTAGCGGAACCCGGGGTCCAATAACACAACCAGTTGCATCCAAAAAACAAATCTGGAATGGTCCGATACCTAGGGGTGATGAAAAGTTCTAAAACCAGGTGCGGGGGTGGCTGCACAGCATCGAATATACTAAGTGCTGCTAAATTGTACACTTTTATTTTTTTAATATTGTTCATGTTTATTTTTGAGAAAGAGAGAGAGAGGGAGGGAGACACAGAATCCAAAGCAGGCTCCAGGCTCCAAGCTGTCAGCACAGAGCCCAATGCGGGGCTCGAACCCACAGACCATGAGATCATGACCTGAGCTGAAGCCAGCTGCTTAACCGACTGAGCCCCCCAGGCGCCCCTAAATGGTACACTTTGAAGTGATGACCGTGTAGATTTGATGTGTTGACCACAGTAAGGAAGTCCAAGTCTAGGGACACTGCCAAGTTCCACGGGTTGAGGACACGGAGTCTGTAATGATGAATGCAGAGCCTGTAGCTACTGAGATTTTGAGCCGCATCACTGCTGCCGGGACTGTCCGTGCATTGTAGGCATTCAGCAGCATCCCTGGGCTCTTCCCCTGAGCGCCAGGAGCGCCCCTCGTTGGGATAGTCCAGAGATCTGCAAACACTGCCCATCGTCCCAAGGGTGGCAAAGTCACTCCTGCTGAGAACCACTAAAATTCTATGCTGTTTTACCGCCAAGTCCTGAAAACTTCTACATTTCTGCTAAGGAAGCTAAACTTACAATCTAGTGAACATTGGTTTCAAGTCTGTCCGCTGCTTAGATGCTATGTCCAGACCATTGAATCCACTCACTGTGCTTATTTATAAATAGGTAAAATAATAAGAGTTTTCAGGGGGCTGCTGCAAAGTTTCAGCAATAACGTATTTGAAATACACAGTATCCGACACGGGGTCCCACCCGGACGTGTTCAGTGAGGACCAGCCTGGTAGCCTAGTGGAAACGTGGACCCTGCCTCGGCACTGCCTCCAATAACTTACTCACTTCTCCTGAGGCGTCCGCAATTCCTCGACTGCCTGTTTCCCTGAAATCCTGGTCTGTCCACACCGCAGTGAACACAGTTCTTCTGGTATCTGCCAAGTGGAACACTGAATCGTGCAGCAGCTGAGCACTCGAGCAGGTCTGTCTTGAGATGGCAATGCCACGTTGAAAACAAACAAAACCCAGGTACTTCCTGGGACCAAGTGGCTAAGTTAAGCCACGCCACTTCCATCCTTAAGAGAGTAAGAACGATCCTGTGTTAACTTGTTGGCTATAAAGTCTGGCTGACTAGTTCTCTTTCAGCTAACAAATGTGATGTTTAACCCACAACACAGGACAGAGAAAGATGCACCAGAGAGATTAAAAGATGAAATGAGATGATACAGAACTTGGAAGAGGGACAATACATAAACAAAGGCTGAGCTGAAATTTTGTCCGAAATTCTGAATCCATACAGCGTAAAATAAAAAATAGGAAGTGAAATCCATGTCAAAAAGCATTAGTGTGCATGGGGCACCTGGGTGGCTCAGTCGGCTGAGCGTCTGACCTCAGCTCAGGTCATCTCCTCACAGTTCATGGGTTTGAGCCCTGTGTCAGGCTCTGCTGACAGCATGGAGCCTGCTTGGGATTCTCTCTGTCACTCCCTGCTTGTGCTCTCTCTGTCTCAAAAATTAATAAGGATTTTTTTTAAGTTTAAAAAAAGAAAATCACTGTGCAGAGAGGAATTCATGTTGACAACAGCCAGGATAAAAGGAGCTGCAGAAATCCCAGCAGCGACACTAAGGGACAGAGTGTGGAGTGGTACCTCCGAATGCTGAAGGACACCGCCTACCAGCCCCCAAATACCTGGCGGCAATCATTCTTCAAGAATGAGGCTTTAGAAAGACGTTGCTGTCTCCCTAAACTCCGGGATTGGGGCTGTTTTTATAGACCCATCACGTGACAGTGTTGGGGGAGAAAACTTCACTGCAGTAAGTTATCCGGAACCCACAGGGGGCGGTTCTGTGTTATTTCTGCTCCCAGCTCGGTCCCCAGCGACAGGTCACTGTTCTTGTAGTGTCCCCAGAGCAGCTCGTCTTTCCTTCGAGATGCGAGACAGGACTACTTGAAGTTTGGTAGAAAAATTGAGTGAGGACAGAGATCACCCACGTTTGTCAGTGCCTGGGAACTAGTGCTACGTGGCGAGTTTGCATTTTTTTTTTTAAAGAAAGCTTGAGAGTGGCCTTTTGACCCTTTCTGTGAGTTATCAGCAACAGGACGTGCACAGCTCAGGGAACGCTGTGTCTCCTAATGCAGTGGATCGCACACACACACCACACACACACACACACAATCACTGGAAGGTTAAAAACACGTGGTCAGTCTTGTACTTCATAGTACAGGATGGATTAGAACGGGGGTTGGCAAACTATGGCCGATGGGCCAAATCTCGCCCAGTGCCTATTTTTAAAGTTTTATTGGAACACAGACACACTCATTCTCATTCTCTCTCTCTCTCAAAATAAACAAATATTGGGGCACCTGGGTGGCTCAGTCAGTTAAGCATCTGGCTTCAGCTCAGGTCATGGTCTCACAGTTAATGGGTTCGAGCCCGGCATCGGGCTCTGGGCTGACAGCTCAGAGCCTGAAGACTGTTTCACATTCTGTGTCTCCCTCTCTCTCTGACCCTCCCCTGCTCGCACTGTCTCTCAAAAATAAATTTTAAAACATTAAAAAAAACAAACATTAAAAAATTTGAGTTCAGCCAAGAAATACCTGAGCTAGGGCAGAAACATGAAAGAAACCAACATAGCCATCTGTGCTCTTAGTAATATTTCTTCCTAGACAAAGTATACCAAGTAGAAAGTTAACGCTAAGTTAGGTCGTGGGCATATTACTAAGTACAGCCTCACATAAAGTTCTTTGCCTTTTATTATGCTTGTGTCCTTGTGAGGTAACAGACATTGTGACATTAAGCACGTGTGTGACTTGTGCAGAATTCACTTTAAACCGGAGACAGAAAGCCAGCACTAGGTTGTACATTCTGACCCAGGGATTAACATTTGATCGTCGGGGCTTCATTCACAGTGGGCCTTAGAGCTATCAGATCACCCCCTTCAAGGTACCGGGTCACTAAGAAGGTCCTCAGGGTGTAAAGGCAGCAGCTCACCCCACAGAGATCTGGTGGCTCTGGCATCACTGCACTCGATGGTCAGATTCGGGTTGATGTCTTTTACATCCTTCAGTAGCTTCTGGATTTCCGTGCTAGACTCATCCATCTCCAACCTGAGGCTCTTCAAGGGGCCATTATTCTGTTTCAAAGCCTCCAAGAGCACCGTTATTCCGCTCCGCCCCAGGATATTCTGGCCCAGGTCCAGCGTCTCCAGCCGCTGGGCGCTGAGGAGCACGGAGGCAAGACCCTGACAGCAGGAGGGGGGGATGGAGCAGCTGCAGAGCCTGGGGGGGAGCAGAGACCCAGTCAGTCCTCACTGGGACCTACCACGTTGCTAGCCGCACTCTTCTTTGCCCTCTGATGACCCAGTAGGGGAGAAATGGAGAAAAAAAAATCATTTTAGTGACATCAGACTTCCATCAGCACGTGGAAGCCAGTGCATGGTGGTGGAGAAGCAAGAGTAACAGGCTTAGGGTTAACTGGCCAGGGAAGGATTAGGTTGGTTGTGGGGTTGGCGAGTCTCTCACTGGGGAGATGATAGGAGGAATGAAGTAAGAAGAGAAGCGTGGGCCAGGAATGCCAGGCTGGCGGAGGGTCTTACAGACCTGGAAAAACCTTCAGGTTTTTTTAATCTGCACCAGCACAGGGAAGGACTCTTGGAGTCTTTTGGAACGGAGCCGCCCCTGGTCTGGCTGGCGGCTTGAAATGTACTTCGGGGTGACGGGTTGAGAACAAACTCCAGGAAATCAAGGCCCAACTCAGGGAGCCTGCAACACCCCGTGTGAGAGCGGGCCACTTCCGGGAGCATCCGCCGTGGGGGCGTAGCCGTCACCCCCTAAGTGTCCGGCAGGAGGGGTCTCAAACCGAACGTGAGGAATGCATGAAACGGAAGCAGGAAGAAGAGGACGGAAGCCTTCTAGTTGGTGCACAGAGAGACTGTTTCCCCCTGGACTTCCAGGGAGCTAATTACGCTCGGTGATGCAGGTTACCGTCAACTCCGTTCCTCACCTCCTGTTCTAGAGCTCTTCCTACACCAAAAGGCGCCTTTGCCAGTGGGAAACAGGGTAGACCTTTCATCGTAGATACGGCTCCCGCTGAGTCGAGCCAGACTGCCCCTCAGCCATGTGCCCTTGAGCTCTGCACCATGTGCAGATCTGTACGCCGCATCGCGGACCACCATTCTGCTGCCCCGGGCACTATACCAGGCATTGCAGATGCGAGAAATGAATTCCACCCCCTCAGAAATCAAACTTGAAATGGCTGAGTGGAATAACCAATTGTGGTGGGTCCCGACAATGGGGACTGTTCCGCCGTGTGAGGGAACAGAATTTACACCTGCTCAGTGCAGATCAGTCTTGGAAATATACTCCCCGAGAGACGCCCAACACAAAAAGCTACTTATTGGACGTAGGCCCCAATTATCGGGAACGTGCAGAACCCACACGGACAGCAGGATAGGTATAGAATGGAGGCAGAAAGCAGGGGTGTGGCCACCAGGGGCTGAGGAGCCTGGAGTCCCCATCTGGGGGATAAAACTGATTGTAACTATAGTAAAAGTCATCGAGTTATGCACTCTAAAATGGCTAATTTTATATATTGTGAATTTTACTTCATTAAAAAGAAAACAAAAAATTTATAGGGCACCTGGGTGGCTCAGTCAGTGAAGCGTCCAATTCCTGATTTCCGCTCAGGTCATGATCTTACTGTTCATGGGTCTGAGCCCCATGTCAGGCTCTGCACTGCCTGAGGGTCTCTCTCTGCGCCCCCCCCCCCGCTCACTCATGTGCACACACCCTCTAAAAAATGAACATTTTAAAAAAATTTATAGATCTAGTGATCAGGTAGGAAAATGGCACAATTTAGAGAACAGAGCGTACTACAATAGGACAGTCGGGAGATCGCGAGCCATCAAAACTAGTGTGTCGTCCCCGATACTAGCCAGGCCGAGCCGTGAAATGTAGGCAGATCTCTCTGCAAACTGATGGGTCTGTGTGCTCTACTCAGGAACGAGGAAACTGAAGGGTAAGAACGAAGACCTTGCAGAGGGAAGAGCCAGGTGTGTTCTGGAAACTGAAAAGCCAGTTGCAGACGTGCCCCAGGTGGGGAGAAGAGCTGGAGCTGGAGGAAGAGAGGAAGGGGCTCGGCCGCAGGCAGCTGAGCCTCCAATAAACACGGATTCGTGCCCCCGCTGCACCAACGCTTATCACGAGATTGGTGCGCCCACAGAGTAACTCCAGAAATGCGTCCAGCGGGCCATTCTGAGAGTCCTATAGAACCATGCGTTCCATAAAGGGGACAGTGGAACATCAGAAGTCACTGCCAGTGAGTATCAGACGGGATCTGAACCACATTTTGAGGTCAGGGCCCCTGCTTGAGGCCTCTGCTAGGAAGCCAGCTACTTGCTCCACGATCAGAGAAAAGATCAGCCCTAACCTGGGGACCCTGGCTTTGTTTGTTCAGCATCTACCCAATGTCTAATTCAAGGGCGCGCAAACTTAGCAAAAACGGGAATCGTCTGGAATGTCTCTAAAGACTTTGATGCCGGTTCCACTTCCCCCAAATTTCATCAGTTTTGGGAGGCAGGTTGGCCATCAAGAATTTTAAGACTTCTCCAGGGACAGCCAAGGCGTTAAACAAAGTCACCACGTGTTTTAGTGTACTTTCTCGTCTCTGCAAGGGTAGAGTCCCTGACCCAGATTCTCTCTCCGTTAGAGTTCTAGTTGCAAAGTACTTAGCCTCAGTAAGATACAGGTGACCGAGACTTGGAAGGGAGAAGGTGGTGCAGAGCCTACCACCGCATGGATGGAGTCACCACGCGTCCTGGACGCAGTATCCGTCCGCGCTCTGGGCACCGAGCGGACGCAGGCCCGCCGGGTCCTGCTCGCTGGATCCCAGCAGGGGCTGTGTGCCCCCGAAGCCCCCTCTGCCGGAGGCCGTCCACAGCTCTGGCCTACCTCTCCAGGCCTCTGAATGGCTGTGAATACAGGCAAACCCGGTGCTTAGGCCTTCTGCAGGGGTTTACCTCCTCGATTGGAGGAGCGCCTATTGGCGTCCGCATTCTAGAATACCTCAGAGATCACGGATCTCCACGCACCTGAACAAACGGGCAGCCGCACCTACCCCAGACACCGTAGGTTACAGCTGGGCTTCTTCAGGGCCTCGCACAGGCACCACGACCCGGCAGCGATGGGGTTGAGCCCCAGGTCCAAGCTCGCTAAGCTGGAGTCTTCTCGCAGAAGCTTCGAGAGGTGTCTGCAGCCACGTCTGGTGATGTTGTGGCGGGATAACCTGCCGAGACCAGAGCGTTGTCCGGCCTTACCCTGCGAAGCGCCGGTTCCTTCCAACGGCACTCGCCTCCTGTGCGCGGCGGCCTTTCATCTAGACGTGAGCGGGAAGACACGCACAGGAGCGATCACAGCGTGCCCCTCCCCGCCGGGGAGGGGAGGGCCCAACTGACCTTTGTCTGCCACCTTCTATTATAAAGACACAGAAACCCACGAAAGATACAGATTTTCCTGGAACAGCAGCCCATCCTGTAGGTCAAGAACTCGGGCTCTAGGGCCCGACAGACCCAAGACTAAATCTGAGGTGCCATTTATTGTCTGCGTGGTGAGGCCACCAGGGCTCTACGCTTGCTGCAGAGACAGATTTTATTTCACGTCATTCCAGCAGGATCGTGGTGCAGCAAAAGCTCAACAGTCCTGACACTTGAGTTACTGGGCTTGTCATTTAACTCTGCAGACTTTCCCACAAGCTCGGGTTCTGCAAAGCCCTCGGGCGCGGAGGCCAGAGCACAGAGGAGGGCGGCCACGTGGCGCGCCGAGGCAGGTGGGTCTGCGGTCTGCCCCCCAGCCTGCCCCCCAGCAGTGGCAGAATTGCAACTGAGGCGACGGACCCTGAAGTGCAGGGATGACCAGACCAGAAGACACCATGCTTTGTGGTATGGGAGATCCTAAGTCGTCAGTGAGCCCAAGGGGCTTCGGGAGGGAACACAAACAAAATACAAGATTAAGTTTTGTAGGCTGAGTGGAGGCTTGGCCCAACATCAACTCTACATATTTTAAGCAATGATGGCTGGCATTTCATTTTCCAAAAGGGGCTTCATGCCCACCACATAGATGTGGCCACCGGTAAGCTAAGTGGCTAATTGTTGGTTTTCCAATTAATAAATCTGAAATAAAGGTAACTATCTCATGGGGGTGTAAGAACTTTTAAAAAATCTTTGTAAAACATAGTAGAGTCCCTCACACATGGTCCTTACTGAGCACTGGACATGTTTTCTTTAAATGGTTTTTAACATTTATGTTTGAGAGACAGAGAGAGACAGAGCACGAGCAGCGAAGGGGCACAGAGAGAGGGAGACTCAGAATCTGAAGCAGCTCCAGGCCTGAGCTAGCTGTCAGCACAGACCCTGATACAGGGCTCGAACCCACAAACCGTGAGATCATGACCTGAGTGGAAGTCAGACACTTAACAACTAAGCCACCCAGGCGCCCCTGGAGATTTTTTGTTTAGATGCCTAAGCTAACTCTCAGTATACAATGTCACTGCATGCACAGCCCTGTGAAGTTTTATGTTCTTTGTATATCCTACCTGAAAGGTATTCGTGAGGTCTTTTCATTTTCTTTATCTGCCAGTAGAAGCTGAATATTTGTTTTCTCTTTTTAGTCTTCAGTGACCGGGGCACAGCTGGGTTAAAGGATATCCTGTATTAACACAGTTTCTAGAACCAGCTAGAAACCGTAAGCCTAATGAGCAGACACAGGTTTCCCAGGAGAATAAGAACCTCAGAGAAATCAAAGCCAAGAAAAAAATTCTGAACAGAAATAAGCCTCCAACTCGACCATCTGTTGAATGTCATCCTGACTATGTGTCTAATGGGAGTAGGCACTCTGTTGGGCTTGCTCCCGTCTAACACGGGCCGGCAAACCACTGCCCATGGGTCAAGTCCAGCCACACCTGTTCTTGGTGAATAAAGTGTGAGTGTAACACAGCCACACTTCATTTCCTTACGTGCTCGCTCAGCAATGACACACGTGAATAACCGCAAGAGAGACCATGTGGCCTGTAAAGCCTAGAATATTTACCATCCAGCCCTTTGCAGAAAAGTACTGAACCTGCCACATAGTTCAGTCCTTTCCCAGGTGTAGGAAGAAGTAGGTCACGTGAATTTTAAAAATATACACCAGACATCAGACCTGAGGACCAACCGGCTGTCCCAGATTGCTGACCTAGGAAGAGGCCAGGAGCAAGCCCTGCTCTGAAAGACACGTGAATATCACTGTCCGTTTGTGCCTGTCCTCTCCCTAATTTGTGCCCGGGTCTTGCCAGTTTCACTCAGGTAGAGTCACTAAGCGCTCTCCTGTCTGGCCTCCCTGGGTCCAGGTGTGTGCACACGACTTACACCAGCGTCTGCAGCTGACAGTCGGGGTCACTCAAGCCCTCGCACAGCAGCCTGACCCCGCCGTTCCCGAGCGCGTTCTTGGCCAGGCACAGGTGCGTCAGCCTCCGGTTGACGACCAAAGCCGACGAGAGCTCCTTGCAGCAGGCTTCGGTGAGGTGGCAGTTCTCCAGGCTGCAAGGGCGCCACAGCGGCAGGGAGGCGGTGAGAACGCTCCCCAAGCCCCGCCTTGGCTGACAGACCGTCCTGACGGTCCAGCACCAGGAAGGGGAGAAGGGCAGGCAAAATGCTCGAGTTCTCCACCCTGGACCAAAACTGGGAGCCAGGGAGGGGTCGAGGTCAGTGGGAAGGCCCATCTGGGTTGCCCAGCAAATCCCGGTGTTCCCATGGCTCCTGCTAAGCGGCCCCAGACCGGACACGGGGAGGCCCCGCGGGAACAGGCGGTGCTCACGACAGGCTCTGCAGGGGGCACCTGGGGGGGTCTCAGGGCTGGCCGTGAGCCCCAGGCACTTCAGGGACTGGGTGACTTGGAGAGCCGAGGAGAAGTCAGCCCACTGCCGAGTGGTGTCCGAACAAGAGCCCAGCCTGTGGGAGAAATGGGGGAAAGCGATTCTTCAGGGAGGACGGAGCGGCCACAGCAGCTTCGTACGCTTCCCTGAAGACTGGAAAAGGCTGGATTTGCATTTCACTCTACTCCAACACGTGCCCAAGCCTGACCCGAATTACTGATGAGAACTGACCTCCTTTGCTCCTTCAAAGATCCCCATTGCCTTTTGATCAACATCCCACCTCATCGAAGAGGAAAAAACCGACAGAGCCACCTAGCCGCCCAATAGAGTTCTTAAAATCAGTTCCTTTCGCCCTCAGAGATCAGCCTATGATGACGAGGTTATGAATTTACTTAAGTAACTGGAAGGCAGGCCAGGTGGAATGTAAAGGGTCTCAAGCCATGCATAAATGGGAGCTTCGGCTTCAGCCATTTGCCACTTAGAAACATCACTTATCAAAACTTTAGGGCAACAGATTTTCTTTTCTAAGAGAAGAGAAAGAGCACCTAACTAAATGGTAAGAGCCACCCTTGTGCGCGGCTCCTACGCAAAGCAGGTCCCCTTCCTCCTTCATTCAATGCTCAAAGCCCATTTTATGGATGAGGAAACAGCTCAGAGTATTAAAGGGAAAAAAATGAGATTTGGAAGTGAGCTGAATCCAAAACAAAACACAAACCTGCGCTGCTGGCCAGGACCCCCTGCTGGCCCCCCGAGCAGTCGCTCAAATCTGTCAAATACCAGGATCCCTGATGCTTCTGTGCGATTACTGAGCGGTCAGTTAGGGCTGACGGCTGCTCCAAATCATATCATGTAGGCGACATGGAGTCTAAGATCCCAAGTTTCTGAGCTAGAGGACAATGCGGAATTCTGGGTGTTTCTTTGCCCTTGGGGCTCGTTACTGACCGCACAAGACAAGATGGCTAGGAGAAGAGTGGGATGGGCTTTCTGCCTCTATTTGAGGCTACGCCCCCTGTTTAGCAGGGCGCCCAGCCCGAGTGGGTCTCTCTCTCCGGTCCTCCCGAAGCGCCGGGCAGCTCACTGCTGAGAAGATCAAGGCCAGGAGGTCTACCTCAGGAACTGCACGTCACATCTGGAGTGCTTCACGTCTCACGCAGCAGCAGCAGCAGCCCGTCACTGTGGACACCACCTTCCAGGGCCAGGTGTGTCAGCGGCTTCTTCCCAACGAGAGCTAGACACACGTCACGGTAAGCCTCGGCGGGGGAGACATCTTGAATCCTAGGGAAGAACAAAAAGGGGTTCCATCGTGAGTGCTGCGAACACAGGGAGGTGGGCAGTCTCTGGTCACGGTGGCCCGGGGGGCAGACGGGGAGAGCACGTCAACAGAGTGACAGCTGGAGAGAAGGAAAGGAGTGCTAAAGGGCTCGGTCACCCTGGCCTTTGCTCATGCTCTTCCTCAGATGAAACACCCTCTCCTTGTGCGTTTTTTAGAATATAATGTATTGTCAAACTGGCTTCCCCACAACACCCAGGGCTCATCTCAACAGGTGGCCTCCATGCCCAGCACCCATCTTCCCCTCTCCCCCACCCCCCTTCACCCTCAGTTTTGTTCTATATTTGTCTCTGTGGTTTATCTCCTTCCCTCTCTGTAACTATTTTCTTCCCCTTCCTCTCCCCTATGGTCTTCTGTTAAGTTTCTCAAGATCCGCACATGCGTGGAAACATACGGCATCTGTCTTTCTCTCACTGACTTATTTCACTGAGCGGAATACCTTCCAGTTCCATCCATGCTGCTGCAGACGGCATGATTTTGTTCTTTCTCATTGCCAAATAGTATTCCATCATGTACGCAAACCACATCTCATCCATTCACGAGTTGATGGACATTCAGGCTCTTAACATGATTTGGCCACCAGTGAAAGCGCTGCTACAAACGTGGAGGTCCATGTGCCCCTGTACATCACCGCTCTCGTGTCCCTCGGGTACATTCCTAGTAGCCTCCCCTTGTGTTTTGTGTCCTGCCCTGTGCCTCCTTCAGCTCGCATCCTTCTCCCCCTCCCCTTCAACGTGTGCGGACCTTCCCGAGCAAGAACACAGGGTTCCTGCCATTCCGGGGAGCCGTCTGCATTCCCACGAAGCTGTTTTCACTCAGGCTACAGCACGTTATGGTTTCCGAGTTAGCAAATAAACTAGACTCCTGGAAGGTAGGGACCATTCAGAGTCACCCACGCTTGTCAGCGGGGCTGAAATTAACAGGTCCAGAAACAACAGACATTGGCGAGGATGCAGAGAAAGGGGAGGCCTCGTGCTCTGCGGTGGGAATGCAAGCCAGTGCAGCCGCTCTCGAGAACTGTATGGAGGCTCCTCCAAAATTAAAAATAGAATTACCCTCTGACCCAGCAATTGAACTATTAGGTATTTATCCAGAGAATACAAAAATCCTGGGGCGCCTGTGGGGAGAAGCACTGGGTGTTACATGGAAACCAACTTGACCGTAAACTATTATTTTAAAAAAATCCTGATTCGAAGGGGCACCTGCACCCCAATGTTTACAGCAGCACTATCAACAATAGCCAAGGTATGAATTGTGGAATTTTAAATAGGATTAAAAGAAATCTTAAATGGAGTAGAACTAATCATCTGTGGACTTCAAGAAACAATTCAACATTTGAAAAAATATTATTTTTTCTGGCACGTGGACTATGCCATCGTCTTCAGAGCGGGCGTCCATCCACTCGTGTTACACATCATGAGTCCGGCTCATGAGTCCGGCTTACGCTGTGTGCACAGTAGGAAATGACCGGGGACAGCATTTCTCAGGGCCTCTTTTTGAAGCATGCTCAATGCACCCTAATTCGAGACGGACTCAACACCTACCCTCACTGCCTCTTCTGCCCTCTTATTTCAGACCTGCCTTTACACTTCCTTTTTTTTTTTTTTAGAAGTTCTGTTTTCGTACCTCTGACAACCCAGCCACCTGTTGTAAAACACTCCATAAACCCACAATTGGTCTTGTAACCCACGACCCTTCCTTTTTAGATCATGAACATTCCCTGCAGTTTATCCAAAAGAGGCTTCAAAGTCCAATTTTCAGCGCGGAGTGTGAGAACAAGGTGGACGCCAGCGGCTCAGAATCTCCGCTTCCACCGTCCACACCCCTAGCGGAGCGGGCTGCAGGGGGAATCCAATCTTGTTTCATGTAATGCCTCATAGAACCAGAGCAATGTCACCTTTCAAGGCCATGTAGAAGAAACTGACATCTTTCCAGCCACCAACCCCTGTCAGATTTCTTTGCTTTGAACACACAAGTCCCATGGCTTTCCGAGATGAGCAAGCTACTGATCTCCTGGGGTCGGTCCATTGACGTTTGCCACAGCTGTTCCCTCCAAGTGAACAGCACAGCATTTCAGGCGACTTAATTACACTTTCTAAGGCATGTTGCTTTGGGGAAGGGGATGAGAGGGAGTTTCAGCAATGTGTACGTGTGTAATTCTCAACACAATTTCTAAAGTTTATCTCCGGAACATGTATTAGTTTCAAAGGACAGACAGGCGGCCCCATCATGATTTACTTCTGCCCCAACCTACCTCACTCTCTCAGACTCGTTTCTCAGTCCCATTCCACACACCAGTTATGAATTCACCATTGCCTTATCAACACGTCCTTATTCGTGTTACTTAAAACTGTGCTCTCTGGACTATTTCCCCCAATTCCCACCCAGGTCTTCTGACATGCATGTGCCTGTATTTCCTATAGGCTGAGTTTCAAATATGCCCTCACCAGATGTATGGGAACTTCCCAACACTTGGCCAGGTTTCATAAAAATAACTCAAAGTAACATACAATTCTTTCACTAGGAACCATTTCACTTCTTTGCATTCTGAGCATTTGGGTAGCGGTCAGGCTTCTGCAGTAAAAATGTCCAGGGATCGTCATTCCAGGAGGAGTTTCTACTTACACCACTTTCTGGAGAGGACAGGTGACACAGGCTATTTGCTCACAAAGAATCCTCACAGAGGAGGGACTCGGGAAGCTTTGGCTCACATCCAGAAAGCACAGGCTCTTGTTGGAACTGAACACCGAGCAGAGATCCATCCAGAGGTGGAGAGGGAGCTGGTCATACTGTGACCAGGGAGGAAAGATGGACCAGAGCACCTGTTGAAAAGCAGGTATGGGAAGAGTGACAGGAAGTGGCAGGCTGTGCCACGAAGGAGACCGCTGGCAAAATGAAAAGGCAGTCTCCGGAATGGGAGCAAATCCTGGCAAACCAGAGATCTGATAAGGGGCCAATATCCAAAACATATAAAGAACTCCTACAACTCAATTTTAAAAAAGGACTTAAAAATGGGCGGAGGACCTGAACAGACACTTTTCCAAAGAAGACATCCAGATGCACAACAGACACACGGAATGATGCTCAGCCTCACTCAGCATCATGGAAATGCAAATCAAAACCACCATGAGATATCACCTCACACCTGTCAGAGTGGCTGGAATCAAGACAAGAAATAAGTGTTGGTGAGGATGTGGAGAAAAGGGAGTCTTCCCGTCCTCCCGCAGGCAATGTAAACTGGTACAGTCACGATGGAAAATGTAGGGACGTTCCTCGAAACCTTAAAAATAGAACTACACTGTGATCCAGGAATCCCATTTCTGGCTGTTTTGCTGGAGAGAATGGAATCACCAACTTGGAAAGCTATCTGCACTCCCATGTTCATTGTGCCATTATTTACAATCCTCAAAACATGGGAGCAACCTAAGTGTCCACCGAGGATGAATAAAGAAAACATGGTGTGTATATACGACGGAATATTATTCAGCCACAAGAACAGAAAGTTTGCCATCTGTGACAACATGGATGGATCCTGGGAGCATTATGCTAAGTGCAGTAAGTCTGACAAGGCAGAAAGAGACATGCTGAATGATCTCACTTAGACATGGAATCTAACAGAAACAAACATGAACTCCTAGAACGGGTTAGTGGTGGCCAGAGGCAGGGTGTGGATGAAATGGGTGAAAGCAGCCAAAAGGTACCAACTTCTAGACAGAAGCCCGCAGGGTGTGACGTGTGGTATGGTGGCTCTACTTTGAGAAGGAATTGTTGGGGCTCCTGGGTGCCTCTGTCAGTTAAGGGTCCAACCTCAGCTCAGGTCATGATCTGACACTTCATGGATCCAAGCCCCGCGTTGGGCTCTGTGCGATAGCTCAGGGCCTGGAGCCTGCTTCGGATTCTGTGTCTCCCTGTCTCTCTGTCCCTCCCCCCAGATTCCCCCCTCTCTCAAAAATAAGTAACCATTAAAAACATAATTAAAAATAATTTTAAGAGAATTGTTAAGGAAAATACGTGAAGTGGCCATCTTGTCCACAGACACCCTAAACATGGTCCCATGTGTAAGCGAGGACACTACATAAACTAAGGTTCTATCCCGACTCTGGACATCACGTCCTGCACCTTGA
>NC_043715.1:56280269-56303064 GCF_006229205.1 Suricata suricatta
GAGCGCCTTGCAGCTGAGAAAGCAGGCGGCGGGTTGGGCCAGCGCCGGGCCTTCCCGCGTCCAGTCCAGCATGCACTTCCGGGCCAGCGTGGTCTTCCCGACGCCCGCCGGGCCGTGCAGCACCACCGTCTGTGGCGTTAGCTGCGTGGACGTTCTGTCATTCAAGCCTTGCCTTCTCTCGGTGACACTGTAGTGATCGTCATCATCATCTCCTGGCCAAGTGGGCTTCTGGATAGAAAATGTCTTCATTGCGCTCTATCTCGCCCCTCTTCACCTGTGAGGATACGCGATGGGACCAAGTTGGGGTGCCAGTGATTAACCTCAGCTGGAAATACACTTTGTAAAGGACCAAGAGTGAGAACTATCAACAGGCAAGTTACCTTGCACACTACCCAACACCAAACTTAAAAGACATTATTGACCCAGGGACTTTTCTAACCTCAAGTCCCCCCTTTTTTTTTTTAATGTTTATTTACTTTTGAGGGGAGGGAGGAGCAGAGAGGAGCAAGACAGAGAATCTGAAACAGGCTCCAGGCTCTGAGCTAACAGTACAGAACCCCACACAGGGTTCAAACTCATGAACTGGGAGATCGTGACCTGATCCAAAATAAGAAGCTCAACTAACTGAGCCACCCAGGTGCCCCTGCAAGTCTCCTTATGCTTCTCCGAGCTCCTGGCTATGTAGTTTTATCTTTTTAATATTTATTTGGGGGGAAAGTACAAGCATGGGCGGGGCAGAGAGAGAGGGACAGAGGATCTGAAGCAGGCTCTGCACTGACAGGCTCATAGCAGAGAGTTGGACATGGGCCTGGAACTCTCAAACTTCGAGATCATGACCTGAAGTCTGATACTCAACCAACTGAGCCATCCAGGTGCCCCATATCTAGTCTTTTTTGAGCTTGTGCATTTGTAAAATACCCAGAGGTGAAAGCTAGACCCACAGGGTTATCTGTTTTTTGTAATCATACATTATTGTAGATTAAGAGAACTTTAAATGTCTTGAGTCTATTTTCATTATGGTAAAAATACACATCAAGTGTTTAACCAGTTTAAAGTGCACAATTCAGTGGCATTGAAAACATTCTCAATATTGTGTAGTCATCACCTTTATCTTGTTCCTAAACATATTCTTCATCCAAACAGATACCCCCTATCTGTGAAGCAGTCACACTGCCCGCTTCCCCCTTCCCTGGCCTCTGGAAACCACTAATATGCATTCTGTTTCTGTGGATTTATCTCTTTGTTACATTTCCAGTTTATGTGGAAATGCAGAGATGTAAAATAATCGAAACCACTTGCAGAAAAACAACAGGTGAAAGTCAATACAAGGTAAAAACAAGGGTCCAGACTTGGAGGAGACAAAGTACCCAAGGCAAGTTGTTTTAAAAAATTTTAGTGTATATTTTTTTAGAGAAAGAGAACCCAGGGGAGGGGCAGAAAGAGAGGGAGACACAGAATCCCAAGCAGGCTCTAGGCTCTGAGATGTCAGCACAGAGCTCGATGCAGGACTTGAATTCACAACCGTGATTTCATGAGCCGAGTCAGACACTTAACCAACTGAGCCACCCAGGTGCCCCATCCTGGAGCACAGTTTAAGGTGTCATTCACTTGTTTTCCCTTGTGCTGACCCTGGTAAGACATACTATAAACTAGAGCAGATGATAGCAAAGTGGTAGAAGGTACACAAAACACCCATGAGACGGAACTGGGAGCCCACTCGTGACTCACATGGTCATCATCTTACAGCACAGAGCTGCAGGGAAAGACTACTCTTCCATAAGTGGTGCTGCATTAGTTACCGCATAAACAGTAAACTCGGATCCCCATATCATAGCACACACACAACTAATTCGAGATCGAGTATAATCTCATTTGTGAGCAGCAAGTCCATAAAGCTCATAAGACAAAAAATGAAAACTATCCACACTGGGGAGAACATATTTGCAAACTACATATCCGATAAAGGATTAGTATCCAAAGTCTGTAAAGAACTTCTCAAACTCAACACCCAAAAAACTAATAATCCAGTGAATAAATGAGCAGAAGATATGAATAGACCCATTTTCAAAGACATCCAGATGTCTAACAGACACATGAAAAGATGCTCAACATCGCTCATCATGGAAATACATCAAAACCACAACGAGGTACTGTCCTACTTCGGTCAGAATGGCTAACAGTAACAACTCAGGAAACAGCAGATGCTGGTGAGGGTGCAGAGAAAGAGGATCTCTTTTGCACCACTGGTGGGAATGCAAACTGGTGCAGCTGTTATACAGCCCAGATTTCAATATCGTCCCCAAAAACCAGAGACTGCCGGGGAGACCAAGTCACACATGCAAAAGCAAAGGGCTTTATTACAGGCTTAGGCTCACCGGGCCTAAACTCGGGCTCACAGACTTCACCAGCGCAGTGGATCCATGCTGAGAGCCCCCAAACAAGGGCTGAGCAGGGGTTTATGGGTCTTGGGAAGGGGGAGTTACAGGAAATTGTGACACAGGTACAGTGATCCAATCATTATCGCATAACATCATTGGCTGTAACTTTAACCATACATTTTGTCCAGAGTGTTCCTTACTTTTGGCGGGACCCAATCACAACATATAGAGTATTAACCAATTACAGAGTGGACCCAGGACCTTCACTAGGGTGTAACTAGCCTTAAGCAATAAGTGATTATCTATAGCTTCTACCTCTAGGCCTGCCCTTAGAAATGTTAAGCATTTTAGCTGGCCGCTTCTGATTGAGTGTTACTAGGGTGGTCCCTGGTTGAGTAATCTGTGCCCTTTTATTGTCTAATGATTTTTAGAAACTGACACTTAGGCCTCCAAGGTCAGAAGGGAAACTTGAAGCCTGTCATGGAGTCAGTTTGATTCAGACCTGTGTCCTTACACAGCCACTCAGGAAAACAGTATGGAGATTCCTCAAAAAATCAAAAATAGAACTGCCCTATGACCCAGCAATTGCACTACTAGGTATTTACCCAAGGGATACAGGTGTACTGATTCAAAGGGACACATGCACCCCAATGTTTATAGCATCACTATCAATAATACCCAAAGTATGGAAAGAGCCCAAATGTCCATCAACAAATGAACGGATAAAGAAGATGTGGTATATACATACAATGGAGTATTACTCAGCAATCAAAAAGAATGAACTCTTGCCATTTGCTGCAAAGTGAAATTAGAGAAGGACAAATATCCTGACTTCACTCATATGAGGAATTTAAGATACAAAACAGATGAACAAAAGGGAAGGGAAGCAAAAATAATATAAAAACAACGAGAGAGATGAAACATAAGAAACTCAAACACAGAGAACAAACTAAAGGTTGCTGGAGGTGTTGAGGGTGGGGGGTGGGGTAAGTGGGTAAGTGGCTTAAGGGAGCACACTTGTTGGGATGAGCACTGGGTTTATACTTAGGGGATGAATCACTAGAGTCTACTTCTGAAATCATTGTTGCTCTATATGCTAACTAACTTGGATGTTAATTTAAAAAATAATTAAGGGGGGAAATCAAATGAACTTTAAAAAATAAGAAAAAGATTTATCTGGCACCAAAACAACAAAACAGCACACACACACAAACACACAAAACAAAAACAACAACAACAAACACAACTATCCCCACTGCTTGGTATTATCAACATAAGTGTACTGGCCCATTATGGGGGTAGGTCCGCTCCCTAAGGAAAGAAAAAAGTCTCAAGGCAAGCTTGTTATTTGCCGATGTGACAACATCCCTCATGACCTGCAACACGAGACCACTTTAATCAGACTGCATGTTTGCGTGTTACCATATGTGGGAGACAAGAAAGTAAAAAAATATATTAAAAACCACACCACGTGGTGTTCAGGGCTCAGTTCTTTGTGTACGAACCCAACTGAGCGGTGCTGGCTGGAATAAAGTTGCTTCCTGGTAAGAAAAGCCTCAGTGTCACGACTCTGTGTGAGAATCCTGCTACAGTCGCCCAAATTTGATTTTGAATGGGACCTTGGGGCCGTGCACAGATTTTCATACATATATTTTGAAATCCATATTTTCAGAAGGAATGTTAAGGCGTGCAAGGAATTCCAGCGAGATGTACTAAAATAAGATTAACACTCAATGGAAAGAAATCAGAAGACTAGAAAAGGCACCTCAAAGAAGAGAATGACCGATAAGCACATTGAAAGGCACCCAACCTCGTTAGACCTAAGGGAAATGCAAGTTAAAAACCTCATGATGGAGACCCACCCTGACTGGTTAAAATTAAGGATGGACAGAGCGCCTGGGTGGCTCAATCGGGTAAGTGTCTGACTTCGGGTCATGATCTCGCAAAGTTCGTGTGTTCACGCCCCGCGTCAGGCTCTGTGCCGACAGCTCGGAGCCCGGAGCCTGCTTCAGATTCTGTGTCTTCCTTGTTCTCTGCCCCTTCCCTGCTCACACTCCCTTTCTCCCATCTTTCCCCGCTCTCTCTCAAAAATAAACATTTAAAAAAAATAAAGCATGGACGGCAAGCCCTGTTGGATACAATGAAGTGTAACAGGAGTTACATTGAAAAAAAACAACTGCATTGCCAGGCAGAGGGGTTTCTTCCTTCAAGCAAACCAAACCCGCGCGCTCAGCGCCCAGCAGCTTTCCTTGCCCCAGGAGTTCGGGCAGAGATCCGCAGAAGATGCACGCACGTCAGATCCCTGGGCCTGTCCTCATCGTGTCCCCAGACGGTAGGCGCCGAAGAAACCACACAGAGGAAACCCGCAAATTGATTCCATTTATGCCAAGTTCCTACTGGGGAACACTAGTCTCAGGTGACCGTGGTCAGGAGAGTGGCATTGCCGGCAGAAAAGAACAGGCATCCACGTGCTGGAAAAGCCATTGCTGATCTGGTTAGTGGCTGCGTGGGTGTGTGAAGACTAAGCGGATTATTCATATTAATTAAGATGGTTAGTACTGATATGTATAAGCAGCTAGAGATTTCTATGTACATATACACACAGATAACAAGAGGGAGTTGAGGCGCCTGACTGGCTCAGTCTGTTAAGCGTCTGACTTCGTATCAGCTCAGGTCATGATCTTATGGCCGTAAGGTCAAGCCCTGTGTCGTGCTTGGAGCTCTCTCTCTCTCCCTCTACCCAACCCCTCTCCCCTGCTCAAGGTCGCTCTCTTTCTCTCTCAAGAAAAAAATAATTAAGAGGAAGTTAGCATAGCTTTTTTCCTTAGAAATGACAGAATTAAAGGGAAAGATAGGACTGCATTAAATCTTCACGCTATAAATGTAATCCCTCTATCTGGATAATTTCCTTTACATGTTTCTGTAATCCCTGTCTTTTGAAGGAGCTATTATAATTAATATCTTATTATTTCTATCTGCTAGGGACTATTTAAAAAATTACATTTAAGAGCACCTGGGTGGCTTTGTCAATTAAGCTTCTGACTCTTGATTTCAGCTCAGGTCATGATCTCACAGATCCTGAGTTTGAGCCTTGCATCAGGCTCCACACTGACAGCACAGAGTTTGCCTGGGTTTCTCTCTCCCTGCCCCTCTCCCACTCCCTCTTCCCTCTCTTGCGTGCGCGCGCGGACTCTCTCTATCAAAACTAAACCTAAAAAATTTTTAAATCACTTTTAAACCTTCCAACAATCTGGTCACGTAAATTCTATTACCTGTGCTTTCTATGGTGCATCCGAGGCATAGGGAAGTGGTGCCCAAAGTGCGGCGTTCAGACCAGCAGCATTGTCTGGGAGCTTGTGGGAAATGCAGGTTCTGGGGCCCTCTCCCAGACCCACCCCGTCACGGAGTCTGGAGGCAGGCCCAGGAATCTAACTAAGAGCACCCAGGTGACGATGATAAATGCTAGTTTCAGGACCAGCACAGAGAAGTAAGATAAAGATCCAGGTTCACACAACTGCTGAAGGTGAAACCCAGATTATCATGAGGTAATTAGTAACTCAAATATATTACCTCCAGGACCAGTGGTCTCAGTCACTGACACACTGCCTGAGGCACGTAATTAAATAAAAGGAAATCATTTTTACACCCTCAGGCATTAAATGGGCACCACTAGGGATGAGCCCTTTCGTAAATACACGGAGGGAGGGGGAGAATAGATCCAACCAGAAGTTAGACGAGGCAAAACGTCCCAAAACACAAAGGGTCATAAGGGCTCATGATCGCTAGGAAATATTTAATACAAAAATATTCAGACTAAAATGCCAAATCGGAAAGAAGCCCCCAACAATTGTGCTTGATTGTCAATGTCACAGATGATTTTATCTTTATGGTCTTTTTTTCAGTGCGGTCTTTGATCATCATGCATTTGGGGTTGGGGAGGGTTGTTAAGTTTTTATTTAAATTCCAGTTAAAAGGGTGATGGGCATTAAGGAGGGCACTTCCAGGGATGAGCAGTGGGTGTCCTAGGTAAGAGATCAGTCACTGGGTTCTACTCCCGAAGCCAAGACGACACTATGTTAACTAGAATTTAAATTTAAAAAATAAACTCCAGTTAACATACAGTGTAATATTAGGTTCAGGTCTACACTACAGTGATTTAACACTTCCATATGTCACCCAGTGCTCATCAGAATGCCTTTGGTTTTGTGGGAAAAGTCTTAAAAAGAAGAGTGTCAGCAGGTCATAGTCAGGAAAGGAGAACACGCTCTATCTGCACGTTTTTCAGCTACGCTCTGAAGGAAGCAATCTCACGAAGGAGGTGAGGCTAAGACATGAGAAGCCAGACCCTAGACACACAGGCACGGTGAGGACCTGGGGATGTGTACAGATCCGAGCGGGAGAGTGGGACCCTACATTCCTGCTCTCAGTGCCCACAAGGTGAAGGGCAGGGCGAGGTTCCTTGACAAGCATTCCAACACGAGGGCAGATGAAGTCTGATAGGATTTTAGGTGTAGACAGTGCGTGGGAGAAAAAGACTTGTACCCAAAGACCAAAGGCACAGAAAAACACAATATGGAACAGGCCATTATGAGAAGCAGAAGGCCAGCATCCGGTTCTATCCGGGGTGCCATTTAAAGGTCAGTAACGTACTTGCTTCACTGTAAGACCACCGCTGGGCCTTTCCTTAGCACCAAGAACTGCTCCCTCACTAAACAGGGTCGCCCAGTACAGCACAGGCTAGCTCCAGGGACCACCCCGGGGATGGTGCAAACATCCTGAGGGACACAGCAGATGCAAACCCTGACAAAGTGAGGAGGAGCCAAGGGAGGAATTTCCGGTTTCATACAAACGTGTAAAAACAAGCACGCATATTTAAGGACCCCAAGACCGGCGAGTATCATGATGCTTCCGCTTCCCACCCTGCTCCTGCTCAGTTAATGGTGGATAGTAGGTCATTTAATTCCAGTTCCCATGGATACGCCTGCTCAGCCAACAGCTATGCATGGAGCCCTGCGACGCTGGGAACACAGAAGCTGCTTCCCTGGGTGATATGCCCGCTGATCAGGGCAGCAGACGCACCCTTGGTTGGGTCTTTCTTTCTGGTGTTGCACTGTGGACAGTGGGTGTCCTCACCCAGAAGGAACGGCTATGTGCACAGATGGGTAGAGGCAGCCTTGGACAAAGGACAGCAAGTGGGTGGGTAGAGGAGCCAAATCCTGGTCTCCAGGTAGGTATGCTCAGCCCGGAGTGCAGGCGTTTGCTTTTACCCGGGGTCAGTGAGGCAGGAGGAAGACCAGGCACTGATAAACCCGGAGCTGAGCCTGAACAGCCTGAGCGGCTCTGTCCTCGCAAAGTAAAAAGCAAGGTGCCCTTGACAACCAAGCAAACCATGGCCCGCAGCCTAGAACTACAGAATGGTTAGACGCAACGCGTGTAGTTTGCAGCAGCCCTTTCCTGACACTCTGTCATTACAAGTATTTGGGGAGAATTACAAGCCCATAAATTCCATGGGGACACCGCTCTCCGTCAGTCTACATGGCTGTGGCACCACAGCCATCTTTGGGGACCAAGCATGCTATCCCATATTACAGACGGAAGACAGAGGCTCACAGGCAGGGGTGCCCTGTCCACAACCTGGGGGCATCACATGTGGGCACGAGGGCACATCTGGGGGTGAGAGAGAGGCTCTGACAGTGGATTGTGGGGATGGCTGCACAACTCTGAGTCTACTCAAAACATTGCTCACTTTACATGGGTGGGTCTTACAGGGTAATCACACCTCAGCAGAACATTTTAGAATAACGTAAGAAAAACATTATATGTGAAATCACTGGCAGTTGTCTGCTCCGAATCCGTTTTCTCCTAATTACAGAGATTTTGGCTTGAGGAACTCAAAACCCTTCCAAGAGCCTCAGGCTGCCCATTGAAGCTGCAAAGTTCTGTGGTAGAGGCTCAAACAAGCTCTGCTGTTGACGTAAATAAGTTGTCTGAGCTTGGGGGAGGGGGGTCACTGTGGTGTACCCATGAAACTAGTGCAATATCATGTGTCAACTATTCTCAGGAAGGAAGGGAGGAAGGGAGGGAGGGAGGATACCGTAAATGGAAAAAACAAAAACCAAAAGAACTGGTACTCAGCTCTCTTAGGCGAGGGCTTACCTGCAGCCTACAGATGTTCAATGCAAACGAAATTTCTAAAAAGACTTATTCCACTGGCCCAAGCTCGGTGGCCAACCGGCAGGCGCAGGGTGGGGGCAGGTCGCCCCGCCCAGGACGGAATGGCTCCCACTGTGATCACCGATGGGTGGTTCTCAACCTTTAAAATGAGACTCACATTGAAATTACCTGGGCCCTATTTCAGGGATCCTAATTGAATTGGTCTGAAGTAGGCTTCAGGTAATCAGGAGCCTTCCGAATCTTCCCCAGGAAGTTCTAATGCACAGTCTCTGTTCCAGACCATCTGGATTGGGGTTTTCAACTTCCGCACCATCAACATTTTGAGGTGGATGATTCTTTACCAGGGAACCGTCCTGTCTGCTGCAGGATGTTTCGGCCTCCCCTCCCTCCATGTCAATAGCACCTTCCAATTTTGACATCCAGAAATGTTTCCATACATTGCCAAATGTCCCCTGAAGGGTACAGTCACTGAGAATCACTGAGGTAGCTGCCATTAGCCACCCCTCGCCATCACACCACGATGCTGAAATCCATCCATAGACTACGTTAAATAAAATTTATATATCCTAACGGTGAAGCTCCTTTGTTCTACAGTGGATGGCACTGATTTGTGTAAACATTTAAATATGAATTCACTTTATTTATTTCATATTCATTCTTAGGTGTGTTAATTTTGATGGCGGTATAATTAACATTTCAATTTGATGTTACTTATGGGATTATAACTGGCTGATCCAGGATTCCAGTCAAGGTACTGTGGCCTGGCTCTCAGTGCCTTGAACTCTTAGCTAAGAACACTAACTCGCTGGCTAGCTAACCCAATGCATGAAATGTACACTTGTTTATTCTCTCTCTCTCTCTCTCTCTCTCTCTCACACACACACACACACACACACACTCACACACACACACTTTTGATCAGAAAATCAACTAGAAGACAAATAATCTCATATTTATCTATCCCTGGAATCATATGTACCATGAGCTGGTCATTGCATTTTTTTTTTTGCTTAGTCATCCTATAATTCTTAGGGCTCTAACATCCTCATTCATAAATGAAGAAATTGAGACCAAAATGTTAAGTAACATCCCGAAGTCGATGGGTAGCAGGGGAAGATAGATTTAAGCAGACTTCTGTTGGAATAAGTAAATTTTGTGACAGGCAGACACAGCCTGCAAAAGAGGTTGAGAACATAAAAGGAATTGCAGGTCCCAAACACTGGATGAACCGATTAGAAGCCACAATCCAAAAATAATTCAACAGGATGCCCAGTGCCATTAGAACCTATCCAAGCTCGGCCATGAGTCTCTGCATAAATCTCCTGGACAAGCCAGAACTGGCATCCTCAGGGGAAAGAGAACCCACCATTTAAATCACCTGATTCCTAGTAGGCTCTCCAAACCCTGCCGCCTGCCCAACAAGGGTGGACCTTGAGGGTCTCATGCTAAGTGAAGTAAGTCAGACAGAGAAAGACAGTGAATGATCTCACTTCTATGTGGAAGCTGAAAACCCTGAACTAGAAACAAAGAGTAGAGTGGTGATTACCAGGGACTGGGAGGGGGGGAAACAGGGAGATGTTGGTCCAAGGGTGCAAACTTCCAGTTGTTTTATTTTTAATATAATTTATTGTCAAATTGGCTCACATACAACAAACAGTGCTCATGCCAACAAGTGCCCTCCTCCATGCCCATCACCCATTTTCCCTCTCCCCCACTCCCCATCCACCCTCAGTTTGTTCTCTGTATTCAGGAGTGTCTTAGGGTTTGCCTCCCTCCCTCTCTGTAACTATTTTCCCCCTTTCCTTCCCCCATGGTCTTCTGTTAAGTTTCTCAAGATCCACATACGAGTGGAAACATATGGTATCTGTCCTTCTCTGACTGACGTATTTCTCTCAGCACAATGCCTTCCAGTTCCATCCACGTTGCTGTAAATGGCATGATTTCATTCTTTCTCATTGTCATGTAGTTCCATTGTATATATAAACCACATCTTCTTTATCCATTCATCGGTTGATGGACATTTAGGCTCTTTCCATGATTTGGCTATTGTTAACAGTGCCGCTATGAACATTGGGGTACATGTGCTCCTATGCATCAGCACTTCTATATCCCTTGGGTAAATCCCCAGCAGTGCTATTGCTGGGTCATAAGGGAGTTCTATGGATAGTTTTTTGAGGAATCTCCACACTGTTTTCCAGAGCGACTGCACCAGTTTACATTCCCACCAGCAGTGTAGGAGGGTGCCCGTCTCTCCACACCCTCACCAGCATCTATAGTCTCCTGATTTGTTCATTTTAGCCACTCTGACCGGTGTGAGGTGGTATCTCAGCATGGCCTTGATTTGTATTTCCCTGATGATGAGTGACACTTAGCATGTTTTCATGTGTCTGTTCGCCATCTGGATGTCCTCTTTGGAGAAGTGTCTATTCATGTCTTCTGCCCATTTCTTCACTGAATTGTTTTTCGGGTACAAACTTACAGTTATGAGTAAGTCCTGGGGAATCTAATGTACAGAAGGGTAACAACAGTTAACAATATGCTATTGTGTACTTGAAAGCTGCTAAGAGAGTAGATATCAAATGTCCCCACCAAACACACACACACACACACACACACACACACACACACACGGTGAGTATGTGACATAATGGAGGTGTTTGGTGGTAATCATATTGTAATATGTAAATGTATTGGGTCAGTGTGAATACAGAGACCAAACTGATGGTTACCAGAGGGAAGAGGGTTGGGGCCACAGGCAAAATGGGTGAAGGGGAGAGGGAGATACAGGCTTGCAGTTACGGGGTGAGTATGTCACCGGAATACAAGGCACAGCATAGGGAACACAATCAATGATACTATAGTAGCAATGTAGTGGGACAGATGGGAGCTACCCTGAAATGAGCACAGCATGACCCAGAGAGTTGTGGAATCACCGTGTTGTGTGCCTGACAGTAATGTAACATTTTGTGTCAACTAGACTCAAATTAAAAAATTAATAAACATTTTTTAGTGTGTCAGGTCAACAGGTTGCACCCTGTAAACTTACACAATGTAATATGTCAATTACATCCCAGTCAATCAGTCAACAAAAATAAATGAAAAGGAGCGAGGTACCAACACAATGCAACATGGGTGAACCTTGAAAACTTGATGCAAAGTGAAAGAAACCAGAGGCAAAACACCGCCTATCATACGGTCCGTCTGTGGGGAACTTCTGAGACCATCAAACCTACAGAGACACAAGGTGCATATCCCGGGGGGCGGGGGGAGGTAGAAACGGGATGACCTGCGGTGGCTCGGGGGCTGGATTTCATTGAGTCTGTAGACTGCTTTGGAGAGTAAGGACATTTTAATAATAATTCTTCCAACCCATGAGCATGGAATATCTTTCCATCTGTTTGTGTCATGGAATCTATCACTATTGATTCATTTTAAATGAGCATTTGGTAACAGTGTAAAGTTTCAGAGTGATTCAGAGCCTCATTCCCTAAGTCCTCCCACAGGCCAGATCAGATGGGGTCGCCGCTGTTTCTACCACAGACCACGACGTGTTCCCGCTTCTGCTGCTGTGATGCCCACAACCGGAGACTTGCTTCCCTGCAGTCACTCTCCACGGCACTGTCAGCCTCAGCACCCTGCAGCCACGAGGGGCATGGTACTCCCTGCCAAGGCCAGCTCATCTGTCCATGTCCAGAACCATGGATCCCATGAGGCAGAGGCTGGGGGAGGACTACCTAGCATTTTCCATTCCTGGGGGGGAGGAGTCATCACCATGCCCCAGGAAGAACGCGAAAGTGGACTTGCCTGAACATGAAATGTGCTTCAGATGCCAGTAAGTATAAATAAACCAGAAATGTGGGACGTCACCACGAAAGGGTGTATGTCTTCCAAGTAGCCCTTGTACTGCTCCTGCCTTGTCTCCGTCTCCAGGACCACGCCCTTCTTTATTAAAAAAGAGACTTGACCAAATTTCCAGTTGACTTTGAAGTCAAGGCTTATGAGCCATTTAATGTCATATCTCAGTGGTTTACCTGGAAGGCTATCAAAGTTAAGAGATTATTTGGCTATGAAGGAATTGGACATCAGTGGGTGGATAAAAGGTGCCCTCTGCCTGAGAAGAGATCACACACGTCTAGTTGCCTGAAGAGTATTAGCATCATATCAAGTGAAACCATGATTTTGTCACTATCATATTTGGAAAGGAGGTATGGTTAAAAATGTGCATTTGGAAACCAAGGTGATAGGCAGCAGACTGGTGGCTTTGCGCTAGGTCAGTTTAGCTAAGCATGAATGAGGTTTCCTTAAAGTTTCTTCCCTCTGTGGTTCTGTGTCAGAGATAACAATAGAAATTTGCACGAGACATAGAAGGCGGAAGTGACTCTCAGGTGGAGAGTGTGGGAAGTGCCGTGTCTCATGTTGCAGCCCACAGATGTTCTATGGGATCTGCTGGCTCGCCCGTGGGTGTGGGCCCACCCCCACGCCCACCGGCACCTGCACCAGCCCTACTGAAGGTTTGTGGTAAAGAGCACCATGCATGATTGAGGTTGGAGGTAGTGACAGACAGATTGACACGGATTTTCTTGAGGGTTCCAGCATGCCCGTGATCTGCCACACCCCACATCCAGCTTTCCCTACCAACACCCAACCTGGCTGACCTTCAGCAGCATTAGGGTAACTACCAGAGGCATCTGAAACCACAGCTACATACGTTCTAGTTCTTGTCATAAAGCCTGTGTCCCTATCTCTCTCGGCAGTCCTGATGTTGTGATGGTATCCTAACTGGAAGAGGCTTGGATCCACTGAATGATCACATAGATAACTACAAAACGGGGAGCAATAGTCCAAGCTACCACCATTTTTGTGAGGACTAAATGCAGACCTGCTCTATGTAATCTACCTGTCTAGAATGAAATTAAAACTCATAAAAGGTTAACTATAAAGTATTTTAGGGGTTTTTTTTTTTGCAAAGATAGCATCATGGAGGTATAATAGAAGATTTTAAATCACCACTACATGTTTATCCAGGAAAAAAGATGGTGTAGCTATTCAAGGAGGTTCAGCCAATGAGAATACTCAATAACAAAGGTGTAACTTAACCTAATGTAAGTAACTTGTTTAGGTTCAGAATCGACACCCATGGAAAAATCAGTGTTGACATTATGTTGGGAATAGAGACAGGAGCAGTGTGAAGGGGAAATGATAATTATGCTACTGCCTCTGCAGCAAGTTATTTTTGGGACCATTTACATACCTTGTGACTGTAGCTCTTCGGGAACTCATTATTGCTCCCTCTCACCGTGCACGTAAAGAGGGGACTCTGGGATTGAGAAGCCAGGGCCATGAGTTCATGGTATCTCAGAGTAGGGCTTGGACTGGAAATTGTTTATTTCCTGTTCTTCATCTTGTGATTTTCTTACCCCTTGCATTATGTAGAAATATTAAAATGCTGATATGGGATTTGGGAACAGGAAATAGGAGTCAGATTAGACTGAGCGTAGTTCGAAAGTCAGATGATTAATGTCTTCGTGATGTCAGGTAATTCTGCAAGTCTCCTCTCCCACAAGGAGGGGGAGAAGGAGGCTATGGATTGCCTTTGCTCCCTGCTGGGAGTGAGTCACTCTCACACTTTTTGGGGGCCTGTGTCTCTTGCCAGAGAAGAAGTCTGTTCCTCATAAGAGCAGCATTGCTGGGCCAGGGGGTCTCTGGGATGTAGGAGCATGCCTGTGGTTCTTCCCATCCTACTCCATCTTGGTGACTGGGAGAGAAGGGTCAGGGTACAAATGAAGTCTACAGGAATGAAGGAAAATAAACCCGCCCCCTTGTGTTTTCCATCTGGAGGATGTTTGCCAACATCTCATCTCACCCGAGGAACATGGAGGAATGTTTATCTTTAAACAGGAATGTATAATAGTACCTTTCTTCTACATACTGTCTAAATCCATAACAAGTAGTAACTCACCTAAAATACTCTTCTCCTGGGGCACCTGGGTGACTAGTCAGTTGAGCATCCCACTTTGGCTCAGGCCATGATCTCATGGTTCTTGAGTTCGAGCCCCATATAAGCTCACTGCTGCCAATGAAGAGCCCTCTTCAGATCTTCCCCCCACTCCCTCTCTTTGCCCCTCTCTGGCTCATGCTTTCTCTCTCTCTCAAAAATAAATAATGAAAGGGTCACCTGGGTAGCACAGTCAGTTAAGTGTCCGACTCGATCTCGGCTCAGGTCATGCTCTCACAGTTCGTGGGCTCCAGCCCCACATCAGGCTGTGCACTGATGGCACAAAGCTTGCTTGGGATTCTGTCTCTCCTCCTCTCTGCTCCTTCCCTGCAAAGTAAATAAATAAACTTTAAATAAATAAATACTCTTCTCCTATGAGGCAGGTGCTGTTGTTATCTCCATGTTACAAATAAGGAAACTGAGGCATCGACGTTAGGTAACTCAGCCGACTTTGCACAGCCTAGAAGGGTTCAGAGGGATGACCTGGAAAGCAGCGCTTGGGTTGAATCTCATATCTGAGGGCTCAAGACCTACCTCCTCTTACTAAGGGACTCTGGATAGATGTGTATACCAAAAGGCTCGGGGAAGTAACCAAACGCTGGGAGACCAACCCTCTCAACCCCTTGACTCTCCTTTTTAAAACCAGAGGTCACTTTCCTGTCCGTGGGTCTAGACCTGACCGGTATGATGGCCACTGGCTGCCTGTGGCTACTGAACATCAGAAACGTGCATGATCTGAACCAAACTGTGCTGCGAGTGTGAAGCGCACACCAGACTGCAGAGCCGCAGGGCAGCATGTTGAACGTGAGACATCCTAGTTATTATATCCCGGGAGCCAATTACATTGACTATGTGCTGAAGTAATATTTTGGGTATATTTGAAAATTAATATTGTAATTTTTTCTTTTTTTCTTTTATAGTTTATTGTCAAGTTGGTTTCCATATAACACCCAGTGCTCATCCCCACTGTAACATTTTTTTTCATTGTAAATACTGTAAAAATTCATTTTACCTGGTTCTTTTTCCTTTTTCTTACTTTTAAAATATTTTTAATGTTTTGTTTATATTTAAGAGACAGAGAGACAGACTGAGCATGAGCAGGGAAGAGATGAAGACAAAATCTGAAGCAGGCTCCAGGCTCTGAGCTGTCAGCACAGAGCCCGATGCGGGGCTCGAGCCCACAAACCCCAAGATCATGACCTGGGCCGAAGCTGGATGCTTAACTGACTGAGTCGCCCAGGTACCCCGGTTCTTCTTCCTTTTTTAATGTGTCTATTAGAAAATTTTAGCTCAGTCAGCTAAAAACAGAAACAAACTTCAGACCCTACACATAGCAAGCTACCCCAGATTCACGTTAAGTAAATGACTAATCAGTTTCTTCTACATAATTATCATTTCGAGCCATCAGTTGTTTATGTCGCCCATGAGAATTTAAAGTTCTGCACGCCTGGGGCGCCTGAGTGGCCCACTCAGTTGAGTGTCTGACTTGGACTCAGGCCATGATCTCACGGTTTGTGGGTTCAAGCCCCATGTCAGGCTCTGTGCTGACAGCTCAGAGCCTGGAGCTGCTTCAGATTCTGTGTCTCCCTCTCTCTCTGCCCCTCCCCTATTTGTGCTCTGTTTCTCTCTGTCTCAATAATAAATAAACATCAAAAAATTTTTAAAGAAAATTTAAAATTACACACATGGCTTATATTGCTTATGCCTTGTATTATTGTATTGTATTAAAATATTTTAATATATTCTATCTAGTTTATAATATATTATAGTGGTCTGGAGACTCTGCTGGTTTGAGCAGAGAGATGAGAGAGTGAGATGTAGATATATATTTGCTCTAAAACACAAAAACTTTGAATTCCAAAATTTTGGAATCGTATTTACATAACTACGAAAACTAATATTGTCGATGTAAAACTGATGAAGTGGTTATTGATGTACCTCTTGTGTTTAACGTGTCACTTATATTTAACATGAAACGTGGATAGATTTTTAAGTATCTGATATGACAGACGGGGCAGTCTTCACAGCTGAAGGCTCTGAGCAGATCTTCTCAAGATTGGCTGTAATTACCATCATCTGGGAATCTTTAAAGACACCCAAAGTCTGGGCAGCCCCGATCTGATCTATAAATCAGAATCTCTGGGAACTTGATACTTTGAAATGATGCCCCAGGGGGGTGGGTTCTGCACACCCGTTGGTCGAGGACTTCTGGTCTAGGCGAAAGCCACGCTTACACTGGTCAGTAACCACTGATGGATACAGGAAGTTCTCTGCAACGGGATTGGGTCCCAAGGTCCAATCACAGAGCTCGGGGCAGAACAAGAAACTCTTTTAATGGGAGGCTTTCTGTGCCTGCAGTGCTGGCCATTCAAGCAGAGTTCCTGGTGTCGGAGAGGTGAGTAACACTCCTGTCTCCTTCCTGTAGTCCACTGTTACGTCTCTATGATAAAAATTGCTCCCTTTCTTTGAGTGTTGGAATGTCACCCCTTTGAAGGGTTAATGAGATTTCAAGTGAAACTCCTCTTTGTGCAAAAGTTTCTCTCCTAGGTTGAGTTTCTATAAGTAGCATTCTACACCCATTTCCTCGAGAATCTCATGCGTGTTTTTATTCGTTGCGCTCTGGCTGCTTATTTTACTATCCTCCTGAGAATGCTCTTAAGACCTCGTCTGCTCAGTGCAAAGGATATTTTTCGGTCCCTTTTTGTCAAGTCTCCAAAGTGCTGTTGAATCATTTTTCTATTAAATAAGTCCTCCTACAAATAAAATGCATGCTAATTAAAGACTGGGAGATCAGGACTAGCAACAAGAATTCCCCATTGTGTTGCAATGTAAACAAAACTGCAGAATGTTGGGTATATATATCCTGTCTTCATATAAGATTCTCTTTATTGCTGCAATTGTAAACAATATTGTGAGTTTAACTTTTCTCTTTCCCATTGTAATTATGCAGAGAGTATTGTATAGCGGTCACCAGCCTTGAAAACACATCGGGGGTTGACACCCTTTGCTTTCTCTGCTGGCTTAAGAAAATATTTTCTTCTGTATTAACCAGTTGACTTTACTCTTCTGCCTTGCCCTTATTTTTTCTGTGTAATTACCGGTAACTTTAGAGTGGCGTCTACTTGAATCAATTAGCAGAGAAATTGAGATCACAGGTTCTGGGAAAGACTGCTTTGAGTAGAATATTGACTTCAACACTTAACAGCTGGGTGACTGGCCATCCCTGAACCTCTGTAAATTTCTATTCAGGTTTTAAAGGATCCTCTTCACCCAATGACCCCACCCAACTCTTTCAAAGGGGCTAAATTAGATGTTGAACACCTGACCTGACTAGCATATAAATGGCACTTGGGAGGGACACGTTGCCATCACCTTTTTTTTTTTTAACACATGAAATCTGGCAAATCTAACCTGAAGTCAAACTTGAGGAGATCGTAGGGCCAAGAAGGACTCTACAAACTAAGGTGGGGGAGGAGAATCAAGGTGTTGAGGATCTTGAGTGAGCCGGGGCTCTCTGCCTTCAGAGGGAGGACAAGAGATGGGGAGGGAGGATCATAGTTGCCTATTAATAGGAGAAGAAACACTGGGAAAAAAATGTCCTTTTTCTTAAACTGGCACAAAACTTTTGGCACTCAGAAATACCTTAAAATGTTAGGTGGTTTTCCCCCTTTCATTTAGGTCTTTGGTCTGTTTTCAGTTAATTTTTGTACATAATGTGTGACTATTTGTGGGAACCTTCCAGAACAGGCAAATCCATGGAGACAGGGAGCACACTGGTGGTCCCCAAGGGCTGCAGGGAGGGGAGAATGGGGAGTGATGTTTCCACGGGAGAAGATGAAAGTATGTGGAACTAATCCAAGGTGGTGGCTGCACAGTGGTATGGGTATGGGGTTTCCTTTTGGGGAGATGAAAGTTTTTGGAACTAATTCGAGGTGGTGGTTGCAGACTTGAATGTATTAAATGCCACTGCACTGTTCGCTGAAAACGGTTCATGGTTAATTTTATGTTTCATGTATTTTACCTTAATAAAAATGAAATATGGGCTTCCATGAAAAGTCTTGGTCAACAGGATTTGCTTCAAACCCAATACAAAGAGAACTCTTGGGTGTGTGTTGGAGCAGGTTTGGTGCATGTGGAAGGGGGGATAACTCCCATTTTTAGAGTAAGATGTTGATGCGGGGATTGCAGTCCGGGGACGCTGCAGATGACTCCATCCCTCCCACCCCGGTCCGGAGCAGGTGCCGGTGCTGCAGGCTAACCCCCAAAGGGCCCAGCTTCCCTCTTGCAGGTCTACTGCAACTTCCTGTTCCTTCGAGATTGCATGTACCTTCTCCACATGCCAGGCAGGGTTGGGGGACAAAGGTCAAAGGGTACTCAGCTGTTTGTACCACCTTTGTATCAAGACAAAAATAACATTCTCAAAAGCCCAACCAAAAATACTTAAGCTAACTTCATGGGCTACCAAAGTCCCATGACCACCATTTGCAGAAATGGGGTTTTATAAGCGGGAGCTGGTGCCAAATTAAGAAGCAGGTAGAGTGGGTGTGCACCTCAGGAACACAGTGGGGGGGGGGGCTGTTCTTGACCCTAACCCTAGACCCAACCCCTTCCTCACCGGGAAGGGCCTGTGGAAATCCAAGCAGCCAGCCGTGGAAGGAACCCAGGTCAGATGGGTGCCCCTATCCTGGGCGTTTGTTGGGTCCTCATGCCTCTTCACCGTCCTCCCTCGATGTCCAGAAACCACTGATTTCTCTTAAAAGATGTAACTCAGTTCTTCACAACTTACCCAAATCAAACAGCTGTCCTGGCAGGGGGACTGAAACCTGGCCTCTGGAGCTATTTACATCTAGTTTAGAGTTTATGTGGTCATGTGACCTTGAATGGGCTCTCTGACCTCTCTGCTGCCTCACTATCAATATCTGAAATAAGGAGACTATAACGCTTGGGAATATTGTAAGGATTAAATGAGCCAAGTCTAAAGGGTGTTGCAGTGCCTGGCACCTTGCAGGGGCTACCACGGTGTGACCTAACCCCACCACCCTCGGAATGAATTCAGAATCCTAAGTCAGGTACTAACAAAGACCGTCGTCTTGACCGAACTGAAGTCAGCCTCCTAGGTCCTCTTTTCCCTTGGACCTCATCCTTGGGCTCTCTCCTTGGCCCACTTAGTCCAGCTGGAGCCAGAATCCTGTTGAGTCAACTTAGCAAGAATCTCCCCCACTTGGTATCTGATCAAATTCTTCCACTCCCAGGTGACATCTCCTTACCCTGTTCTGCCCTCAGCAGGAATCCTGATGAATGGATCTAGCAAGAATGCTTGTAGCCTTGATGTTTCCTCTTGGTGACTGTCCACCCACCAGCCCCACCTCCTTGGATCCACCCACTTTTCCTTGTTGTGTTCAGAGCTGAGCTCCATCTCTGTCCTCTGCTTCCAAAAACCCAGCTGTTGCTGCCTGCCCCCAGTAAAGCCTTCCTTACTGTCTTCTTGCACCATGAATGCATTTCCCTTGCCAGCTGCTTGTGTGGCTCTTTATCCTCCCCATGCAACAGGAGAAGGTGCTTCTGAATATAAAACAGATTGTGTGGCATCCCCCCTGGATTGTACCTGGAATCAAATTATAAAGAGTCTAATTTTCCATGCCACGGCCTTCGTGATCAGAGGTCTGACCCTGATCAGGTATGAGTTTTATCCTGTGTTCGTCTGATACAGCGAGAGTGTCTCTGTATTCTTTGGCTCCAACCTGCTGAACTCCACGCAGCCTGAGCTTTAATTCTCCTTGTTCATTCTGCTTAGAATTTATCCCCCACAAAATTCCCACATTTTGCAGCTCCTTGTCTTCATGTTCTCGACTGACGTATTTCTCTGGGGAAATGTCCATGCTAATATCATGCAAAATCCCCTTCATTCTACTTTTCTATATCATCCTGTCTTCATGGTTTTATGTCACCTGTTCTTGTTTGAATTTATTTGTGAAATGTCTCCTTCTCCCATGCCAAGTATGTGTGCCCAAAATTGAATATAAACCCCAAGTGGGCAGGGTTCTTACCCATCTTTACAGTGGTCCCTTCTACTCTAAAATTGTTCCTCTTACCCAGTTGGAGCTTTTATTTGAATAAACGAGTGCCCAAAGCCACTTAGTGAAGCAGGTGATGGCATACTTAATGTACAGCCAGAAATTCGGGCATAGGACCCTTGGCTCAAATGTTTGACAATTCAGTGAATAGAATTTCAAATCAAGGTCTGTTGAGATCAGGAAATCACTTGTTTTTAAAAAATAGTTTATTGTCAAATTGGTTTCCATACAACACCCAGTGCTCTTCCCCACAAGTGCCCTCCTCCATCACCACCACCTCTTTTCCCCCCTCCCCCTTCAACCCTCAGTTCGTTTTCAGTATTCAATAGTCTCTCAAGTTTTGCGTCCCTCTCTCTCCCCAACTCTCTTTCCCTCTTCCCCTCCCCCTGGTCCTCCACTAGGAAATCACTTTTTAAGCAATGGTAAATTGAGAAGGCATACCACTCATCAGCCTGGAGAACCTCTGTTAAGATGCTTTCAAACTCAAGACCATTTACAGTCAAAGTCCATGATATTCATTGAACAGTTAAGCGTTTGAGCCAAGGGTCCTAGAGAGCTAAAGTCAGTAGTTCTCGTTAGCTCATGCGTCCACCAAATTTATTAAAGACAAAGAGAATCTGGTAGGTCTGGAAGATGCATCAGCATGAACTTCCTACCTACCCTCAGGGATTTGCACGGTCTGAAAGGGGTCCCAGATTCTAAAAATGTGAACCACTGTGTCCAGCCAAAAACTAAGGGAGTTTGATATGGATTTGACCTTTTGGGGAGTTTGTTCTTAAAGCAGCAGGTTGGGCAGTGAGAATTGCCCAGTCCCTGACACAGAGGCAACTGGTGTTTGAGACAGGAGTACTGATTCGTGCTCTTTCATTTCTTCCCTGATTCTTCTTTAATGCCCAAAGCTTGGATCTCTCCTGTAGGACAAGATGGTACCTGCTACACAGCTGGGTTTCAACCTGCAGCCCCTGCTGGAACAGCTCAGCCAGGATGAGTTGAGGGAGTTTAAGTCCCTGTTGGGGCCCCTTTCCCTGCAAGATGAGTCCCAGCACATCCCTCTGGCAGAGGTGGAGGAAGCCGATGGGAAGCAGCTGGCAGAAATTCTCATCAACTGCTGTCCCAGCCACTGGGTGGAGACGGTGACCATCCAGGTTTTTGACAAGATGAACCGAACAGATCTGTCTGAGAAAGCAAAGGATGAGCTCGGGGGTAAGTAGACATGAGTCCACCCTGTGTCATAGGAGGAAACAGCAGTAGCCTCTGAGGTTTCAGATGCACAAGAACAACACTGAGCTGTGGAGAGGTTACCTGTCCTGAACCCAAATGCTAGACCTTCATTAGGTCTGGTGGTATCTTTTATTCTAGCTCTTTCTACTCTAGCCTCCTCACTCTGCATCCCTCACTCTGCTGTTCCTTAAAGTTTATTCATGATCCATTCTTTCATACGTCCTCCAACTTGTTAAATTATACATCGTGTGTTCCGTTTTCAGTTCCCCCTTACGATGTTTGCTTCCACACACTCTGATGCACACTCAATATGCAAACCCCTACCTTCCCTTGGACCAGCAGCACTAATAGCACTTGGGGCTATTAGTGAGGAAACGGCCTTTGCAGGATATTTAGCAACATCCCTGGGGCCCCGGTGCTAGCATCCCAGCACCTCTACCTATTAGATGCCAGCAGCACACTCCCCTCACATGTGACGACCAAAAAGGTCTCTAGACACTGGCACATGTCCCCTCAGTGGACATGGCACATGTCCCCACAGTGGTTCTCAGTGGAGAACCGTGTTTTAGGTAACTGGCTGTCATGGGCGATGTCCTCAGGAACTTTAAATGCACTGATGTCCAGAACCTACCACCGGAGATCACCATTTAGCTGAGTGATGTGTGTCTCCCCCGGGTGTGGGGGGGTCTTGAAAGCTTCCCAGGTGATGCCTATGTGCACCCAAGGTTTTATAATGTCATCTAGGGCTCTGCTGCCACATGTGGTTAGCACACATTTGAGATGTGGCTGGTTCAGTGCAGGTGTGCTTCAAGGCTAACATACACATGAGCTGTTAGCTGCACAGCTTTATGTACTATCTCATGAACAACTCTTAGACCAACTACACATCTAAGTGTTAGCATTTTACATAGTTACATAAAAATTATGAAAATTAGCTGTACCTCTTTACAGCT
>NC_043715.1:56303164-56305879 GCF_006229205.1 Suricata suricatta
TGTCGCCTTAAATACCTCATCAGAAACCAGGGAATTAATCTGTGGAAGCTTTCTGATGCCCTCAGGAAGGAGTAATGGTGTGCACGTACCCATGTCTCTCACTGTGTGAACTTGGCCGGTGCCACCTAGGACAAACCCACCATGATGCCTGCTCTGTGACCTCAGCCTTCTTGAGCCCAGCCCCTCTGTGCCCACAGTCTTTCCTTTTGTTTAACCACACCCTTAAGTCACTCTTGGTGCATAATGTCCTTGATCTGCTCTCAAAATAGGACTATGGCACACACCTAGTGTCATTCTCCTCCCCACGTGTATTCCCAGCCTCTGAAGCTGTAAAAGCAGGGTTCCAAAGATCTTCTTGTCATGTGGCTGCCCTCGACATGCTTCTTACTAAGTCTTTTCTTGACAGCTGGTCTTGTCAGCCTTTTTCTTCAGTCTTATGGCTCCTTCTGCCTTTGGAGATTATTCTTCATATACCTCCCTGATACGGAACATGCACTGTGTGTTCTGAACTGCATAGGAAGCCGCTTGCCACAGAGGCATGTAAGCCTGAGGTCATGGCTTGGCACACTTTAATATTATGTCCAATAGCACGTTAACATCCTATTATGTAATCTGGGCTTCAACATTGAAACCTGGTTGTCAAACATGACCCGTCTGAAAGTCCCACTCCGTTCCTTGGGCAGGAGTTTCAACACTAACGCAGTGACAAGCCTACAATACTCCCCCTTTTTTCCAGGGACCACCAGAACTCCAGAAACAAAACGTGCAAACGTGGATGAGACGCAACAGCATGCAGGAGAAGAGGACTCAGGTTGGTGTTAGAACACTCAGTGCTGGAGCGGGCTGAGTGACCTGTCCTCTCCCCTCCCCCACCCTTATTGGATACTCCATCTCTTTCCAACCTCATGTTTCTCCACTATTTATAATCCCCAACTGTCTCTCAGAAAATGCCTTCCTCCCTTCCTTAAGAACAAAGCAGGGAGATGAACATTGGAAAGAACTGGAGTTCCTTCAGTTCACAGAAAAGGAACGTATTGCATAGAGTTTCTCCTTAAGTTTTTCAGTTTCAGATGCTCAGATTTGAGTAATGTCAAACTCCCAGGTGAGAAAATGAAGACCTGGCAGAGGTAGGTGAGTTGCCTCACCGGTGCTGTGGGCAGTTTAACATCAGTCAGTTTCCTAAGTTGGCCTGGTAGTGGGGGTTTTTTTAATGGCCATTAGTGAAGTAGAATTTATGTATCATGAATGTTATGTATCCTACATCTTGAACATACTACTGATTTTGCATAAATATGGAGACTTTTGGAACCATGGCCACCATCCAGTTTTACAACATATACATAACCCCCCAAAAGTCCTCTCATGTCCACATGTCGTCACCCCCTTGGTCCATGTCCCTGAGTTCCAAGCAGCCATTACTTTTCGTCTCTCTAGATTTGTGTCTTCTGAACATCTGTGGTCTTTGTGTCTGTCTTTCATCACACAGCATAATGTTTTTGAGGTTCGTCCATGCTATTGGTATCTATCACAAATTCATACATTTTCGATACAGAATAATATTCCATTATATGGCTAAGTCACACTCAGATTGCCCATGCAGGAATGGCTGGGTGTTAGAATTTTTTTCTACTTTCTGACTGCCTTGCATAGCGCTGCCAAGAACCTTCAGGTGCTAGTCCTGGCGTGCACAGATCTTAACTTTATCTTGGGTGGGTATTTAGGAATTGTCTGGCATTCCACACAGGCATGACACTCCTGGTTGGCTCCAGGACTTGAGCAGCTATACTGGGCTGTATGGTGAAGGTCTATCCCATGATACCCTGGTGTGCATTCTAGTCCAGTGGGAAAAGATAGACCGGCGGTTTCAATCCGATCACACTGAGTTTTGAATGAGCAAATAGAACAAACATTTCTTGTTCTGCATCTCTCCTCTGGGAGTTTGATTTTACTAAAGAGGCCTGTCACTTGGTTTAGAATGTCATTTGCTCTGTTCATCTCTATAAGCCCAGCACACGATATGGACAAAGAACTTAGATTCTGGACTCCTTAGAAACTGCTTGAACACTGTATCTCTGAAAAAAGAAATTCACCCGTTTTTATGTCAAGCCCGATTTAATTTTTATTTTGCAGCGCTTGCACAAGTACTGGGAGAAGATGTCACAAACCCAGAAGAAGCAAAGGAAGGTCTGAAAGGAGAAGAACCAGGTCTGTGTCTGGTCTTCCTGGATGAGCTTGGCGCCAGGAGGTCCTATTTGTAAACTTTTCTAGTTTTCCTTTCCTACTTAACACAACGTATTTTTATTTCCCAATAAATAACCAGCTATGTCCTTCCTATCCACTTCCTCCTATCACTGAAGGTCAACAGGATGAATGCAGAAGTGTGTTAGAAGAGGAGGGATGGCAAAGCTGGAAGGAGAACTTTGGGCCAGGAGCCAGTGAAAACATCCACACCTTCACCCAGAGATGCGAGACACTTGTCCCGTCCTGTAATCCTAAAATGTTTGCAGGGTCATTTGCACAGACGGTGGTGCTGCACGGCCCGGCGGGCGTCGGGAAGACCACGCTGGCCCGGAAGTGCATGCTGGACTGGACGCGGGAAGGCCCGGCGCTGGCCCAACCCGCCGCCTGCTTTCTCAGCTGCAAGGCGCTCGGCCGCAGGGGGCCCTGCACGCTGGCGGAGCTGCTGTCCGAGGGCGCCCCGGACCCGCATGACGC
>NC_043715.1:56305979-56310486 GCF_006229205.1 Suricata suricatta
TGCAACTGTCCCGTTTGGCATGAGGATAGAAAAGAAAGATGGGAAGTCAGAGATTGAAGCAGCAAGGAGTGGGAAGGCTCCCCGCCACCAGGATCAAAGGAGAGTCCTTGCACAGAGACCTGAGTCATGAGATGGCCCCGGACAGTTGTGAGGCTTTGTTGTGCTTGATGTGGACTCAGGTAACACCCACCGAGCTCACACAGCGTCCAGAAACGGCTTCTCACCCGGTGCCCGTGGGTAGCGTGTTCTGCCCTGTTGAGATGAAGGTACTGGTTTCAGAAAGGGTACTTGAGTGACGTGAGGCTCCATCCTCTGGCTCTTGAAGTCCTACGGTCACAGTCCGAGGTCACTGCTGACAGTCCTGTGTAGGACCCCAACATACTGATCTTACCAACTCGCCTATTCCTCATCCCTAAGTCATTCCTACAAAATCGGCATCTGAAATCCTCATGCATATCCATGGGGCCAGGATGAAATGCCCTCAGTGATTTCCTGGTGGGGGTGTCTATTTTCCACATTCCCTTCATTTTCCCTCACATTCCTCCTCTCCCCCCCCACCCCCACTTCGCAGAGAGCCATTAACTTGAGTCACCGCCAGGGAGCGTTAGGACAACAGGGTCGCAGGAACGTTTCTCCGCTCACAGATCACCAACAGTCACGGACCATATCCCTTCATCTGTATCCGGATTTTGTTTGTTCTCTCAGCCAAGGGTTTGGAGGGGGCCACATGCTAGTGTATCTGAGTCTTTCCTCTGCAGGAGAGTCCCCAAAGAGCTGCTCTGAATGAAAACAAAACTGCACGAATAACCTCCTCTATCTCATCCAAAATCCCAAACCAAAATAGTTTCTATTTTCCTGTTTGTTTGTTTTTTTAGTTTCAGAGCTTTTAGTTTAATATAAATTATTGTCAAGTTAGCTAACATACAGCGTATACAGTGTGCTCTTGACCTCGGGAGTAGATTCCCATGATTCATCGCTTACATACAATACCCAGTGCTCATCCCAACAACTGCCTTCCTCAATGTCCATCACCCATTTTTACCTCTCCCCTACACCTCCCCAGTCAACCCTGTTTGTTCTCTGTATTTAAACGTCTCTTATGGTTTCCCTCCCCCCTTCTCTGTTTGTAACTATTTTTCCCATTCCCTTCCCTCATGGTCATGGTCTTCTGTTAAGTTTTTCACGTTCCATATATGAATGAAAACACACGATCTCTATCCTTCACTGATGGGCTTACTTCACTCAGCCTCATACCCTCTGGTTCCATGCACGTTGCTGCAAATGGCAAGAGTTCATTCTTTTTGATTGCCAAATAATACTCCATTGTGTGTGTGTGTGTGTGTGTGTGTGTGTGTGTACACAAACACGCACATATATAGCCACATCTTCTTTATTCATCCATCAATGGATATTTGGGACCTTTCCGTACTTTAGCTATTGTTTTTAATATTTTAAAATTTATTTTTGAGACAGAGAGACAGAGCACAAGTGGGGGAGGGACAGAAAGAGAGGAAGATACAGAATCTGAAACAGGCTCCAGGCTCTGAGCTGTCAGCACAGAGCCTGATGCAGGGCTCGAACCCACAAACCATGAGATCATGACCTGAGCCAAAGCCAGACACTTAACCGACTGAGCCGCCCAGGTGCCCCACTTTGGCTATTGTTGATAGTGCAGCTATAAACATTGGATGCACGTGCCCCTTCAAAACTACACACCTGTATCCCTTGGATAAATACCTAGTAGTGCAATTGCTGGGTCACAGGGTAGTTCTATTTTTAATTTTTTGAGAACCTCCATTCTGTTTTCCAGAGTGGCTGCCCCAGTTTGCACACCCACCAGCGGTGCAAGAGAGATCCTCTTTCTCTGCACCCTCGCCAACATCTGCTATTGCCTGAGATGTTAATGTTAGCCATTCTGACAGGTGTGAGGTGGTATCTCAGTGTGGTTTTGATTTGTATTTCCCTGATGATAAATGAGGTTAAACATTTTTTCATGTGTTGGTTGGCCATCTGTATGTCGTCTTTGGAGAAGTGTCTCTTCATGTCATTTGCCTATTTCTTCACTGGATTGTTTTTTTTGGGTGTTGAGTTTGGTAAGTTCTTTATAGATTTTGGATACTAACCCTTTTCTGATATGTTGTTTGCAAATATCTTCTCCCATTCCATCAGTTGTCTCTTAGTTTGGATGATTGTTTCCTTCACTGTGCAAAAGCTTTTTTATTTTGATGAGATCCCAATAGTTCATTTTTGCTTTTGTTTCCCTTGCCTCTGGAGACATGTTGAGTAAAAAGTTGCTGCAGCAAAGGTCAAAGAGGTTTTTGCCTGCTTTGTTCTTGAGGATTTTGATGGCTTCTTGTATTGCATTTAGGTCTTTCATCCATTTTGAGTTTATTTTTGTGTGTGGGGTAAGAAAGTGGTCCAGGTTCACTTTTCTGCATGTCGCTGTCCACTTTTCCCAGCACCACTCGCTGGAGAGACTGTTTTTATTCCATTGGATATTTTTTCCTGCTTTGTCAATGATTAGTTACCATACGTTTATGCGTCCATCTCTGGGTTCTCTGTTCTGTTCCATTATCCGAATGTCTGTTTTTGTGCCAGGACCACAGTGTCTTAATGATTACAGCTTTGTAATACAGCTTGATGTTCAGGATTGTGATGCCTCTGGCTTTGGTTTTCTTTTTCAAGATCTCTTTGGCTATTCAGGGTCTTTTCTGGTTCCATACAAATTTTAAAATTGTTTCTTCTAACTCAGTGAAGAGTGCTGGTGTTATTTCAGTAGGTATTGCATTGAATATATAGATTGCTTTGAGTAGTATTGACATTTAACCATATTTGTTATTCCTATCCAGGAGCATGGAATATTTTCCCATTTTGTGTGTGTGTCTTCTTCAATTTTATAAGCCTTCTGTACTTTTCAGTGTGTATATTTTTCACCTCTTTGGTTAGATTTATTCCTAGGTATTTTATGGGTTTGGGTGCAACTGTAAATGGAATTGATTCACTGATTTTCTGTTGCTTCATTGTTGATGTATAGGAATGCAACTGATTTCTGTGCATTCATTTTTACATCCTGCAACTTTGCTGCATTTATGGATCAGTTCTAGCGGGTTGTTTTGTGTAGAATCTTTTGGGTTTTCCATATAGACATATCATCTGCGAAGAGTGAAAGTTTGACCTCCTCCTGGCCGATCTGGATGCCTTTTATTTCTTTGTGTTGTCTGATCACTAAGGCTAAGACTTCCAATACTATGTTGAATAATAGTGGCCAGGGTGGATCTCCCTGCCTTGTTCCTGACCATAGGGGGAAAGCTCTCAGGTTTTCGGTTTTCCCCATGGAGGATGATATTAGTGTTGGGTCTTTCCTATATGGCTTTATGATCTCGAGGTACGATCCTTCTATCCCTACTTTCTGGAGGATTTTTATCAAGAAAGGGTGCCACTGTTTGTCCAATGCCTTTTCTGCATCTATTGAGAGGATGGTGTGGTTCTTGTCCTTTCTTTTATTGATGTGATGAATCACACTGATTTTTTTGTGGATATTGAACCAGCCCTGCATTCCTGGCATAAATCCCACGTGGTTGTGGTGAATAATTTTTTAGTGTATTGTTGGATCTTGTTGGCTAGTACCTTGTGAAGGATTTTTGCATCCATGTTCATCAGGGAGATTGGTCTGTAGTTCTCCTTTTTTGTGATGTCTCTGTCTGGTTTTGGAATATAGGTAATGCTGGCTTCATAGAAAGAGTTTAGACATTTTCCCTACATTTGTATCTTTGGCTATTTTTAATTTTTTGAGGAACCTCTGCTGTTTTGTTGCTTTTTCACCTTGGTTTGGTTAAAACCAGTGATGGTGCCCAGTGTTAAATGGCACTTCATTAACCACAGCACAGCTAGTTGGTTCTGGCAGCTTCCATCTGAGAAAAGGCAGCATGAATGTCTTTAGGTTTAATTATGACCATTCTGGTCTGTAATGCAACTCCTCTTTTCATGAGAGTTCCTTTCAGATGCTTTTTGCCACTTTGCCTTCTGGGCTGCCCGTCACAGCAGCCCCATAGCATTGCTGGTTTGTGACTCTCAGGATGGTTACGTCACAAGACGCCTTCTGATCAAATCACTTCCTCTACTTAGTGGCTTGATTATCTTATCTTGATAAGAGAGTTGCTGACATGGATCCTACACAGCCCTCTGATCCTCCCTCAGCCTCCAGAGCATATAGACCATGCGTTTTGAAAAGTCACAGACTGGGGGCACCTGAGTGGCTGAGTCAGTTGAGCATCCGACTTTGGTTCAGGTCATGATCTCACAGTTCATGAATTCAAACCCTAAGAGAGAGAGGGAGAGATAATGTGAACAGGTGTGGGACAGAGAGAGAGGAAGACCCAGAATCTAAAGCAGGTCCAGGCTCTGAGCTGTCAGCATAGAACCTGATTTAGGGCGAGCCATGAGTTCAGGCCCTAAATCAGGTTCTATGCTGACAGCTCAGAGCCTGGACCTGCTTTAGATTCTGGGT
>NC_043715.1:56310586-56342787 GCF_006229205.1 Suricata suricatta
ACCCAGAATCTAAAGCAGGTCCAGGCTCTGAGCTGTCAGCATAGAACCTGATTTAGGGCGAGCCATGAGTTCAGGCCCTAAATCAGGTTCTATGCTGACAGCTCAGAGCCTGGACCTGCTTTAGATTCTGGGTCTTCTTCTCTCTCTCTGTCCCACAACTGCTCACATTGTCTCTCCCTCCCTCTCTTCCAAATAAACATTTAAAAAACTTAAGAAAAGTCACAAATTCTAGGTTGATAATGGTTTGTCTTCTTCATGGTGCGTCAAGTTTTACAATAAGGCCATTTCTTTTATTTATTTATTTTAATTTTTAGAAAGAGAACGAGCAAGTATGAGCAGGGGAGGGGCAGAGGAGAAGGGGACTGAGGATCCAAAGCAGGCTCCACACTGACAGCACAGAGCCCAATGTGGGGCTTGAACCCACAAACCATGAGATCATGACCTGAGCCAAAGCTGGATGCTTAACTGACTGAGCCACTCAGGCGCCCCTAGCTCATTGATTTTTATTCGGGGCAAGCACCACTAATAAAACTAAAAGTATAACCTTGTCTTAGGGGCTCTAGAGCTGACAGAATCTAAGTTCTGTCTCGTTTATTTTTCCTTTCCCAATTTCAAACCATAAACTGTCTCCTATGTGTAGGACTTGCTCTTCAGTCAAGTCCATTAATAATTCTTGTCTTTACAAACTGTTTATTCGCTGGGCTCTTTTGAACCTTAGGAAGATACTCATTCACATTGACTCAAATAAAATTACTCTTCCACTAGTACCTTTTGGAAGAACATCCCCAAAACACAGTCTTGTATAACCTTGTCCTTCTGCAGGAGGAAGGAAAATTGTCCTTCAGAAGAGAGGGTGACGGGGGTGCCTGAGTGGCTCAGTTGGATGAGCATCCAGCTTTGGCTCAGGTCATTATTTCGTGGTTGAGCCCCGCATCGGGCTCTTTGCTGACAGCTCAGAGCCTGGAGCCTGCTTCAGATTCTTGCCTTCATGTTTCTCTGCCCCTCCCCTGCTCATGTTCTGTCTGTCTCTGTCTCAAAAATAAACATTAAAATTTTTTAAAAAGAAAATTAAAGCAATGTTGAAAACGATAAGTCAGGTCCCCTTCACAAACCCTACCCCCCAGAAGCAACCAGCAGAACAAAATGAACATTCTCTAATAAGTCTGCATATATGAATATGTGACTACTTAAAGATTGTATTTTCTCAAATTTTTATGGACTTTTTTTTGAGAGCAAGAGAGCACTGTGTGTGCGTGGGTGACAGCACAGAAGGGGCAGGGGTAGAGGGAGAGAGAGTCCCAAGCAGACCCCACCCCCAGCGCAGAGCCCAACACAGGGCTCAGTGTTACGACCATGACAGCATGACCTGAGCTGAAACCAAGAGTCAGACGCTTAGCCGGCTGAGCCACCCAGGTGGCCTGGATATCATTTTAGGTCACAAATATGGTTGTAAAGCAGATTGAGAGTACCGTGCGTATGGATTCACCATTAGATATTCAAATATCCTCTATTAACATGTATATCACTTTCAGTCTTTTCTTAGTTTTGTTAATGTTTATTTTTGAGAGAGAGAGAGACAGAGCTCTGGAAGAGGAGGGGCACAGAGAGAGAGCAAGAGAGAGAAAGAGACGTACACAGAATCTGAAGCAGGCTCCAGGCTCTGAGCTGTCAGCACAGAGCCCTATGCGGGGCTCAAACCCACGAACCACCAGATCATGAGCTGAGCTGAAGTTGGAAGCCTAACCAACTGAGCCACCCAGGCGCCCCTCACTCTCAATCTTCTATCCATGATCTGCTTGGAATTTGGCTTATTCCAACCCTATTGGACGGTTGTGTCCTTCCTTCCTCTGGTGACAGGATTAGTTGTCTGATAGTGATGCTAACTGATTGAATCATCTCACTTTTAGAGTTACATTTATTTATTAGGGGTGTATGCCCAGAGCAACCCTAAATAACTTCACAGTAATGGAGAAATGTTAGTTTTCTCTCCAGCAACATTTAGCAAATTCCCTCCTTTGCCTCTTTCAATAGGTCCCAGAATGATGAAAACGTGCTGTCTTTCTGGATGGACCTTTGTTCTGTGTTCGACTCCAGCAAGAATCTGGTGTTTCTAGACATCAATCAGACCTTCCTGAGTACCTCCTCAGTGAGGATTCTTTGTGAGAAAATCGCCTCTGCTACCCATAATCTTCAGAAAGTGGTGTAAGTAGAAGCTAATCCTTGGATTAAAACCCCTAGGACATAACCAACCTGCTTACATTTTTTTTTAATGTTTGACTTATTTTTGAGAGAGAGACAGAGACAGCGTGAGCAGGGGAGGGTCAGAGAGAGAGGGAGACACAGAATCCGAAGACAGGCTCCAGGCTCTGAGCTGTCAGCACAGAGCCCTCTGCCAGGCTTGAATTCACAAACCGAGAGATCATGACCTGAACCAAAGCCAGACGTTCAACCGACTGAGCCCCCCATGTGCCCCCTTACATTTTTAATATAGGAATAATATTTGAATTTCTTTCCCAGAGTCCCAACTGGGTGCTCAAGACATAAGAAATGCTACTGAAGGAATTTTCCGTTTTTTTATTGTGGTAGAACGTAAAACTCCTCGTTATTTTTAAGTGTACAGTTATGCATTTTTAAATGTATTTTGCAGCCACCACCACCACCCGTCTCCAGAACTCCCTTCATATTGCAAAACCGAAACTTTGACCCCATTGAGCTATAATTCCCCATGAGCCCTTCTCCCCAGCCCCTGGCAGCCACTCTTCCACTTCTTTTTTTAATCAAGTAATTTGAATACAATGTGAAATATGGCCTGAATGTCCACAAAACCCCCCCAGGAACGTCAGATCGTGGGGGCAGTTTTGATCCAATTTGGACACCCGCAGGGCCGGGCATAGAGCGGGTTTCTCTAGCTCTGCTGACACTGGGCTGCAGGGGGCGCTGCTCTGTGCATTGTAGGGTGTTCAGCGGCAGCCTTGGCCCCCGCCTTCCAGATGCGAGTGGCGCCCCCACACCCCCAGCTGGGACAACCTCAAACCTCTCCGGACAGCCAGGTGTTCCCAGGGAGTGTAAAGAACCACCCAGACTGGAACCCTGCTGAGAGACGGGGTCCCGAGGCGGGTGGGAGCACTGGCCTGTGTGAAGTTACAGGTCCCCTGGGCTGGGGGTGTGTCTGTCTGAGTGTGATCCAAAAATCTGTGTAGCTGAATGAAGCTGGGAAGAAACGGGGGGGCTAACTACAGAACGTGAATACTTGTATGTGGAACAGGGTGTGCTCCCGTGCACCCCAGAGCGCGTCAGGGTCTCCCTGGACCCGTGCAGGGGACAGGCCCCAGGGCGTGGCTCGGGAAGGAGAGCGGCCCTGACTCAGTCGGCCGAGGGGGCTGTGGCGCCAGCGGGACCTCCTCCAGCTGCACGGCCGTCTTCCACAGCGTTCTGTCTCAACCTGGAGAGGAGTTTTTCTTGCTCACTTCACGGGGCCCCGGTTCTAAACGCACCGCACCCAGCAGGACGTACTGCTCCTGAAACGTGCCCGTCGGTAACACTGCAGGGAAGGGACTGCTCCCCGGCCTAATCTTGTTCAAAAAGCTGTGTAAGAACAGCTTTTGTCCGAAATGTCTGTTGATGACCGACTTCCCTTCTGTAGAAGTTTGAGAGGCCTAAAACAGTCGGGGCTTCTAACAGCTTCTAAAACTGGATGTTAGTCAAGTGGGGCAGAGTTCCAGTTACGCAAAATGAGTGCGTTCTGGAGACCTAAGCACGCACCAGTGTGACAGCGGTTAATACTGCATCATGGATGCGAGGTTTGTTGAGAGACGTGACATGATCTCCAGTGTTGTCACCACGAAACAAACAAAATCAGGAAAACCAGAAATGGCGATGATGTGAAGTGATAGGTGTGTTAACTAGCTTGATTGACTGGGCTTGATGGGATTTCACGAGGTACGTGCATATCAAAACACTGACCTGTACACCTTCACGTACACCATTTGGCAATAAATACCTCGGTGCAGGAGAAAAACACGAACAGCAGTTTCTGGTGTTGAAACCCATTGCAGCCCTTTGTTTCCGTGCGTACAGAAACTCAGGATTTCTCCTCTGTTGCCGTTGCCCTAGCCTCAGAAATGTTTCCCCGGTGGGGGCTTATCGGGATTTCTGCGCTGTCGTTGGAGGTCACGAGACACTAACCCATCTGACCCTCCAAGGAAATGACCAGGACGATCTGCTTCCCGTGTTGTGTGACATCTTGAGACGCCCCACGTGCCATCTGCAATGCCTCAGGTATCTCCCTGTCCCTGAAAAACTCCAGTGTTCAGACAGAGCTGCCTCGGGCTTCTGTAGCAGTTCTGGATAAATTAGCAGGGGGCGGGACATCCCTTATCTGTGCTCAGAAACAGTATGACTCCGGGCACATGTCCCAGCACAGAAAATGGGCTGAGAGTTTCCTTTCTCCTTGTATTGATCATTGAACAACCTGCTGAGCCCCGAATCTTGCTAATTTGATGTCTTCTCCTCTGTCAGAGAGCATTTGTTTATGTGTATGTCTCTCTTCCATCATGATTCAGATGGCCAGATTTTGTTCAGAGTCCTCTCTCCAGGCAAGGATGCTTTGGGAGCATCAGGCTCCCCCCTTTTTGGGCTGACAGATCTCCCCTTTGGGGACGCTCTCCACATGACTGCTCTGGTGACGATCTTCCCCACTCATCATGGAGTTCCGTTGATCCCCTCTTGGCCACATTTGAGCAGTAATAGGAAGACCGTTTAAGGTGATCTGTTGCTTTCAAATTGTGGTTCGGCCCATACTGCTGTGATCTTGGGCTGTTGAGCTAGGTCTCAGCCCATCAGTTGGTTGGAGTCATGCACATCTCACAAGAAATTGAGGAATGAATGAAACCAAGTCCAAGCAGATGCGTGTTCATCGTTGCATTATTGATAGTAGCCACTATCGTTAGGCACCGTTACTAAGACCGTCCTTTCTTTTCCCTGTGAGGATTCACCAGGAGAAGAAATTGTGCAAGTTGAAGATTTAGGTCATTAATTTGTTTCTCAGGGAATAAATGGATACCCCCAATGGGAGAAGACGACTCTATATAAATTTGGCTTCTTTTATCGGAAGCCATTAAACATACTCTTTTGTGTTCCAAAGCCCTGGTTAACTTTGACTCCTTGGTTAGACTCTAAGAGAAAAACGTGTTTTTGTTGCATTTTACTAAGGTTTAGCTATATGTACACAGTCCAGTTCGCACTTCATATGAATTAACCTTAATAAACACTGAACACGAGGATAGGACTTATTTCCAGTTGAAAGATGGAAATGGTCATGGCCCCAGTGACATTCCATTTGTCCTTGGTAAGAATCTCTCTCTCCAGGAGTAGGGTATGGGCGCCTTGTTGCCTGCGACGTGTGATTGATTTGGATTTCTAAGTAAGTAGTTCCCAACTCGTGCTCTCCAGACCAGCAGCAGCTTCATCGCCTAGGAACTTGTGAAAATCCAAATTCTTGGGTCTAACCCAGATCTTCTGATTCAACATCGGAGCATGTGGCCCAGGAATCTGGCAGGTGACTCAGGACCCCCTAAAACAGAAATCAGTGGATCCACATCCAGAGTTTCTGAGGACGTTAATTTCTAACCGTTCGCCTGGTGGTGCTGATGCGGCCACCCAGGGGCCGCACTCAGTCTGCCCCACGTAATAAGGCCAGGACATCACATAAGGCAGTGGAATGAGGGTAAAACTGGAGGCCACTGTCCCCGGTTTGGTTCTCAAGAACGACTTGTTCCCCCTTCTCCCGCAGGTTGGTATCTTGTCCCGCCACTACTCAGCAATGGGCCTGTCTCTCCGGCTCCCTCGAGGTCAACCAGTCCCTCACATGCCTGAACCTCACGGCCAGTGAGCTTGCGGACGAGAGCGCCAGGCTGCTGTGCGTGGCCCTGAGACACCCCAAGTGCCCCCTGCAGAGGCTGTCGTGAGTACCGCCTCTGTCCCCGCAGGGCATCTCCGTATCCGGTCTGGGCCCGCAGAGGGAAGGGCCCTGGTCACACCTGCACTCGCTGTGCGCCCAGATGGGACCTGCTGCTGGGGCGGACACCGGGTTTACCCCACTGGTCCCAGCCAGGTGGCTCGTGCATCTTCTCCCACGCCTGGTCCTTCACGGCTGTGAGCACTGAGCGCACCGTGAGAGAGGAAGGACGTCACGGAGAAGAGCTGTGTACAGCGGGGGCCTCGGCCTTCGGGGGGGCCGAGAACACGGGGCTTGGGGAGCGTTCTCACCGCCTCCCTGCCGCTGTGGCGCCCTTGCAGCCTGGAGAACTGCCACCTCACCGAAGCCTGCTGCAAGGAGCTCTCGTCGGCTTTGGTCGTCAACCGGAGGCTGACGCACCTGTGCCTGGCCAAGAACGCGCTCGGGAACGGCGGGGTCAGGCTGCTGTGCGAGGGCTTGAGTGACCCCGACTGTCAGCTGCAGACGCTGGTGTAAGTCGTGCGAACTGCGTGTGTGTGCATTCGTGTGTGCCGGACTCGAGGAGGACAGGCACAAGTGTTTCCTAATTCCTCTGAACACCCCAAGTATGATGCTGACGGTTAGATCTGGTGAGACCCAGCGGTAGAAAAGAAATAAAAGACGGGAGCCTGGGGGCTCAGGTGGTAAGCATCTGACTTTGGCTCAGGTCATGATCTCGAGGTTCATGAGTTCAAGCCCCGTGTCGGGCTCTGTGCTGACGGCTCAGAGCCTGGAGCCTGCTTCGCATTCTGTGTCTCCCTCTCTCTCTGCCCCTCCCCTGCTCGTGCTCTGTCTGTCTCTCACCCTCAAAAATAAACATTTTTTAAAAAAGAAAAACACAAGACGTAGTGTCAGTAGGGATTTGGGGGATGTCGCTGGTTTCCAGGTTTGTTTGGGGTTTTTTTTTTAACCTTTAAAAAAAAATTCTTTTTATGTTCATTCATTTTTGAGACACAGAGCACTAGCAGGGGAGGAACAGAGAGAGAGAGAGGGAGACACAGAATCCCAGGCAGGCTCCAGGCTCTGAGCTGTCAGCACAGAGCCTGACGTGGGGCTTGAACCCACAAACTGAGATCGTGACCTGAACTGAAGTTGGATGCTCAGCCGACGGAGCTGCCCAGGCACTTGTGTCTGGGTTTTTTTAATGCCTGTTTTTAATGCCATGTAACCTAAGCTCTGTCGCAACCGTGTGTAGGTGGAGTGTTTTGTCACCAGCCTCCATCCTCCGTGTTAACACTAAAGCCACAGGACAAATTTGGACAAAGGAACGGAGCGCCACCGTTCCTCTTCAGTGTTAACACCTCTGGTGCCCTTGCTGTCTGCAGAAGCGCCTGTGACAGGAACTGCAGCACTTCTCATAAACCAGTTTTAATATAGGCTGTGCCTTAAGGCACCAGCATCCAAAAATCACTTAAAATTCCACAAAGCGTTCAGTTTGTGGTTGGAGAAAAATCGGGAGGGTTTTACCCTGCTATCGAAATCCCCAAACACTAAAATCATGTAAAATTCCCTAGGAAATAAGATACTACCCACTCACTAGTTCTATCTCCAAACCAAATTCTGTTACATGTTACTACCCCCCGCCCAGGCACCTAAACAGAAGAAATAGTGATGGCCAACATTTATCCAGCACCTCAATTACTAGGTGCTGGGCACTCTGCTAAGGTCTTGTGAGAGATTTTTTACATTTAATCCCCTTATAAAACTAATGCCTGGGGTCTGGCCACGTGAGGGGGGCCACAGGCCAATGCAGTCACTCAGAGTTCACTGCAGTTAAAGGTTGGTTTCTATCAGTGCTGTCACAAATTACCACGAACTTACCTGCTCAACACTGTTTGTATACTTCCGTAGGTCAGAAGACCCGGGTGCACAGGGCGCTGTTCCTTTCTGGAGATGCCAGGAAGGAACCCGTTCTCTCACTCATTCTTGTTGTTGGTAGAATTTGCTTCTTGGTGGTGGTAGGGCTGGGGTCCCTGCAAGCCAATAGCCAGCCTCGCCCCTAACGGTGACTGCACTCCTTGGTTCATGGCTCTCTCCCTCCCCTCAAGGCCGGCCGCGGTGGGCCAAGCCCACACGTTTTCTTTCTCTCCACTTCAGCCAAAAAGGCCGCCTCCGATCAGATTCGGCCCCTCTGTGTCGTCCAGAGTAATCTCGCCATCTCAGTGTCCTTAGTCTCCATCTCCTCCGCAGACTCCCTTCTGCCATGCGAGGCTGGAGATCAGGGCCCAGACATCCTTGAGGCTCATTATTCTATGAAAGTCGCCGTCTCTGGTTTTCTGCTAATATTAACTTCAGAACTGCAATAGTGAACTAGTGGAAGGCAAAAAAAAAAAAAATTCTTAATGGCTAAGAAGAATGTCTGATACCCTGTGATATCTAGGATCTAGTGCCAGATGTGTCCAGCTGAGAACTGGTGCCCCCCACCTCTGTGGAACTGCCTTTCTAGGAACTGGATTTAGGAAGTATAACTGGTGTCTTCCCCAAATAAAAGATTGCAGGCCAGGGCAAGGTGGATACTGTCTGCCCCGGAGTTAGGGCAGGAATAACACGTGCCACTTGTGTGAGTTTCCTAGTTGTTTCTGTAATGAATGGTCACAAACGAGACGCTTGAAACAACACAAATGCATTGTCTTAAAGTTCTAGAGGCCAGAAGTCCTCAGTGAGTTTCACTGAAATCAAGGTTTCTGCGAGGCGGTGTTCCTTGCAGGTCTCCAGGCTTTTCCTGGCTTCTAAAGGCACCTGCATCCCTTGGTTCATGACCCCTTCCTCCAAGTTCAAACCCCGCAGTGTGGTGTCTTCAAAAGTCCTTCTGCCCGTGTTACCTTGTCTCCCCCTGCTGGCTGTGGCTCTCCTGTTCCTTCTGGATCAGGATCCCTGTGACCACACTGGCCCACCTGGGTAGTCTCCCCATCCTGCATCCTTAGCTCCGTGGCACCTGCCGTCTCCTTCACACGTGATGTAACGGGTTCCCGGGGACCTGGGATTAGGATGTGGACATCTGTGCACGTGTTAGAGCGGGGGAGGGGCCGCCTCTATAATCCCTTGGGTCGTCATGGTAACTCCAGCCACCATTTCCTCTCCGCGTCTCGTTGTCTGTGCGCTGTGGGCAACCTGTGGCTTGAGGTGGGCGACCTTGGCTCTGTGCGTCTCGTCAGGGAGGACCCACAGACTCTGAGTCTTCACGTGATTGGCTTCTAGGCTCTGGTACTGCAGCATCACCAGCGGCGGCTGCCACCATCTGTCAGCCCTCCTCCAGCAGAACTGCAGCCTCATGCACCTGGATCTGGGGCTGAATCACATAGGAGTTACCGGGCTCAAGTTCCTGTGTGAGGCCTTGAAGAAGCCGGTGTGTAACCTCAAACGTCTGTGGTGAGTTCTGGTTTTGAATTTTAATCTGTGTCTTAAATAGAATAGTGTGGCAATCCGCGCCCCCAGCAGCTCTAATATAAGAGATTGGGACAAATCAAATCATTTTTGTTAAAAAAAAAAAAAAGTAAGATAGCAGTTTTTACAACTTCTTTTTAATCCCAAAATTTGTAGGCAGCCACAAAAGACTCCAAATAGTCAAATCGATTCTCACAAAGAACAACAAAGCTGGAGGCCTCACACTTTCGGGTTTCAGACTATCATATCAAAACGGTATGCCGCTGGCATAAACAGACACATAAAGCGAAAGAACAGAATAGACAGCCCAGGAATACCCCATAGGTACAGTTAACTAATCCTCGACAAGGGCACCAATACTCAGTGGGGAATGGATGATTCCTTCGATAAACAGGATTGAAGAAAACCTGGGTATCCACATACAAAAGAATGAAATTGAACCTTTACAAAATGCACAAAAATTAAATCAAAATGGGGTGCCTGGGAGGCTCTGTCAGTTAAGCATCCAACTTCAGCTCAGGTCATGATCTCACTATATGTTGGTTCAAGTCCTGTGTCAGGCTCTGTGCTGACGTTTGGAGCCTGGAGCCTGCTTCACATTCTGTGTCTCCTCCTCTCTGCCGCTCCCTCAGTCACATTCTGTCTCTGTCTCAAAAATTAAATAAATAAACAAATAAATAATTTTTTTGATGTTTGTTTACTTTGAGAGAGAGGAAGAACTCGACCAGGAGAGGGGCAGAGAGAAGGAGACACAGGATCCAAAACAGGATCCAGGCTCTGAGCTGTCAACCCAGGACCTGACATGGGGCTTGAACTTACTAAGCATGAGATCATGACCTGAACCAAAATCAGATGCTTAACTGACCAAGCCACCAGGTGCCCCCAGATTTTTTTTAATTAAAAAAAATATATTAACTCAAAATGGATTAAAGACTTAAGACTCAAAACTGTAAAATGTCCTGGAAGAAAACATAGGCCAAAAGCTCTTTGACATTGTTCTTGGCAAAGATTTTTTGCACATGATGCCAAAAAGCACCAGCAGCAAAGGCAAAAATAAACAAGTGGGGCTTCATCAAACTAAAAAACTCTGTCTTCCAAAGGAAACTGTCGACAAAATGAAAGACAACCTACAGAAAACCATCAGCAAACCGCATGTCTGGTAAGGGGTTAGTGTCCAAAGTAGACAAGGAACTTGTCCAACTCAACTTTTTTTAATGAGACCTAAATAGACTTTTCTCAAGTCAGACAAATGGCCGACGGGTACATGAGAGACTGTTGAACATCACTGATCGTCGGGGAAAAGGAAATCAAATCCACACGAGATCTCCCTTCAGACCTTTTAGGATGGTTGTCATCAAACAGGACGGAGGTAACACATGTTGGCGAGGATGTGGAGGAAGGGATGTTTGTGCGCATGGGTAGGAGTGTACGTTGGTACCGCCGCACGGAAGACAGCGTGAAGAGTCTCAGAACTAAAACTTGATATACCGTGTGATCAGGAACCCCACTTCTGGATATATGTCCAAAGGAATGGAAACAGGATCTTGAAAAGATATCACGCCTCCGTGTTTGTTGAAGCATGATTCACAACAGCCAAGATAGGAAACAGCCTCAGTGTCCGTCAACAGAGGATGGGACAGGGAAGATGTGAAATACACCTATGCACGATGGAGCATTAGCCATGAGGAGGAAGGCGACCCTGCCACTTTAGGCTAGTATGCTAAGTAAAACGAGACACAGACATCACTTACGTGTGGAATCTAAAAGAGCCGAGCTCGTACAAAGTAGAGTGATAGTTAGCAGGGACGGAGGGGCGGGGGAAGTGGGGAGGTGTTGAGGGAAGCAGGCAGACTTCCAGCTAGAAGATGAAGTTCCGGGGCCCCTGGGTGCACAGTTGGCTAAGTGTCTTACTGGATCTGGGCTCAGGTCATGATCTCCTGGATCATCAGTTCAAGCCCCACGTTAGGCTCTGTGTGGGTAGTCCAGAGCCTGCTTGGGATTCTCTGTTCTCTCTCTCTCTCTCTGCCCCTCCCCTGCTTATTCATTCTCGTTCTCTCTCTGTCTCTCTTGCCCTCTCTCTCCCATCCCTCCCATCCTCTCCCCTTCCCCTCCCCTGCTTGTGCTGTCTTGCTCGCTCACTCTCTAAAATAAAAATAAAAATTTTAAAAAAGAATAGATCTTAAATGTTCTCACCAAAAAAAGAAATGAAGATGATGTGTCAGGACAGAGGCATCTGCTAACACCACAGCGGTAATCGTGTTGCAGTATATAAATGTGCCAAGTCAGCACATTGCCCACCTTAAACTTACAGTATTTTGTGTCAATTATATATCAATAAAGATTAAAGAAAATCTCCAGAAACTTCTTTTTGACAATAAGAAATAAGATCTACTCTCAGCAAATCTAGTGTTCTCAAAAAAAAAAAAAAAAGTAACCATGTGAGCTGACCAATGTAATTAACTTGACTTTGATCATTTCACAGTGCATGTTAAATCATCACATTGTACGCCTTAAATACATACAACTTGTATTGGTCGGTTACTCATCAGTAAAGCTGGGGAGGGAAGTCACTGGTGTGGTTAAAGGAGTCCACTCCACTCTCAGCCGGTCACAGGATCCCAGGGAAGCATTTCAAGGCAGCAGCTCCTAAGGCCCCAAGAAGCGCCCGCTCACGCCCCGGCTCCCAGCCTCCGGAGAGCTGGGCCTCCTTCAGCAGATGAATGCCCTCAGTTCAGCTCTGTCTCTCAGTCCCGCATGAGTTAAATACCATCGCTCCGACACGCTTGAGTCTGGAGCCCTACCTGTAACCGGATTTCTGGCCCCGACAGTACAAGATGGTAAGTCGTGGTGTTCAGCCTCCACTGAGGACTGGAAATGCTTGCAGGCTTGAGAATCCTGATGCCCAGGCCATATCTCTGACCACTCCGACTGGGATCTCCACACGTGAAACCCAGACAACTAGTAAGGGTGCCAACTGAGCAAATCCTAGAGCTAGCAGGTGGGGGAGCCACAGGGTGCTACCGTGCAGGCGTGTGCCTGTTTACAGGAAGGGGGTGATGCTCACGGTGATGGGGAGGGGCTCCCTAACCACGTGCTCTCCTGCATAGGGAAGGATCTAGTCAGCCGTTACTTCCTGCTGCTGTCATCTTGGTTGTGCGTTTTAGGAAATGGAGTCAGTCCTGTCCGTCAGAAAAGTTGATTATGATAGTGAGATACATATGCACTCAACATGCCAGGAAGCATGCTAAGTGTTTGATATTACTTTTAGCTCCTTCAAATCCTGGGGTAAATTTAAATGGGTGACCTTAACTCCCATGTGTGTTCATGTATGCACAAACACCTTGAACCTCTGTACAATGTTATTTGCTCAGAATGAAATCCCTAGACAGCATCCTTTATTCTTTTTTTCTTTCAAATTTCCAATCCAAGCTTTTTTATAATTTAAGTTCAAGTTAGTTAACATACAGTGTAGTCTTGGTTTCAAGAGTAGAACCCAGCGATTCATCACTTACATATAACACCCACTGCTCATCCCAAAAAGTGCCCTCCTCAAGGCCCATCACCCGTTTAGCCTGTCCCCCTCTCACCTCCCCACCAGCAACCCTCAGTTTATTCTCTGTATTTAAGACTCTCTTACGGTTTACCTCTCTCTGTGTTTTTCTTATTTTCCCTTCCCTTCCCCTATGATCATCTGTGTTGTTTCTAAAATTCCACATGAGTGAAAACATAGGATATGTCTTCTTCTCACTTACTTCACTTAGCATAATACCCTCCAGTTCCATCCATGCTGTTGCAAATGGCAGGATTTCATTCTTTTTCATAGCCGAGTAGTATTCCATTATATATATGCCCCATCTTCTTTATCCATTCGTCAGCCCGTGGACATTTGGGTTCTCTCCATACTTTGGCTATTGTTGATAGCACTGCTATAAACCTGGCGGTGCATGTGTGCCTTCAGATCAGCATTTTTGTATCATGTGGATAAATTCCTAATAGTGTAATTGTTAGGTCATAGGGTAGTTCTTTTTTTTATAGTTTCTTTTTATTTCTTTTAACGTTTTATTTATTTTTGATACAGAGAGAGACAGAGCATGAGAGGGGGAGGGGCAGAGAGAGGAGACACAGAACCGGAAGCAGGCTCCATGCTCTGAGCTAGCTGTCAGCACAGAGCCTGATGCAGGGCTCAAACCCACGAACGTGAGATCTGACCTGAGCTGAAGTCGGAGGCTTAACCAACTGAGCTACCTGGGTGCCCCGTCATAGGGTAGTTCAATTTTTAATTTTCTGGAGGAACCTCCATACTACTTTCCAGAGTGGCTGCACCAGTTTGCATTCCCACTGGCAGTGCAAAAAGCTTCCCCTTTCTCTGCTTCCTGGACAACATCTGTTGTTTCCAGAGTTACTAATTTTAGCCATTCTGACAGGTGTGAAGTGTTATTTCACTGTAGTTTTGATTTGTATTTCCATAATGATGAATGATATTGAGCATCTTTTCACATGTCTGTTAGCCATTTCAATATCATCTTTGGAAAAGTGTTCGTGTCTTCTGCCTATTTTTTCATCGGATTATTTGTTTTTTGGGTGTTGAGTTTAAGTTCCTTACAGATTTTGGACACTAACCCTTTATCAGACATATCATTTGAGAATATCTTGTCCCATTTTGTTGGTTGTTTCCTTCACTGTGCAGAAGCCTTTTTTAAATTTTATTTTTACATTTATTTATTTTTGAGGGACAGAGACAGATCATGAATAGGGGAAGGGAAGAGAGAGAGAGAGACAGAATCTGAAGCAGGCTCCAGGCTCTGAGCTAGCGGTCTGCACATAGCCTGACGCGGGGCTTGAACCCATGAGCCGTGAGATCATGACCTGAGCTGAAGCCGGACACTCAACCGACTGAGCCACCCAGGCACCCCTGTGCAGAAGCTTTTTATCTTGATGAGATCCCAGTAGTTCATTTTTGGTTTTATTTCCCTTGCCTCCAAAGACCTGTCAAATCAAAGCCTTTTTAAAATCTTGCTACCTGGGGTGCCTGAGTGCCTCAGTCATTAAGCCTCGGACTCTTGATTTCGGCTCAGGTCATGATCTCACAGTTCAGGAGATTGAGCCCCGGATTGGGCTCCTTGCTGGCAGTACAAAGCCTGTTTAGGATATTTTCTCTCTCTCTCTCCACCCCAATCTGTCTATCTCTCTTTCTCTGTCTCTCTCTCTCTCTCTCTCTAAACCTTGTTTATCCTGCTGCCCTCTTTCACATGTCCAGAATCTGTTCTCGCACCTCCACACATACTGCTAACATCTGTCTCTGTATTCCGTCTTCTCTTTCCCCCTAGTTTTCCAGCCAAGCACTAACTTGTAAGGTGTAACTCCCATCAGGCTTCTGCTCAAAAGCCCCGACGGTTCCCCATCTCATTCTAAGTCAAGCCTGAGGTTTACGACGGCCTGAGGGCCTTACGTGCGATGCCTCCCTCCTGTCTGTGGCCTCATCTCTTCAAACCCTCCCTGGATTTCACTCCCTTGATCGGATATCCATTCTGGCTGCCTCGATGTTGTTGGACGCGGTAGTTACACATGACCTCAGGCCCGGGCACAGCTGCTTCTCTGCTCGGGGAGCCCCTCCTCCAGGTCTCTATGGTTCCGTCTCTTCAACCATTGTAGTGAGTGCCCCCCGCCGGCTTCTCCCTTTGTCCTGTGCCCTTCATAACCCTCGCTGGGTATCGCACACTACGTCCATCTGTTTCCGTTAGTACAGGAGCTCAGAGGGAATAGATTTCTGTTGTTCCGTGTTGGCTCCCCAGCACCCAAGAGTTTGCCTGGCATGTAGGATGGTATCTGTGATCACTGCTTGAATCAGTTAACTAAGTTTTGTGTGTCTCCCGCAGGTTGTGGGGATGCGCCATCACCCCATTCAGCTGTGAGATCCTCGCGTCTGCCCTCAGCAGCAACCGGAGCCTGATCAGTCTGGACCTGGGCCAGAACTCCTTGGGCTATAGCGGAGTGAAGACGCTCTGCGATGCCTTGAGACTCCAGAGTCCCTTCCACCGGACGCTCAGGTACGACCCTTCTGTTCCTCGCGGTGCCTGTCCCAGGACAGCAGCTGTGCAGGGAGATGTGCGAGCCATGGTGATGTGCGGTGTAGGCATCTACTGCTAGTGCTCAGCTTTTATCCACTGATGTGCGGTCGCCAGATAACTCTCCACTGGCCCCTCTCATTGCTTTGGCCGGTAGGACGGGTCCAAGTGTGCGGCCCAAGCTCAGTCCCCTCTCGTTGCTTTGGCCGGTAGGACGGGTCCAAGTGTGCGGCCCAAGCTCAGTCTGAAGCCAGGCAGCTGGCTGCGGGGGCTCCTGTAAGCAGGGGAGGGTCCCGGCAGCCGGCCAGCTGCGGGAGGAAGATGGGACCCTCGCGTGGTGTCGTGAAGGGTCGGTGCTGGCCATGCAGGCCTGGCAGGGAGTCGCCTTAGGAGCACGTTCTCTGCAGTGAGTCCACCGTGGAATGAACCGAGTCCGCGCCGTCTCTGAGTTGTGCTGCTTACATGGAGCAGAGAGCCCTTCAGCTCTTTCTTCTTAGGCATGGGGGAGCTTTCTTTGTTTAAGTGGGGTTTTTTTAATTTATTTTTGAGAGAGAGAGACAGTGTGAGCAGGGGAGGGGCAGGGAGAGAGAGGGAGACACAGAATCCGAAGCAGGCTCCAGGCTCTGAGCTGTCAGCCCAGAGCCCGACGTGAGGCTCAAACCCATGAACTATGTGATTGTGACCTGAGTCCACGTCAGACGCTCAACTGACGGAGCCGCTCAGGCGCCCCAGGCGTGCAGAACTTCACATTCTCAGGCGCGACAGAGACAACCGGTGGCTCGAAATGATAAGTATGTAGAAGAAACCGATTAGTCGTTTACTTACCGTGAATCTGGGGTAGCTTGCTAGTCAAGCTATTTTAGAGTCTGAAGTTCGTTTCTGTTTTTATCCCCTTTCTGATGAGCTGGCTCCCATTTTATGTAATATCAGCTCCAACCGAGGTGTAAAGCCCCCACAAGGACACTGAGCTGTTTCTGTAGGCCGCCCGGTCAGATGCTTTCCTGAGTCTGTGAGTCGCACGCTGAGCGAGTCAACATAGGGCTTCGTGTTGAATCGCAGGCCCTAGAGAGGCACAGAGAGCCCGGGTTCCGAGCTTGGTTTTTAGTTCTTTGGTTCTATGAGCTACGTGGCATCCCTCGGAGGTGCTCCTTGATTTCTTTATTTTTTAATAGTTTATTTTCAAACTGGTTTCCATGCAACACCCAGGGCTTCTCCCCACAGGTGCCCCCACCATGACCGTCACCCCCTCCCTCCGCCTTCAGTCCACGGTTCGTTTTCAGTATTCAGTAGTCTCTCACAGTTTGAGCCCCTCGCTCTCCCCCCCTCTTTCCCCCTCCCCCTCCCCCTGGTCTCCTGTTGGGTCTGGCCTGTTAGACCCGTGAGCGCAAACGTGTGGTGTCCGCCCTTCTCTCCTTTGGGCTGGACTCGTTTTCTTTTGCTTGGGGACCGGGAGGCTCCATCATCATGCCCCACTCTTAGAGCAACGCCACTGTGTGCGCCTGTGTGGGTCACACCCTGTGACCAGACACAGCTCAACTGTGGGAACCGTTTCTGTCCTGAACTGCAACCAACCTCGTACACTCACAAGGAGACCCAGTTACATTTGGCCCTAGAGGGTCGTGTTGAAGGTATTTTGAAGCTTGGTGGCCCTTACTTTCACCAGTTATTTTGTGATTTTGATATCCAGAAACATTGTGAAGTCATCACCATCATTAAGCTCATTAACACGCCCATCACCTCATAGTTTTACCTTTTGTGTGTGTGTGTGTGAGTGTGGTGAGAACACCTAATATCTACTGTCCTAGCAAATGTCAAGTATATAACACAGTATTACTGTCCCCATGCTGCACACCAGCTCTCCGGAACATACAGCCGAAGCCGCGCTGTGTGATTGTATTGTGAATCTTACAGCAAAACGAAACCAAGGGTTCGTGGCTCCCTCCCTTAGGAGAGCATGCAACTCTTGATCTTGGGACGTGAGTTCAAGCCTCACATTGGGCATAGAGACTAAATTTTAAAAATTCATACATATGTGTACATACACGTTTCCTGTTGGTATTGTAGTCCTGCATGCACACACACGCACACGCGCACACACACACGCACACGCAAAACCAGGACTACAATGGCAGCTAATGTCTTCAGTCTCTTACTTTTATACATGTTTTTGCTTTAATTACCCCCTCACCTCCACCCCCTGCCCACACACATGAATGACTGTGTAACCACAAGGTGAATCCTACCAACGAGGCTGCAGTTGTCACAGGTCACAGAAAGGTAGTGACCAGCTAGCATCACCAAAGGGGACACAAGTCTGACTCACTTGGTTCAAGTGTGCATGTCTCCTCCTTGGTCCCCCAACCAGAAGTTGACAAAGGGAGCTGTGGAGTAGGGAGGTGTTAGAACTAAAGCACAGATGCATCCGTCAGTTCCATCTCTCCAAGAATAACATCAGAATTGCCCAGAATCATCCAGGCATCTTAAAACCCTTACCCTGTGGACCTGGCGTTATCTCTTGTTCCTCTCGAATCAATATAGAACCCAAGTTACAGAATAATCAACAAAGACCGCCTCTCTAAAGCATGGCACGTAGAGGCTCGTGGGCATTGGGAATGAATCTCCTTGAAGCAATAAGAACTCTTCTTCCCACCCCCACTGCACTTTCAGGTTGAGGATCGATGAATCTGACCCTCGAATCCAGAAGCTGCTGAAAGAAATCCAAGAAAGTGACTCACAACTGACCATTGAGAGTGATACGCAAGATCCAACCAATAACAGACCTTCTTCCCAGGACATTTTCTGAATCCCCCGGAGTTCCTCGTTCTCCAGTAAAGTCTGAGATTCTCAAGGTGTGCGGGGAGCTCCTCTGAGCCCTCTTAGTGATGTAGGTACTGGGCCAGATGGTTTTTTCAGCCTTGGGGGTGCCTTTGGCTTCCATAAAACATGCACAACTGACTGACTGACCTCCGTTATGGGCGGAATGTCTGTGTCTCGAGTCTATCAAGAAAAATAAAGGTGAAAGCATTCATGAAGGAGGTCATGTTTAATGCTGACTCTGACCAAACTTGGACACGAGGTACTTTATCTGGGGAGAACCTACCCCAGCAGAGAAAGGGGACAGAGACGTTTGGGATCCCACTGGTGCGTCACTTTGCCGGTCACTGCCCGGCTCTAGCATTTCCTGGCCTGCACAGATGGCTGCCTGTGGTCTTCCTGTCAGCCTGTTTCTCCTGCGAATCCTGGGATCTTGTGTAGCTTCTGAAGTACTTCAGGAAAGCACGTAACCTGATCACTTCATTGCTTTGGTAACTTTTTCATAATTTCCACCGTACTCACAGGAAACATCAGTTCACGGTGTGCACAGCCCTTCCCCATCTAGTCCTTATTTCACTGTGACCTACAGAATCCCAGAATTCCTTAAAGCCATAATGGTTAAGAAAGCTTTTTTTATTAAGCACTGATTTGTAAATTACTCCTGCAGTCATCCTACTTTGCCGTTTCTTCCCTGGGGTCCATCAGTTCTTCGTTCCCACCAGATACACCACGCCCCCAGATGTCCCCTTCAAGCCACCCCTGAGCATGCGTGTATGTCCTCTCCATGACGTCACTGCATGCAGTGTGGGCCCCTGGATCTTCCCACAGGCTTCCTTCAGTTTCCGTCTCAAGGCCTGTTACTCAGCTAGGTATGGGTTTTTCCTAGAGCATCTTCATTCCCAGGGTCTGGGGATCGGTGACTGCCTTTAGTAGGAGCAGGTGGACAGGGTGCCGGCATGATTCAGTTGGTTCAGTGTCTGCCTTCAGCTCAGGCCATGATCTCATGGTTCATGAGTTCAAGTCCCAGGTCAGGCTCTGTGCTGTCAGCTCAGAGCCAGGAGCCTGCTTCAGGTTCTGTGTCTCCCTCCCTCTCTGCCCTTCTCCTGCTTGCATCCTGTCTCTCTCAAAAATAAGCATTTTTTATTAAATGCTTGTTAAAAAAGAAAAAATTGAGAAACACTAGTTTTTAAAAGCTAGGAAGGGATCTCCGTGTTTTCTAGCCAAGGTTTTCTCCACATCTACACTATTGACACTTGGAGCCAGATAATCCTTTGTTATCTTAAGTATATCTCTCACCAAGAGTCCGTTCTGTTAGAGCGAGTGAGAGAGAGAAGGAGAGAGAGAAGCATCTCTGCCAGCGTTTCCCCTCCCCCCCCCAAAATATCTCCAGATGCTGTGCAAAAATGCCCTGAGGTTGAGACCCCCGGTAATCTAGCCTGTGTTCTGCACTGGCATTTGGGCCCAAGGAGAAGGGCAGTAGCCCAGGGTGGGGTGGTGGGGGGAAGACCAGAGTACTCACACGTGTGACCAAGTGTTTGTGGAGAGAAGTGAGGCCGATAGGCTTGGGAAATGAGTGCTAGTCTGGATTAGCCAGCTCGGCTGAGGTTAGAGTCAGGGACATGCAGAGAAAGCACAGGGGCCAACAGGGAAGTGGGGGAAGGCTAGAAGTGTGCAGAGGCTAGAACAGGGCAGCTGTGAGTGTTGGGGACATTGGAGGTCAACCCAGAACATGTATTAGAAAAGGCTGAATGAAAAGGTCAGTGTGATGGTCCAGCTAGATCCACAGTGTGCAAGATAGGAGCGAGGAGATGGTGGTATCCTCTAGAAAAGTCTAATCCCAAGTGAAGGGAGGCCTCAGAAAGCTGAATAGATACTGGCCCAACAGCTCCTTGATGGGACACCAAGAAGAGGCCCCTTAGGCCGCCGCCTCCACAGCCATGGCCCCTACCTTCCTGCTCTTACATTTCACACGCTCCACACACGGTCTTCACAATCCCTATCTCACAGATACAACCAAGCCTTGGGGTTCTAATTATGGCACCCATGGTTATGGCCATGTGGTCGACCCTTGTCCTGCTGACTGTGTGGCTTCCAGGTCTTCGGAAGGGGCGGCAGGGGCCGGCGGACGGCTCTGGCCAAGTGCAGCCGGGGTTTCCTTCGGCTGTGCCAGTCTTCTGCCAGAAAGCCCACCAGGAGGGTCAGGACCACAGCCCCGAGGCAGATCCGGACCAGATTGCCCTTGGTGTAGTGCTGCTGGGCAAGACCTGGAGGAATGAAGAGAAATTGGAGCCGGTAATAAAAGCCCGTCTTCAGGACCTACCTCAAGGGGCATCTTGGGCTTCTCACAGCTTTAACCCTCATCTGAGGTCCTATTACTGTCTGCTACCTAGAATGCCAGTCTCCTTCCTAGAGGGTCCCTCCCCTCCACTCCAAGGATCAGGGCTAGATACTAATTCTCTAAGGACCACTTCTTCCCATACCCTCCCGCCCCACACAGACACTACCCAGTTATTTGGCTAATTGAAGGAGACAAGATTGTCACAAGGGGTAGAGAAAGACATGGAATTTATCTTTCTCTGATCCTTTAGACCATCTCAACCTTCCCCCCTGATGTTATTGCTCAATTCTGAGTTCCAAATGCTGATATTTACCTGCTATTTAATATTTTACACACCGGGACCCAAGATCATTGTGTTAGTTGTAGCTTTCATACAGGGAAAGCAGTCAGCTTTAGGGAAGGAGACAGGAAGTGGGAATGGAGAGGGTCCAGGGAGGACCACTTACTCACCAGTTGGAGAGTCTGGCCCCTTTGGAATGACGGTGATATTCCTAGAAGGCTCTGGGCACCAAAAAGGGGACATATAAGGACAAAACCGTCTCCTGCCGCCGGCCTGCCCCTGTCCTGACACATGCGCTCGGGGCTTGGGAGGCAAAGCCTCACGACTGTGAGAAGACCGTGAACTACGGAGTCAGGTGGCCAGATCTGAGCCCCAGATGCGTCACGAATTAGATGTGGGGGCTCTCCCGAATGACTTAACATCTTGAGCCTCTTTTCCCATCTGTCCGATGAAACAATCATAATGCATCACAGGTCAATGTGGAAATTAAACCAGTAACAGTAACAGCACGAGGCACGGCGCTCGACACATAACAAGCACCCACACAGGCTAGCTCGTGTTCTCTCCTTCCACAAGGGTCCCCAGACTTTCCGGGTGTTCAGCCAGGTGCCGGCTTTGACAAACTGTGAGAATCGCCATAACAGGCAGTCCACAGGACAGAGGAAACTGTACAACCCGGTGTCGGAAAAGGTTTCCTGAGGGACTGAAGCCGTGAGGAAGCGGAAGAAAAGGCAGAGCAGTGGCTTGAATGCAGACTCAGGAGAGCTGCCAAGTAGCCAGGAGTGCATCACATGACTCGGAGTGGCTGACGTTTGCATGAGGAATGAGGACAAGACTGGAAGATTCTCCGGTGGCTGACCTAATGGTGTTGGGTCTAAAAGCATTGGACATCAAGCAGAAAAGCCCAAATCCTATCCTAAGGGTGACTGGGAATCCAGAAGGATGTCTTTTAATTTTTATTTAAATTCTAGTTTGCTAACATACAGTGCAGTATTGGTCTCAGGAGTAAAATTTAGTGATTCCTTACATACAGGTAACACCCGGTGCTCCTCCTAGAAAGTGTCCTCCTTGATGCCATCGCCCACTTAGCCCTTCCCTCCTCCTCCATCAACCCTCAGTTTGTTCTGTCATTAACGGTCTCCTACGGTTTGTTTCCCTCTCTCTGTTTTTCACTTCTCATCTGTTCATCTGTTTTGTTTGTTAAATTCCATATTTGAGTAAAATCACATATCTGTCTTCCTCTAATGTATTTCCCTTAGCATAATATACTGTAACCCGATCCACATCGTTGGAAATGGCAACATGCTGTTCTTTTTGATGGCTGAGTAATATTCCATTGTGTGGATGTATGTGTGTGTATCTATATACACACAACATCTTCTTTATCCACTCATCAGTTGATGGACATTTGGGCTCTTTCCATATTTTGGTTGGTTGATGCTGCTGCTATCAACATTGAAGTGCATGTGCCCCTTTGAATCAGCACTCCTGTATCCTTTGGATAAATAAATTGCTGATCATAGGGTAATTCTATTTTTAACTTTTGGAGGAACCTCCACACTGTTTTCCAGGGCGGCTACACCAGTTTGCATTCCCACCAACAGTGTAGGAGGGTGCCCGTCTCTCCACACCCTCGCCAGCATCTACAGTCTCTTGATTTGTTCATTTTAGCCACTCTGCCTGGTGTGAGGTGGTATCTCAGTGTGGCTTTGATGTGTCTGTTAGCCATCTGAATGTCTTCTCTGGAAAAGTATTTATCTCTTCTGATTATTTCTTCACTGGATTATTTGTGTTTTGGGTGTTAGTTTGATAAGTTCTTTATAGATTGTGGATACTAACCTTTTTCTGCTGCTTCACTCTTGCCAAAAGCTTTCTGCACATTGATTTTATATCCTGCAACTTAGCTGAATTCATGTGTTCTAGCAATTTTCTGACGGAGTCTTCTGGGTTTTCTCTGTAGAATACCATGTTATCTGAGAATAGTGAAAGTTCGACTTCTTCCTTGCTGGATTGGAGGCCTCTTACTTCTTTTTGTTGTCTGATTGCTGAGGCTGACACCTTCAGTACTGTGTCGTAACGTGAGACCGGACGTCCCCGTCTTGTTCCTGCCCACAGAGGGAAAGCTCTCCTTTTTCCCCCTTGACGATGATGTTAGCGGTGGGTCTTTCATGTATGGCTTTTATGATGTTCAAGTGTGTTGCATCGATCTCTGCTCTGTTGAGGGTTTTATCAAGAATGGATGCTGTGTTTTGTCAAATGCTTTCTCTGCATCTGTTGAGAGGATCGTGTGGTTCTTATCCTTTCTTTCATTAACGTAGTGTATCGTGGTGATTGCTTTGTTATACTGAACCACCCCTGCAGCCCAGAAATAAATCCCACGTGAACACGGTGAATAATACTTTTGATGTACTGGTGGATTCGATGTGCTAGTATCTTGTTAAGAATTTTTGCAACCATGTTCATCAGGGATTTTGGCTTGTAATTCTCCTTTTATAGTGGGGTCTTTGGTTTCAGAATTAAAGTGATGCTGGCCACCTGGGTGGCTGAGTCAGCGCTAGAGCGTCCGGCTTCAGCTCAGGTCATGATCTCACAGTTTGTGGGTCAGAGCCCCCCAGTTCAGTAGCTGTGCGGACAGCTCAGAGCCTGGAGCCTGCTTCAGATTCTGTGTCTCCCTCTGCCCCTCACCCGCTCATGCTGTCTCTCTCATAAATAAAAATTTTAAAAAGAAAGGTAATGCTCTCCTTGTAGAAGTAGTTTGGAAGTTTTCCTTCCATTTCTATTTTTTTAATAGTTTGAGAAGAATGAGTATAAGCTCTTCTTTAATGTCTGGTAGAATTCCCCTGGGAGGCCATGTGGCCCCGGACTTTTGTTTGTTGGGAAATTTTTTATTGCCAATTCCATTTCTTTGCTAATTATGGGTCTGTTCAAATTTTGTTTCTTTCTGTTTCAGTTCTGATCGTTTGTATGTTTCTAGGAATTTGTCCATTTTTTTCCAGACTTCCCAGTTTGTTGGCATATAGTTTTTCATAATATTCTCTTGTAATTGTTTGTATCTCTATGGTGTTGGTTGTGATCTCTCCTGTTTCATTCATGATTTTATTTATTTGGGTCCTTTCTCTTTTCTTTCTGATAAGTCTGGCTAAGGGCTTATCAATTTTATTAATTCTTTCAAAGAATAAGCTTTTAGTTTCATTGATCTGTTTTTCTATATTATTTATGCTCTAATTTTTATTATTTCCTCTCTTCTGCTGGCTTTAGGCCTTATTTGCTGTTGCTTTTCTAGCTCCGTTAGGTGTAAGGTTAGGTTGTGTATTTAAGACTTTTCTTGCTTCTCGAGAAAGACCTCTATTGCAGTCCATTTCCTTCTACTTTGCTGCCTCCCAAAGGTTTGGGGCTGTTGTGTTTTCATTTTCACTTGCTTTCGTGTACTTTTTTTATTTCCTCCTTAATTTTCTGCTTAGATGATCTGTCCATTGCTGCAAGTGGGGTGTTGAAGTCCCCTCCTATTAATGTATTATTATCAATTATTTCTTTATGGTTTTTGTTAATCAGTTTATATATTTAGGTCCTATCAAGTTGGGGCATAAATATTTACAGTTGTTAGATCTTCTTGTTGGATAGACCCCTTAATTATGATGTAATGCCTGTCTTCGTCTCTTACTACAGACTATGGTTTAAAATCTACTTGTTAGATAGAAGTATGGCTCCTCCAGCTGTCTTCTGATGACCGTTAGCATGATGCATGGTTCTCCATCCCCATCACTTTCAATCTGCACGTGTCTTTAGGTCTAAAATGAGTCTCTGTAAGTAGCATATAGATGGGTCTTGTGTTCTTATCCATTCTGATATCCCATGTCGTTTGATTGGAGCATTTAGTCCATTGACATTTAAAGTGAGTGCTGAAAGCTACGAATCTAGCACCGTTATGGTTTCTGCGGATTTCATATTTGCGGTGAGGTTCTCTGGCCCTTTGGATTCTCTGCACTTTTAGGTCACACATCACCGCGCCCCCCCGCCCCCTGCCACTCAGATATTTCTTGCAGGGCTGGCTTACTGGTCACAAACTCCTTCCTTTTTGTTTGTCTGGGAAACACTTTGTCTCTCCTATTGTGAATGACAGCCTCGCTGGATAGAGCGTCTTGGCTGCAGATTTTTCATGTGCATTCAGCACATTGACTCTATACTGCCACTCCGCTCTGGCCTGCCAAGTTTCTGTGAACAGATCTGCAAACCTGATCTGTCTTCCTTTGTAGGGTGGGGCCTTTTTCCTGCTTGCTGCTTTCATGATTCTTTCCCTTTCTGTGTATTCTGTGAATTTGGTTATGATGCCTTGGTGATGGCTGCTTTTGTTGCATTTAATGGGAGTTCTCTGTGCTTCTTGGATTTCGATGCCTGTGTCCTTCCCCAGATTGGGGAAGTTTTCAGCTACAATTTCCTCAAATAAACCTTCTGCTCATTTTCCCTTCTCTTTATCTTCGGGAACCCAGGAGGATTTTGAAAAGAGGATGGTGAAGAATCTCACCAGGGTCTTAGAAGGAACTCACCGGCCTCAGGAGTCTAGCAGGGAGCTAGAGTTGGGTGGACCCAGCAGAGAGATCTAACCCGTCCGCAGGGGATCTGCCAAGGTTTTCTGTCTTGCGGGAAGTGGAGACTTTTTCCAGGAAAAGCGAGGGGAGAGAGAGCCACGGCACAAGGGAAGCGTGTTGGCCAGGCTGCAGTAGCCAGAGGAAGCCCTGAGCGATAGGAAAGGAGGCCGCACACGCGCATCACGGCGAAGTCAGAAGAGCAGCGTGGAGGAACGAGCGGCGGTCTCACACCACAGCCTGGGCCCTGCCATCTTTGAAACGGTCACATCATCCAGAATGCTCCTCTGTCCCCATCCTTGATCCTCAAACCAAGGCTTTTCCTTGGGAAAGCCAGGTGATTTCCTGAAGGGACTAAAAGCCTACAACCCTGATGATGAGCGGGAAGCCACTTCCCATCCTCTCTCCCACCGGGCTCTGAGCGCCTGGTGACTCACCCGTTGTGGAGCCTTTGTTGGTAAGTGAGACGTTCAGCTTCCTGGAGACTTCCGGGAATTCTAAGCAGGAGGAGAATAAGACAGTGGATCATGTCCGTCTTCCCAGTGAGGCCCCGCGCTCCCTGCCCCTTCCCAGGTACTGGGCTCCGCACACTGTGCAGAGACTGAGGAGACACAAACGCAGAGGGCTGTGCGGCGTGTTGTCTTCACTCAGTGGCTAAATAACAAATAGAGCCCCTCATCCACTGATCGACATTACGTTATCTCCTCTTTTTGGCTATTATGAGTAATGTTGCTATGAACATTTATGTACAAATCTTTTTTATTAATAGTTTATTGTCAAGTTGGTTTCCATGTAACACCCAGTGCTCTTCCCCACAAGTGCCCCCCACCATGCCCATCACCCCACAAGCTGTTTCCTCTTCCCTTTTCAGCCCTTAGTTTGTTCTCAGTATCCAAGAGTCTCTCATGATTTGCTTCCCTCCCTCTCCCCAACTTTCCCCCCCTGCCCCTCCCTATGGTCCCTTGTTAGGTTTCTCCTGTTAGACCTATGAGTGCAAACATGGTATCTGTCCTTCTCCGCCTGACTTGTTTCGCTTAGCATGACACCCTCGAGGTCCATCCACTTTGCTACGAATGGCTAGGTTTTTGTGTGAACACACATCTTTCATTTTTAAATGTTGGAGGGGGTTCCACTGACCAGCGGAGTGGCGGGGTCTGTGGGAGTTCTGTGCTGTGGTGGATGATTCTTCCAGAGGGACCGCCGACCTGTTGCCACAGCAGCTGCAGCGGTTTTGTCCCCACCAGGCAGGGCTGAGAGTTCGTTTCTCCACATCCTCACCAGCACTTGTTGCTGTACGTTATTATTATTTTTTTATTATTATTATTATCACCATTCTAGAAGGTGTGATGAATTTCATGGCATGTGACTTCTAACTCAGCTAAAATCATAAGCAGCGAGCCCGTGCATCTGTGCAGGCTCACCAGCTGTCACCAGCCTCGGAGCCCAAGACACTCCCCGCCCTACTGAGGCCATTTTCTTAATCAGGGACATCCCCAATTACATGCGCGCCAAAATATTTCCTAAAACCCCTCGACGTCTAAATATACTGCTCCAACGGAGGGTGGGGAAAGTCTCTGAGGTCCCCTTTCTCTGGTGGAATCAGCTCATCAAAGCCCAGGGCATGCTCACCTCTCTGTGGTATAAAAGGACCTTGGATGTTATTGGCTCGCTGTTATTTCTCTTCCTGTGAGTTCATAATAAATTCTTGTTTGAGTGTAAATTAAACATGGGGTGGTGTGTGTATGTCACGGACTCCTCAGCCATAAAAAGGAGCACACTACTGATGCTCATGACAGCTTGGCTGGACCTCAAGGGCATTGTGCCGAGTGAGAAAGGCAGTCTGAAAACACTCCACGCTATGCGAACCTTTCCATTTATGCGTAACATTCTCAAAGTGACAATATAAGGAGAAGGACACACTAGGACCTGCCGGGTGGAGGAGGAGAGAGGGCGCGGTAGCCTGAGGGGTGACTTTGCGGGCGGAGTAGCTGAGTGACTGGAGCGCAGTGTGGGCTGCGGGGATCCACACATGTGATCCGCGGCCACAGAACTGAATACGGATACCGTGTCAGTGCCCGGCTCCTGGGCTCTGTGCCGTGCTGTAACTGTACAAGACGCAACCCCTGGCGGAAATGCAGGCAAAGGGTAGGGATCTTTCTTTATTGTCTGTGCACCTGCTGGTGGACCTACATCTCAAAATTAGAAGTTTTAAAATTCCAGTGAGAGATACATGCGCGTGCACACACACGCACACGTGTGCACACACACGCACACACAGTGTGCCTCATTTGGCATGACAGCCCCTATATGGCTCTCAACCACACACGTCAGCACTTTCTTCTCCAACTGGCTCTTTGCAAGGCGCCTCTGTTGTCTGGGACTTGGGTCTGCCCCCGACACTCAGGGAGTGCTCGAGATGCCACAGCCTGAGGCACGAGCTCTTGAGGCACAGGCTGGAGTCCCACACCCTGAATCCACCGCGGTGCCCGTGAAGACGGGGCAGCACCGTGGCTCGCACAGACGTTAGTGCGGTGGTTCGTTCTCAAAGTGGCACCCCAGATGAGCATCAGTACCACCTGGAAAAGTGTTAGAAATGGACGCAATTGGACCCCACCCCAGACCTTCTGTGTCAGGAACGCACGGGGTCCAGAAACCGAGGTCACCTCCAGCTGATTCTCGGGCCCCTTAATCTGGCCGATGGAATCCGAGACTCAAAAATAGAGCCCAGGAGGGGCGCCTGGATGGCTCAGTTGGTTAAGCGTCCGACTTGGGCTCAGGTCGTGATTTCAGTTTGTGAGTTTGAGCCCCACATCAGGCTCTGTGCTGACAGTTCAGAGCCTGGAGCCTGCTTCAGATTCTGTGTCTCCCTCTCTCTCTACCTTTTCCCCATATTCATTCATTCATTTCTCTCTCTCTCTCTCTCTCTCTCTCTCTGTCTCAAAAAAACAAATTATATATATATATATATATATATATATACACACACACACAAATAATACACACACACACACACACATATATATATATAGTGTCCAGGAATCTACGATTTTATAAGCCACTCAGATTATCCTTCCCCACATTAGACATTGGGAACCATCCCCGTAAGGCTAGGTAGAAGTGAGGACGTAGGGTGGCATAGTAATGTTTATCTAACGTTGTTACCCGTATTATTGTATGCACCTTCTTTATAGGCAGAAAGAAGCAATGTTTTAAATATATCAAATGTGTGACTTAATTTGAGACAAGTGAATTAAGAAAGGTAGATAAAGGGGAGAAAGACAAGCAGTCCTGGGTCTGCACCCCAGACGGCAGGATGAACCTCCAGAACTTACCTGTCACAGAGGCAGGCGGTTCCGTGGGTAGCCAGCCGGGCGTCCCAGAGGTCCCTGGGAAATCAGAAAGAGAGGCTTCTGTGCTGTGTCAGCTGTGGGTCCCGAGCAAATAATAAAGCATTTCTGTGCCCCAGTTTCCTCACAGGAAATGCATGTGAGGAAGCCACCATCGCTGGCCTGCGGCGGGTGTTAAACGGCCCAGCTGCCACCGCGTGGGGCTAATCAACCGCGACAGCCCTGTCGCTGCCTCCCTGCCCTTGGAACCTCTGCTCTGTCCCTTTTTCTGGGTTTCTGTGACCTGCACCTTACTTGGTCCCTGGGAGCAAAACTGGGGCTTGTGTCCTGGAAGAGCAGATAAAGAGGCGGAAGCCGTGGATGTGGGGGGGCTGGTGGGGGGTGGAGGGAGGCGACACATGGCGGGAGAAGGGCTGCTGGCCGTGTAACGAGACTCCGCCCCTGCCCACCCCGCACCCGGCTGGGGGCAGCCAACCCGACGGCCTCCTTCCGCCCCAGGGCGTTGGCTCCCACAGTCCCAGCCCGTCTCCCTGCTCCTGCGGCTGCCGCCTCCTCTGCCCCGGAATGCGGATCAGACCTTGGTTATTCGGAGAAAGAAACCTTCCCACACGGCCTCCCGCCGGCTTCCGGCAACACCGTGTACCGCCCCCCAGCGCCCACCCAGCCCCAGCTGCGCGCCTGCCGGATCCGGCTTGATTCCTGATTGGGGTGGGTGGGGGTGGGTGGGGGTGGGGGTGTATGCACGTGTGTGAGAGGGAAAGACACCACACACAGAGAGAGTCCCCACCAAAGCACCGGCCACAGCCTAGGCATTTTTGAAATACATGCAATTAAAAAAGCAGTAAGTGAACAGGGACCCAAAAAAAGAAAAATCTAGAGAGGCAGGAGGACTAGTGGGTTCCTGGGGCTGGAGTGGGGAGGCCTGCATATGGCCTCGAGGGATGCTACAGGGTGGCAGAAATATCCTACAAGTGGATTGTCTGTTGTGACCACACAACTGTCAACTTACTAAACTGCACAGAATTGTACACTTAGAACAGGTGACTCTTGGGGCGCCCAGGTGGCTCAGTCGGTTGAGTGTTCGGCTTGGGCTCAGCTTATGATCTCGCGGTTCGTGGTTCAGGCCCCACATCAGGCTGTTCTGACAGCTAGCTCAGAGCCTGGAGCCTGTCTTCAGATTCTGTGTCTCGCTTTCTCTCTCTGACTCTCCCCTGCTCACGCTGTATGTGTGTGTTTCTCAAATAAATAAAACATTAAAAAAAAAAACAGGTGACTATTTGCTAAGCACCTACTGTGTGCCAGGAGCTATTAGTGGTGGTTGGGGGAGGGGGAGGGGAACAACAGAAAAGAAAACAGAATGCTTTTTTTTATAAATGGGTGCTGGGCATTAAGGAGGGCACTTTTTGGGATGAGCCCTGGGTGTCGTATGTAAGAGGTGAATCACTGGGTTCTACTCTTGAAGCCAAGACTACACTGTGTGTTAACTAACTTGAATTTAAATAAATAAATACATAGATAAACTTTAGTTCAGTTGCCTCAGTACTCAGGAAGGCACATAACCATAAGAGTGGTGAGCATGGAATGTCAACAATCATTTTTAAATTACGTCAGTTGATGTAAAGGACTTAGCAGCAGAGCTTTGCTGTAAAGAGACCTTGCACTTAGACTATTACAAATAATAAAGACTGGGGGCGCCTGGGTGGCTCAGTCGGTGAGCCTCCGGCTTCGGCTCAGGTCAGATCTCACGTTCGTGGGTTCGAGCCCCACGTCAGGCTCTGTGCTCACAGCTAGCTCAGAGCCTGGAGCCTGCTTCCGGTTCTGTGTCTCCTTCTCTCTCTGCCCTCTCCCTCTCATGCTCTGTCTCTCTCTGTATCAAAAATAAATAAAATATTTTAAAAAAAAAACAAATAAGAAAGACTGAATGTATGATGTCGAGGTGCAAAGATTATGCTGATTATCCAGGTGGGCCCAGTGCAATCACAGTGTCCTTAAAAGTGGAAGTAGGAGGTGGAGGGGGACAGAGGAATCTGAGACAGAGACTGAAGATGCCACACAGCCACTTTTCACACTAAAGGAAGGGACCACGGGAGCCAAAAGATGCCGGTGTCTCTAGCAGCTGGAAAAGGCAGGGGACAGATTCCGCCCTGGGGCCTCCAGAAGGATCACAGCCCAGCTGACAGCTTTGTTTTGTCCCTGTGACACCCATTTGGGACCTGATCTCCAGAAGTATAGGGAATAATACAGTTAGTTATGGGAGTGTCTGGGGGCTCAGTCGGTTGAGGGTCTGCCTCTTGATTTTGGTCATGCTCACAGTTCATGAGTCTGAGCTCCTTGTTAGGCACTGCGCTGACGGTGTGGAGCCTGCTTGGGATAGTCATATTCTCTCTCTCTCTCTCTCTCTCTCTCTCTCTCTCTCTCTCTCTCTCTCTCAGAATAAATAAATACACGTTAAAAATAAATACATTTGTGCTATTTTAAGGCAGTGGATTAGTGGTGATTTGTTAAAAGTACTATAGGAAACTGATACACCCTCCAAAGCCTCAGGCTTCTCCTGGTCTCCACCTTCCTTTGCACCTGCTGGTCCCTCCCCCATCAGACTGTGCAAGGGCTGCGGAAGAAAGGTCGGGTCTGCACCTCCCTCACCTGTGACCACAAGCTCCAGGGGGTCGCTGGGGGCCGACCACAGGTACGGGTGTTGGCTGGAAAAGCTGTAGCACCGGTAGGTCCCACTGTGGGCAGCAGTCACTGCGATGATGGGGAAATCGGCCTGGTACCACCTCTCGGGTCTCTTGTAGGGCCCGGTGTCCCCCTCCTTGTAGAGAGCAAATTGGTCAAAACTGTATTGGCTCCGACACTGTAGAGTGACATCCCCTCCTGGAGACACGGCTGGGCCAGGCTGGGCTGAGAGCGAGGGCTTGGCGTAAACTCCTGGGGAGAACAAGAGAGCCCTGGTATTAAAGATGGTGGCCAGTGTGTCAGCCAGAGGGGCGGGAAGCCCCTCCACCTCCGGAGCTGGGGAGCTTTCCAAGTATATCCATCCTGGAGAATGCACCCACCCTGCTACCAGCTCACAAAAACTCTAAGGGAGTGTGACCAGGGTCACATCAGAGTGCCCAGGCTCAAATCCTGGCTGTCACCTAGGGGCTCGGTGATCCTGGAGATGAATCTCCCCCTATACCTGTGCCTCAGTGTTCTTTACTGTAAAATGGGAATGACTGGATGAAGCATTATATATTAACCATTTAGCAGAATGCCTAATGGATAGTCAGCTCCCAAACTAAGATGGCTCATCTTGCACTGCAAACAAGTACTGCAGCATACACCGCGTGTCGTGTGCCTGTACTACAGCACGCACCCCGTGCCGTGCGCCTGTACTACAGCACACACCCCGCGTC
>NC_043715.1:56342887-56363522 GCF_006229205.1 Suricata suricatta
CCTGTACTACAGGATACACTCCGTGTTGTACACCTATACTACAGCACACACTCTGTGTCATACACCTGTATTACAGCATGCACCCCGTGTTGTACACCTGTACTACAGGATACACTCCGTGTTGTACACCTATACTACAGCACACACTCTGTGTCATACACCTGTACTACAGCACGCACCCCGTGTCGTACACCTGTGTTAAAATGCCAGCTTTCAGGTGTCATTCCAGGTTTCTAATTTATATCGACTCGTTGAATGCTCACAACAATGTATGAATTCATCACTATGAATAGCCCAGTTTTAAAAATGGAATTGAGGTATATAATGCTAAATAGCTTGCCCAAAACCATAAGATCCTAAGTGGCAGAGGGGCACCTGGAAGGCTCAGTAGGTTAAGCATCTGACTTCAGCTCAGGGCATGATCTTGCAGTTTGTGAGTTTGGGCCCCACGTCGGGCTCTGTGCTGACAGCTCAGAGTCTGGAGCCTGCTTCTGATTCTCAGTCTCCCTCTCTCACTTCCTCTCTCTCTCTCTCAAATAAATACACATGAAAAAATTAAACTTGGGTGCAATTATAAATAGGAATGTGAGGGATATACTTATTGAGAAGTTAGCATTTGAGTCCACCTTAAGGGCAAAGTAGGTGCCGCTTCATGAGGGATATGGATCACTGCACCGGCTTAGGGATTCGGCGATGCAAAATGTAAAGGCGTGCAAAAACAAAAACAGCACAGAAGATAAAAAATGGTTCAATGCAACTTTTAAACCAAAATTAATGCAAATAATTCATAGTGAACAAAATATTGAGATTTTAAACAAAGATTCCAACTGTGCCTACTGGAACCAGAAGCAAAAGGTTGAAAACACTTTTAGGTATTTCTGTGGTTAATTTTGTCCAACTATTAACACAGTTGAAAAAAATATTGAAAATTTTTAAGTTATTAAAACTGAAATTATTTTAAGTTTATTTCATCTGTATACCCCTCCCCCGCAAAAAGAATGTATTATCATTATCATCATGCTCTCCTGGCTTTGGTGGAAGCAAGCTCATCAATGATGTTTTCAAAATCTGTTTGGAAAATAACCATTTAAAAACGCATTTAGAAACAAAAGCATAAGTTGCAAACACTTATGCCATCAAAAAAGTTTTTTTTAATTTCTTAATGTTTTTTATTTATTTTTGAGAGACACAGACAATGCAAGCAGGGGAGGGTCAGAGAGAGAGAGAGGAGACACAGAACCGGAAGACAAACTCCAGGCTCTGAGCTGTCAGCACAGAGCCTGATGCATGAACTGTGAGATCATGACCTGAGCTGAAGTCGGACGCCCAGCCCACTGAGCCAGCCAGGCGCCCCTTAAAAAAATGCATGATAATGTAGCTAGAGGGACACACGTTTGCTTTTGCATCAGCAGAAAAGGCTTGAAAGGGCACTGCCAGGTTCTGGCTTTACTTAAAAGCATGACGGGCGCCTGGAGGGCTCAGTCGGTTAAGTGTCCGACTTCGGCTCAGGTCATGATCTTGCAGTTTGTGAGTTTGAGCCCCAAGTCAGGCTATGCTGACAGCTCAGAGCCTGGAGCTGCTTCAGATTCTGTCTCTCTCTCTCAGCCCCTTCCCTGTGCACTTTCTGTGAGCATATTTTGTTCAGCGTGAATGTTTTTGCATTGATTTTGGTTGTTTTAGACAGATATTTGCATTGACCTATTATTATGTGGATCATCGAGGGGTTTGGGCAGCTCCCCAAGTGTCGTGGGCAAGGCTCTGGCATTACTCGCCCCATCCTAGCTAATTCGGGCCCCCGGGACCATCCCCCTCTGGCCTTCCTGGAGCCCCAAGGCCACAGGTGCGGCCACCCCCTCACCCCTCCAGTACCGGTAGCGATCAGCTCCAGGCGGTCGCTGGGGGGAGACCAGCGGGTCCCATTCTGGTAGGAGCAGCGGTAGCGCCCAGCGAAGTTCTGTTTCATGGCCGGGATGACGAGCACAGCCTGGTCCTCGTACGCCCCGGACCTCAGCTTCTCCAGGCGGTACAGGTCCACGCCGGGGGGCCCCCGGCACTGGATGGTCACTGGCTTGTCCAGCGGCACCAGGGAGCTAGGCGAGGCATGCAGGGAGGGCTTGGGGAGAGAGCCTGGAAGGGAAGGGGAACCTGGTGGAAGGCGCCTTCCAAACAGACCCGTCCTCCCGGGGAATCCAGGACTTCGTGGGGAGGGAGGACTCACCCTTCTGAGTTTGCATCTTCTGCCCCAGACACAGCCCTGAGCAAAGAAGAAAAGGACCAAACGCTAGGAGCTCAGAGAGCCCACACTTCACCTGCAGGGCAGGTGATAAGTCATTTGCATGCATTTTCTCTTGTCCTCGGTTTTTTTGGAGGACACACACACACATCATTCAAGTGCCAGAGAAGCCAGCCGTAAAATGCCGCCTATGGTAGGATTCAAGTTCCCTGAAGCGCGCTGAGTAGGTAAATCTGCCCAGAGAAATTAGTGATTGCCAGGGACTGGGGGCTGGGGGATTGAGGGGCGGTCATCGTGGATATGGGTGCTGGTTGTAAACACTATGAATGTAGTAAACGTCATTGATGATCAATTTGACGCTGTTTGTTATATGCCACGGTTTATTTTTTTTTTCAGTCTGTGAACATCTTTATTTTTTTTAAATAGTTTATCGTCAAATTGGTTTCCATACAACACCCAGTGTCCTTTGCCACAAGTGCCCTCCTCCATCACCACCACCTCTTCCCCCCCTCCCCCTTCAACCCTCGGTTCATTATCAGCATTCAATAGTCTCTCAAGTTTTGCGTCCCTCTCTCTCCCCAACTCTCTTTCCCTCTTCCCCTCCCCCCACAGTTTATATTTTTAATGATTTTATTACTTATTTTTGAGAGAGAGCATGAGTGGAAAAGGAGCAGAGAGAGATGGAGGCACAGAATCCGAAGCAGGCTCCAGGCTCTGAGCTGTCAGCACAGAGCCCGATGCGGGGCTTGAACTCATGAGCGATGAGATCATGACCTGAGCCAAAGTCAGACGCTCAACCGACTGAACCACCCAGGCGCCCCAACCACAATTTTTAAAAAACCAGAGATTCCTTGCCCTGCTTCCGATGCACACACTTTTGACAACTGTCAAGAGAATTACCTTATCTCTGAAAGGGCGCTGCGTGCAGGATGGAGTTCCCCCCCCCAACTTTATCAAGCTATAATTGATGTATAACATAGTATAAATGTAAGGTGTATGTGTTGATTTGATACATTTACATATCACAGAATGATTACCACCACGTTGTTAGCACCTCCATCTTGTCACAGAATTGCCATTTCTCTCTTTTTGTCGTGAGAACACTTAGGATTTTCTGCAACACAGTATCATTGGCTGTTGTCACTGTGCTGTGCATTAGACCCCGATGGGATCCGTGGCGTTATATCTTGTAGGAGATCTCAGATTGTGGTAGTCCTGGATCTCCCACTGTTTTCACTTGTTTAAACCCATATCCGGGGCGGGGAGGGGCCTCTGGGTGGCTCAGTCAGTTAAGCTTCCGACTCTTGATTTTGGCTCAGTCACGATCTCACGGTTTGTGAGTTTGAGCCCCATGTCAGGCTCTGTACTGGCAGAGCAGAGCCCGCTGGGATTTTCTCTCTTCCTCTCTCTTTGCCCTTCCCCTGCTCATGCACTCACTCTGTCTTTCTCAAAATAAACTTTCAAACATAGTTGCATTATTATGACTATACGAATATTATCCAGGCCTGAGGATTGCAGTGCTGACCTTTATGTCTGTCCTGGACTCGGTGTTTGCCTGGCTTGGTTCCATCCTCATAGTTTTCCTGGACCCTAATGTCTGATTCTTTCCACGGCTCCCAGCAGCCGCCGCCTGGAGGGCTCCGCACCTGTCAACCTGCCTCCTCTGTGAGTTCCTGCTTCTCCCCTGGGGCCCTTCTCCTCATTTTTCCTTCTGCCTTCTCTCCATTGAGCAGCTGCCTTTTTTCCTCTCAACCCAAGACTCCTCTTTTTTCTTTAATCTTTTTGCTGAGTCGGTAGCATTACCTGTTTGTCTTGCCAGTGTGGCCAGATTTACCAAATAAAAACATAGGCATCTGGCTTAAATCTGAAGTTCAGAAAACCAGTGAATATGGGTGGGGGTTTTGGGGTTTGGGGGTTTTGGGGGCGGTGTTTTTTTATAGTATGGCCCATGGGATTCATAGCGTATACGTAGGCTTAAAAAAGTATGTGTTGTTTATCTGAAATTAAATTTCCCAGAGATTGGCTGTGTTTCATCTGGTAACTCTTATCCTTGTGCGTGCACACGCGCACACACACACACACACACACACACACACACACTCATGCACGCTCACGCATACACCAGAAGGAGATGTTTTTGTTTCCATTATAAACATAAGAAACTGGACAGAGAGACGATGCAGTCCCTTTCAGCTGTAGCTGGGAAGGGCCTGAACCCCAATCGTCCCTGACTCCGGAGCTCAGGGGGCGATGCACTGATCTCCAGCCCCTGGAGCCTCACCCTCTCTTCACCAGCTTCTGCTCCTGTACCCAAGCTCTACCCACATCTTCGTCCACTGCCCAAAACACAGCCCATCACAGCCCCTCCGCGGGCTTCTTCACAACCTTCAACACGACAAGATAATCCAGGCGCCCTCGTGAGCGCTTTCCGTGTGGACTCTGAGTCACCGCGGTCCTCCTGGTCAGGGACCATTATTAGCCCCATTTTATAGATCAGCCTCTAGAGACCGAATCCTGTCCACCGGCCTGCAGCCGGCAGGGGGTGGGTGCTAACACCAGCAGCGTATCTTAGTGATAGAGATCGTGAACGTGATGGGAACGGCTGGGTGGCTCAGCTGGTTAAGCATCTGACTTCGGCTCAGATCTTGATCTTAGAGTCAGTGAGTTCGAGCCCCACATCAGGCTCTGCGCTGACAGCTCAGAGCCAGAGGCAGCTTCCGATTCTGTGCCTCCCTCTCTCTGCCCCTCCCCTGTTCTCACTCTGTTCCTCTATTGTTAGGCTGAGGTGTGCATGCGTTGTGACAAGAAGGTGAACTATGGGGGGGAAACCATTAAAAATTAAAAAAAAAAGAATGTGAACATGGCACCAAATTCTTTATTCAAGTTCTAGATGTGTGACCTTAAACTTTAAGTTCCTTAAGCCCTTGGGGTCTCAGTTTTCTCCTCTGTAAAATGGAGTTAGTAACCTAATTAGGCTGCTGTGGGGAATAGGTGAGTATCTGTTAAAAGAAACAAAAACAAGAGGGCACCTGAGTGGTTCAGTCAGCGAAGCGTCCAACTTCGACTCAGGTCATGATCTCACAGTTCATGGGTTCGAGCCCCGCATCAGGCTCTGTGCTGACAGCTCAGAGCCTGGAGTCTGCTTCAGATTCTGTGTCTCCCTCTCTCTCTCTCCCCTGCTCATGCTCTGTCTCTCTCAAAAATAAACATTTTTTTAATTTTAAAGTAATAATAAATAAAGAAACATATATGGTTCATGTAGGACAACAGCGAAAGGCCAGTCTGCATTGGTTTGAATGATACTGAGGGTTTTATGCTTTAAGCCACCGCTGGGGATCCCCGGGAATAGAAGGACCTGTCAGCCCTGCACATGAGGAGATCTGCCTGCCGTGGTGTCTAATAAGAACTGGGGAGGGCGCCTGGGTGGCTCAGTCGGTTAAGCCTCCGACTTCGGCTCAGGTCAGATCTCACGTTCATGAGTTCGAGCCCCACATCAGGCTCTGTGCTGACAGCTAGCTCAGAGCCTGGAGCCTGTTTCCGGTTCTGTGTCTCCTTCTCTCTCTGTCCCTCTCCATCACATGCTCTGTCTCTCTCTGTATCAAAAATAAATAAAACATTAAAAAAAATTAAAAAAAAAAAAGAACTGGGGAAAGCGGCGGATGCGGAAAGCAGAACAGTCACGCCCCATCCACCTGGGCTGTGCAAAGCCTCGGTAGTAGGCGCGTAGCAGCGGTGAGCGTCTGAGTGAGTTACATCGGGGTCGGGCAGAGGTGGCCGTTCCGCCGTTGCTAAGCAAAATTCCTGAGTTATAATACGTACCAAAATAAAGATGAAATACATGAACATCAGTATAATCGTTAGGCTAGCTGATTTTTTTAAAAAAGTAATCAAGGGGCACCTGGGTGGCTCAATCGGTTAGGCATCTGACTTCAGCTCAGGTCATGATCTCACGGTTCGTGGGTTTGAGCCCCGTGTCTGGCTCTGTGCTGACAGCTCAGAGCCTGGAGCCTGCTGTGGATTCTGTCTGTCTGTCTCTCTCTCTTTTGCTCCCTCTCCCCTTCCCAGCTTGTGCTCTGTCTTCCCGTCTCATAAATCTATAAATAAACACTAACGACAGGACGCGGAGTAACGCCCAGCCCAGTGAGTGTTCCGTGAGCGTGTGAACGCATGACTGACAGGCGGTCTGTGCTCACGGCCGGTTTCCTTATCCCTGCAGCCCAGCGGTTCCTTCCTGCCCGGCCCCTCGGGGTGTCTGTCCTTTCAGCAAGAACGCTCTTCGCTCTTCGGGAGAAATGGGAACTCATTTATCTTTTAGCTGGAAGTCTGCACTCTCCCCACCTGGCTCCCCATTTCCCCCTCCCCAGCCCCCAGCAGCCCCCAGGCTACTCTCTGCCCCCGTGAGCTGGACTCTTTGGGACTCCTCATATATGTGAGATCATGCACTGTTTTCTTTCTGCATCTGGCTTATTCCACCTAGCATCATGGCCTCCAGGTCCATCCGTGTTGTGAATGGCAGGGTTATTTCCTCTAGTGCCGTAAGGTTTGCTGACAGAATCGAGTCCTGATGTCACCAAATCCACGTTAAAAATACTAAGAAAGTCATCTTTAAAACATGGTACATAGAGATCAAAGTTACAACGCAAATGGAAGACCCTCATAGTTCCCGACAGGGCCACGAAGAGAGTGTAACAGACAGACACCTCCTCCCTGAGGCCCGTTTCTCACCCAGCAAGTGAGGGGCCCTCACAGGCCCCTGAATCGCCCTGAAATTCATTTCCCATCCAATCTTTCAAACAGCCTTCATCCTACAGCCCACTGCCTGTCCCGCAGCGTTTCCCAGGTCAGCCCTCAGACTCACCAAGACCGAGAAGGGCAGACAGCCAGGGGGCCATGGTCCTTCAGCCCGTCCGGAGCTCTGCGGCCCAGGCGGGGCCCTGCAGGGGCCGAGGCCCAGGCACAGGATGTGATGAGGATGCCGGGCCCGCTCTTGCCTTCCGCCATCAGCCTGGCTCTTCCTAATTGAGGCTCATCAAGCGGGAGCCATCCCCTCAGGAGAATGACTTGCACACCAGCTCACAGAAGCTCACTTATCTCCTCCCACCAGCCCGGGGTGGCGCCATGGCTGCCCCTTGGGGCATCGGGACAGAATGCTGTCTGGTGGATCTGCTCCCCAGAACAGTTTCAGGGAGCTCTCTGTGCACATTTGAGGGTAGAGCTGGTGAGCAGGAGCGTCCGCACGTTCAGCACGCCCCTGAGCCTCGATGGTGTAGCCAGGAAGCGGCCAGTGTGGCTGGAGTCGCGAATGAAGAAAGCTGAGATGGAGACCATTACAGAGGTCATACAGGCGTCCCGGCCTTGGTGCCCTTGGCATTAGGGCCAGGTGATTGTTGGTGTTGGGATGGGCCGCCCTGTGCTTCAGGAGGCCCAGCAGCCTCCACGGCCTCCTCCACCGGACATCTCCAGCGCACACCCTCTTCAGGGTGACAACCCACAGATCCCTAGACGTTACCAGCTGTCCCTTGGAGGACAAAATCATGCCCAGTTGAGAACCGCTGGGTTAGGGACTCCAAAGACCAGAAAAACATGGGTACACAGGGGTGCCTGGGTGGCTCAGTTGGTTAAGCCTCCAACTTCAGCTCAGGTCATGATCTCGTGGTTTGTGGGTTCGAGCCCCACATCGGGCTCTGTGCTGACAGCCCAGAGCCTGGAGCCTGCTTCAGATTCTGTGCCTCCTCTCTCTCTGCTCTTCCCAACTCACTCACTCACTCTCTCTCTCTCAAAAATAAATAAAAATTTAAAAAATAAAGAAAGAAAGGTAGCTGGGTGGCTCAGTCACTTAAGCATCGTATCTCAGCTCAGGTCATGTTCTCACAGTTCATGAGTTCAAGCCCGGTGTCGGACTTTGTGCTGACAGCTTTGGGTTCTGTGTCTCTCTCTCTCTGTCTGCCCTCCCCGACTCATGCCCTGTCTCTGTCTCTCAAGAAAAAAAATTCCCCTCTCCCCCACCCGCATCAACCCTCAGTTTGTTCTCAGTATTTAAGAGTCTCTTATGGGGGCAAGGGGTGATGGGCCTGGAGGAGAGCACTTGTTGGGAAGAGCACTGGGTGTTATATGGAAACCAACTGGACAATAAACTATAAGAGAAGAAAAAGAATAAACAAAAATATGTAAGAAAAGATAGAAACTTGGTGCCCAAACATTTCTATGTAGCCCGACCTACCTTTCAGGCACCACCTCCTTTGACACAAGACTGAGAAACATACAGCTTTAGTCTTACGCAAATGGGGGGACATGAGCGTAGAAGAAAACGTGTTTTTCTAGCTGAAGCCTGGATGCCGGGACCCAGGCTCACTCATCTGTGCCGGAGTCTGAACCTTACCTGACACCCCAGCGGGCGTCCCCCCCTCACTGCCCAGCAGCACCACATTATTCCCCCCTCGGTGATTGTCATCAGTCAGCACACGCGCTCAGCCCCCTGCTCGCCTCCTACCCCTCCCTCCAGACCACCTCGCGGGTTCCAACCGCGCCTGTCTGCTCTGCTCCCCTTTGTCAGACTTTACTGGAACAGTTACTGTTAGCACCAGCTTTAGGGCCTCTCCTCTCCTTCAGATCTCTTTTCAAACTATGTTCTATTTATTTTAATGACATAACTGAAAAAGAGAAATTCATCAAAACCAGGAAGAAACCATAAATCCTCCTCGAAACGCCCTTTGCCCCCTCCCCTCCCCAGGAGGGACCCACCCCTCCTGTGGCCAAATTCCTTTGGTTCCCTCACAAAGACGCTTCCTTATCCACGGGCAGCGCTTGGAAGGCTCAGCTCTCGGCGACACCTAGAACGTTGTACCAGACGCATTAAGAATGCCCTCTGCCCAGACTGACCCTTATTTCTTGACCTCTTGTATTTGACGCCAGTGAGGGCTCTTTAAGCGTCCGTGGACATGGCGTCTGCTCGGTGACCCAGAGCATCTCACACCTGCTCCTGCAGGCCACGCCCTTTGCTTTGCAAGGGTCACATCACGGGCTTGCCTCGCTCGGTAGGTCATGAGTCCTCGAGACAGGAAGCTCTATCTTCGTGATGTGTGTATCCCCAGCGCGGACCCAGGGGAGGAGTTCACGTCTGTAAACATTTCTTGAACAGGTAAATGCACAAGGGACCAGGAATCTGTTGAGAGATACTTGATGAGGCCCAGAATTGCTTGACAGTTGAAAATTGGCTCCAGTCTTAAATCTTTGGGGAGCTCCAAGGTGATGGCTTCTGCTGAGTAACATGAGCAGGACACGCCACAGACCTGGCCTTCCCTAAGGGCTTCTTCAGCACTGCAGTGTACACGGCCAGTCCTGGCTCTGCACTCAGGACAGGATGAGGGTGGCGGACACACGGGGCTGGCCAGAGGAACCCTCAGAGGGGGGGGAGAATCGTCTGTCCATGGTCCCCCTGAGGGCGTCCTGATGCAGCTGAGCATCGGTCACCTCCTGGGGGGACTTCCTCTGTAGAGACTGTCAGCGTGGAGGCACAGAGTGAGGAGGGCACCTGGAGAAGTGACTGGGGCCCGGGAGGAGGGAGGTGATGAGAGGCGCCCCTGCCAGCCCTTCTGTCTGTCCTTCTCAGGCTGGCTGTCCTCCAAGACATCACCTGCAAGGAAAGACATGGGGGGTGAGACTCCAGAAGGAGCCTTAAAACTATCCAGTCCTGAGGCACCTGGGTGGCTCAGTTGGTTAAGCGTCCAACTTTGGCTCGGGTCATGATCTCACGGTTTGTTGGTTCGGACCCCACGTCAGGCTCTGTGCTGACAGCTAGCTCGGAGCCTGGAGTCTGCTTCCGATTCTGTGTCTCCTTCTCTGTCTGACCCTCCCCTGCTCATGCTCTGTCTCTCTCTCAAAAATAAATCATTAAAAACTATCCAATCCGTGTGTGTGTGTGTGTGTGTGTGTGTGTGTGTGTGTGTGTTTCAGAGGTGGTTGGCTGGAACAGGGAAGGGCAGTGATGTCACGTCCAGTAAGGTGATGCCCCAACCTGTCTTCTTCTTCCAGACGCCTTCTATCTTCCCCAAAAACATCCTCCCCCCCAGCCCAGCCTCCCCTCTTTCTCCCTCCCGCTCACATTGATTTTCTTCCTGGAAGTCCATGACTGGGAAGGAGCTGAGAAAGAGAAGATAGAAGCATTAAGGCAAGTCTGAGAAAAAGGCGAAGGCTTTCTACTGGGGGAGTCCAGATTTTCTTACCTGTTACACTTCACCTGGTTCTTGGTCTCACCATCAGTGTTCCCTAAGGAAAGTCAGTATCAGAGTCTTGGCAGGAGATCCACCAGGGGAGGGGCTAACCCTCCCACCTTCAGAACATCCTGTGTTTGTCCCGATGCCAACATTGGCAGGAGAGGAAGCAGAGAAGTAAGACAATGATGGCCACGATCCCGATCACAATGGGAAGGTATCCATTTTCAGGAGCAGGTGGACCTAGAAATTAGTAAACAGTAAAGACCTGTGTTTGAGCTCTTGATGGATTGATTTATCCATTCAACATTTATCGTGCGCCTTCCCTACACAAGGCAAGTTATTGGGTGTTTGGGAAACCATAGTGAACATACCCAATGATAGAGTCTATGCCATAGAAGTATTTGTACAGAGAGTTAAGTTCTAGGACAAAACCATTTGTGCTGAATTATAAGGGAAGGTTTCTTTGAGGGGTGAGCCCTGAAAGATAAGAAACACCCAGATCTCTGAAGTGAGGGAGAATTGCCTCTGGGCAAAGGGAACCGCATAACATACCCCGACTCAGGGGCGAGACAGGGCCATGTGTGACCCACACACAGAGGGATGGGAGGAGGGGCTCCTGAGAGTGATGGAGAGGTCAGGCGGTGTTGGCAAAAGTCCAAAACTGGAGAAGAGAGTCTGGATTTAGGTCTAAATGCAGTAACCAACCACAAAGGGATTGACAAGCAAAGAGCGATGTTATTTTTTAAATACCAGATTTTCTGTGTGACACGTGGATTTAAGGGGCCAGGTGGGAAGAGATGGCATCAGGGAATGTGCTGCAGGGTGTGGCCGTGTTTTACCGATGGGCGGTGGCAGTGGTGGGAGGAGGAGGTAATGAACTTGAGGAGGTTTTGAGGATAGAAATGGTGACAGTTGAGGTTTGATGTTGGACGTGTGTCGGCGCGGGGAGCAGAAGAGAAGCATGAAACCTCGTTCTTGGCGCCCTGACCAGTGGAGAGGATGAGCGGGCCCCACTGAGACAGGAAGACCAGTACAAGGAGGTTTTGACACTTACTGATTAAGAGCCTGCTGAGATGCCCAACAGGTGTCTGAGTCAATGTCCAATAATCCGCGGTCATGAAACCCACAGGAGCAGTTGTGATGGGAGTGCTCAGATAGGAGCCATCAGCAGATACTGAACACCTAAAGTCGATTATTTTTATTCCACCCGGCACCCCTGCCTGCTGGCTGGTCATGCACAGACTTCTCCAGTCCTCGCTACCCTCTTCCCTGCTCTGTCCCTGCCATCTTGTCCTCAGGTCCCTGCTTCCTTGTGTCGATCTTTCCGTCCGTAACCCATGCACCCTCCCACAGCTAGTCTGTAGTTCCCAGAATGCACCAGGCATGCTTGTCTCACACCTGTGCATCCCCCTCTGCTCCCCATGCTTGGAACGATCCCCTCCATGAAACCCTCCGCCAGCCAGGAAAGTTGTGGCCTACAGAACTCCACCTCCATCTACCAAGACACCTGAGCCGGCCTGCCTGCATAGCCCACAGCCTTAGAGGATCCTGATCATAACCCATCCTGGACCTCCTTCTGTAAGTTGTCTGCATTCTCCATTGTGTTGGTGGCTAATGAGAGACACTGCTGTGGTCCCAGAATCCTCTGTGGGTGATGGAAATGGTCTTGAATGAAGAAACCAGTATGGCCCTTCCTTTCCCTTTTCCGTCCCTGTCAGCTAGTGATGACGGTCGGTCACCCCCATCTGCAGGTGGGACTGCCTGAGGAAGGGATGGGGGAGGGTGTGAGGACGCCCACATTCCCACGCACCCGTGGCACACCCCCCACTCCCCCGGCTTCTCAAGAACCACCACCCGAGATCACGGAGCACTTTTGTGTAGATGGCTACAGACCTTTCTTCCCAAGGAAAATTTGCCTATATGCCAAATTGTCCTAATAAATCTTAAGTTTCAGGGTCCATACATCGAATGGTGTGGTCTCAGCAAGGGTCCTCTTACACAGCGCACAGGAAACCCCTTTTCCTCTTCCCCAGGAGGGGAGGGACAACGTCTACAACTCCACCTTGCCCTCAGTTGGGACTTTCTAGGGGAGTAAGCTTCCCCACCCCAGACATCATGCAGGACGCCCTTGAGCACAGAGCTGACAGTCCAGCCTCTTTCTCACCCGTGCCAAAAGCTTACCAGGGTTGCTAGGCGGTGACCAGCTGTGGGGTAGATTTTAGAAGGACCGTAGCATCTGTAGACACCCCATGGGCAAGAGTCACGGGAGAGCGGGAAGGCGTTACGGTCCTGTGTGGACGGTCCTGAGGAGAGGCACTTCTTCCCTCTTTAGACGGATTGAAGATTTCCTAGTACTGAGATGTTGCACAGAGGGGTGTCACGTTCTCTCCTGAGGTGGCGCTGGAGCCTGGAGGGGCAGTCGGGGGCGTGTCCTTGGACCCCCTGAAGAGCAGAGAGCCTCTGACTGTTCTCAGGGAGCACACACAACACCACCATTCTCTTGGTCGGACCCACAAGAAAGAAGGCGGCGGGTTGAAGTTCAACCAGTGCTGCTCTGTAGGGTTATAAGGACAAGACAAATACTTTTCGATTTTCCCACAACCAGAGGCCAGACAGTGGCCGTATGTATGGAGGGGGAGCTTGGTATCTGTCCCCATGAGGACAGTCCCCTGGGGGCTCCAGCCACCTTCCTGAAGAGACAGACGTGGGACCACAGTAAGAACACAGAGCTTGAGACACAGATGGATATGGTGGGAGGGCGGGGCCTATGACAGGGGCACATTGGGTGCAGTGTGGTGGGCAGCAGAGACGGGAGCTGGAGATGTGTCCTTGGGAGTGTCCCTTACCTGTCACCACCAGATCCAGTGGGTCGCTGCGTCCTGACCAGACTCGTCACTTCATGTATACACAGCAGTAAATCCCTGCATTGATGTGTGTTACAGACGGAATGAAAACATGGAGACCGGCTGGGCTCTGTCTGAGGCTCTGTCGTGCCTTGGGATGGAAGCTCCGATTCTAAGTGCTGCCACCTGACCACTCCTGGAGGCCCCTGTAGTGACGGTCACAGCACCGTTCAGGGACATCACACCCCCGGCAGCGCCCAGGAGGAGGGCTGGGGCAGTAATCCTGGGAGACAGACGGGACATGAACCCCAAACCTCCCGATGTCAGGAAACCTCTTTTCCTCACCCCCAGGAGGTGAGAGACGATTTTTGCCACCTCCACTCGGACCTCAGTCTGTGCTTCCTAGTTGATTTACATTCTTTTTTCTGGCTTATGTCTTAACTCAGGCAAAAGATCTGGTGGGCAAAGCATCCCGTAAAGGAAACCAAAACTGCCCCCTCATGCAGTGAAGACTGACTGACCCCAAGGCAACGACCCACCTGCCCTTTACGTCCAGCTGCGTGTCCCCACTGACTCTGTCCCGCAGTCTCCTTACGGAAACCTGGAAGGATGCTCCAAGCTCCGCAGTCTGTGAGACGTGAGTCGCCGTCTTCCCGGCGCTGGCCTCCCTGAGAGAGATCGCTGTCCACACCGCTCCTGTCTCTGCCTTTGCAGTTCGTCAGCGGCAAGTGGCCACACCTGGTCAGTGAGGGACCCAGTACTTGGAGTCACCTTGCTGCTAAAGGTGATCTGTCCCCCGGGACCCCACACTCTTGATTTCTGTCCCCAACACCCTTCTCAGTCTGATTTGTTGTTTCCTGCCGTCTCCGAGCCGCTGAACTTTGGGATGCCCCTGGACTTGGGCCTGCAGTCTGTTTTTCCTTTCTGTAAGTACTCACTCCTCAGTGGTCCTGGCACGGCTTCCTGTCACCTGTCTACGCCTAGACATCTGTGTATCTATAAACACCCGTGTACGTATTCGTGTGTGTCTCACACAACGTAACCACTTGCCAGAACTCTAGACCAATTTATCCAGCTGTGAACTTCTCGTGTACACTGGAAATGTTCAACTGTGTCCAAATTAGAGTTCCTGATATAGCCCAAAAGATCCAATTCAACTTAGTCTTCCCCATCAATTTAGGAAGAACTAGCATTCTGGGACCCTGGGTGGCTCGGCTGGTCAAGTGTCCAGTTCTTGGTTTCAGCTCAAGTCATGATCCCACGATTCTGTGAGTTTGAGCCCCGAGTCGCCAGGCTCTGTGCTGACAGCATGGGATTCTTACGCTTGGGATTCTGTCTCTCTGCCTCTGTTTCTCTCCCTGTCCCTCCCTCCCTCCCTCTCTCTCTACTCCTCCCCCATTTGTGCTTGCTCTTTTTCTCTCTCCCTCCCTCTCTGCCTCTCCCTGCTCATGCTTTCTCTCTCTCTCTCTCCCTCCCTCTCTCTCTCTCTCTGTCTTCCTCCGTCCCTCCCTCTCTCTCTCTCTCTCTGCCCGTCCCTGCCCGTGCTTGCTCTCTCTCTCTCTCTCTCTCTCTCTGTCTTCCTCCGTCCCTCCCTCTCTCTCTCTCTCTGCCCCTCCCCGCCCGTGCTTGCTCTCTCTCTCTCTCTCTCTCTCTCTCTCTCTCTCTCAAACTAAATGAGCTTAGGAGAAAAGAATAACTAGCATTCCTTGGCTTTGTTACTGACTGGTCTCTCCCCACCCCTGGTGTCCTTTGTGGAAATAAACCCTATGGGTCCACGTTCTTGTCACCTGCTGCCCCCACCCCGGGGTCCAGAAACCGTTATCTCTCGTTGGATCACTGCATTTAGTCCGTCCCCTTCTACAGAACCCACAACAGTCCCGTCCCGCCACGGGAACCCTGAGGACTGGTCAGTGAGCCCCGCTAACTCAGTCCTCGCGCACTGCCCCCAGGAGCCCCACCGCGGTCCGGGTGATGTCTTGCCCTGCTCTCCCGCACTCGGCTCCCTGCCCTCACCCCCACAGTGTTCTGACACGCTGCCCGTCCTCCAGACCCCCGGCCTGCGTCCAGGCGGGCAGCCTCGTCAGCTCCACGTCAGCACAAAAGCATCAGCATTTGTTTCCTGTGTGGAAGGCTGTCCCCCGTGATAGCTCGGCCGCCCTTCCCGGCTGCGGACGCCCCTGCGGCCACATGGGACCGCCCCCTCCCCATGCACACCCTCGTCAGCATTAAACACCTTCTCACACGTTACATATCCTGGCCATCTATTTCATTCACATTATTCCCTTCAGTTAGAGCGCAAAGACATTTGCGTATTCAAAACCCTTTCCCCTACCACATAGTACAGTGTGGAGGTCACACCAAAGGCTCAGGACATCTGACTTATGAAGGAATGAACTTACCTCGTGGGGAAGTTCTCAGATTAAAATAAGATAATGTTTGCAAAAGCTGGGAACAACACTTGGCAGGAGACAAACCCAATAAATTTTATACGGCCATTGTTAACTTTATACCTAATCTGAGGAAAGTGCTGTTTTCTTTTCTTTTTTAATATTTTTTAAATATTTATTTTACTTTTTAGAGAGAAGAGACAGAGTGTGAGCAGGGGAGGGGAAGAGAGAGAGGGAGATACAGAATCCGAAGCAGGCTCCAGGCTCTGAGCTGCCAGCACAGAGCCCAGCGCGGGGCTCGAACCCACAGACCATGAGATCATGACCTGAGCCGAAGTTGGACGCTCAACTGACTGAGGCCCCCCAGGCGCCCCAGAAAGTGCTGTTTCCTGAACATAACATGTATTGTATCTTAACTGATGCCACACTGTCATTATTTCATGTTACAAAGAAGGAACTTGGGGCTTAAATACAGGAAGTTACTTGCAAACAGTCACAGAACTACCCAGTGTTGGGGTCTTCCTTCTGCTTCGGGCCTGTCTTCTGAGCAAGGGTGCCAGCCTTGTGGGGCGACCTCCTTAGGGAAGGGACCTGGAAGCAGCTGAGGCAGCAAGTGGAAAAGGACACGTAACACCCAGGGGGTGTCCCTGGGGACGGGAGACAAGCCTCCCAGCCCCGCTGTGTCTGCTTTCCAAGAGCCGGCCTTGGCCACGTTTCCTCTCAGCATCATTAAAGGCCCTGGAGGCCCCCTTCCCGACTCACCCCTGCTGGTAGGGAAGAGTCAGGCATCAGGAAGCTTTCTGGAGAAGGAAAAAGACTTCCCTCCAAAACTGGGCACAGTGATGCAAATTTAAAATTTTAGAAATGAATAAAACGAAGAGGGTTAGTGAGGGGATGACAAAGGTCGGGACTCCACCAAAGCTGTCTAAGCTCGGCCCACGGCAGGACTGCTGAGGAGGGAAAACGGAGGAACGACTCACCATTTTTTGCCCAAATCCTTTGTTCCAGACAAAACACTGAAACAGAGAAAGACCCGATGAGAGGTGTCTACCCTAGAAACCAGTGAGCCCCACACACCTGATACTGGACGCTAGACCTGGGTCCCATAGGAGAACAGTGACCCTATGCATGATCTCTCTGCACCGAACTAGCCCAGGACCCCCCAGAGGAAGAAGCCCATGGAAGGAACCAGCTTAGGAACCTCAGTGTCTGCATTCTCTTCCCCTGCCACCCCCCCCATAACCTCCTCGGCAATTCTCACAAAGTCCCAGCAGAAAAACGAACCCCAGGGTCATGGCAGTGCTCAGCCCACACCTCCTTCATGCCGCAGGCCAGCTGGACCCCAGTGTTCTCGCGAGGACACTCCCGCAGCCGGAGCAGCCTGGGTTGTGGAGCCTCCACGCAGCACGATGTGCACCTGCTACACGGAAAGAGGAACTGCTTATTTTGCAAGACCTGGCTCCGCCTTCCGACTCTGCACCGGAGCGCGGGGACCGGGCCGGGGTTCTCTGTGGTCTCCTGCTGTAATCCTACAGCCACACGGACGCTGGAGATGTGCGCAATGCTCCCAGCAGTAACCACCATTTTTTGCCCGAATCCTTTGTTGTGTCTTTGTGGATGCAACAGCCTATTGCCATTCCCATTTTTTAAAGAAGGAACTTGGCGTTCAGGGGTAGGACACGGCTTGCACAAGTTCTCAGACTCAGCACATGTTGAGGTCGGGGGTTTTCTCTACTGTCTCTGCTGAGCAAAAGTGCTTTCTCCCATGAGCTGGCCTCTCGGTGAATCAGGGAGCCGGGGCAGCCAAGGTGATGGCAAAGGGAAAGTGTCTGCAGCACAGGCAGAGAATTAACCCCTGACCTACGAGGTGACATGGGCCTGTGTCTGCTCTCTATTTTCAATGTCACTCTCAGTTATGTTTTCCTTCAGTATTATTATTAGTGACTCTGGGAGATTTCCTTCTTTTTTTTTTAATGTTTGAGAGAGAGAGAAAGAGTGAGTGAGCACGTGAGCAGAGGAGAGAGGCAGAGGTAGAGGAGGAGAAAGAATCCCAAGCAGGCCTCATGCACAGCAAGGATTCCAACGCAGGGCTCCATCTCACGAACTGTGAGATCATGACCGGACCAATGTCAAGAGTCAGTCACTCAACCAACTGAGCCTTCTAGGCGCCCCTAGGGAGATTTCCTCCTTGACTCCTCTCTGGCACTGGGGGAAAGATGAGGATCTGGAAGTATTCTGGAGAAGGGGGAAGATTTCCCTCCGTAGGTTGGTGCAACAGTGAAGATTAAAAGCTAAAATGGATTCTCCAAAGATGACATACAAATGTCCAACAAACATATGAAAAGATGCTCAACATCATTAACAATTAGGAAAATGCAATGAAACAAGAAGATATTACCTCACACCCATTAAGATGGCTACTATAAAGAAAGAAAAAGAAATTTTTAAAAACCCAAAATAAAATAACAATTCCTGTTATTTTGGAATCTTCATGAGGTTGGTGGGAAGAAGTTGGAGTCCTTTTGCACTGCTGGTGGGAATATAAAATGGTGCAATGCTATGGAAAACAATATGATGGCTCCCCAAAAAATTAAACATCGCATTGCTTTGGAATCCATAAATGCCACTTCTGGGTGTATACCCAGAGGAGTTGAAAGCAGGCTCTGGAAGAAATAGTTACACACCCATGTTCATGGCAGGATTATTCACAGTGACCAAAAGGCTAAAGCAGCTGACCTGCCCCTCAATGGATGAACGGATAAACAAAATGTGGTCTCTACACACAAGGGGATCTATTCAGCCTTGAAAAGGAAGGATCGTCTGGCCTGTGCTACGATATAGGTGACCCTGAGGACCTTTCCCATGAAACAGGCAGACATGAGAAGATAAATACTGTATCGTTTGTGTGTAGAGAAGTCACATGCGTAGACAACAGAGTGGGGAGTTGGTTAATGGGTGTAGACTGTCTGCAGCGGCCGATGTTTCACTTGACAAGATGGGTCTCATCGTCCCCCTGTTTTCTTCCCAGAGCCACCAAGGTCGGGCCTCAGCCACCCTCTCTCTCCCCGGGAGAGCCCACCCGGGTGCCCTAGGTGAGGGTGGAGCCTGCTTGAGATCCGCCCTCTCCCTCTTCCCCTCCCCCCCAAAGATAGAGTAACAGCAGGAGGGTTTTCCTGCTTACTAACAGGTGTAAAATGTTCCATTCCTTGGATAAGCAAGTTCCATAACTTGCTTAAGACGACTCATCCTTTCAGCTTCTAGTCTTTCCATAGTAAAGACATCCAGTAACATGCTTTTACAAATGCAGTCAACTTTCTTTTACAAATCCTGTTGCAAACATGCATGTGTGTCCGTAGGCCACAAGCCAAGGATGGAAATTGCTGGGTCTGATTCTGTATTTTTTTTTCATTTTTAATGTTTATTTTTGAGAGAGAAAGAGAGACAGAGTGCAGGCTGGGGAGGAGCAGAGAGAGGCACAGAATCCAAAGCAGGCTCCAGGCTCTGAGCTGTCAGCACAGAGCCCGGTGGGGGACTTGAACTCACGAATCACACGATCATGACCTGAGCTGAAGTCAGATGCTTAACTGACGGAACCGCCCAGGTGCCCCTGTATCTGCATATTGAATAGATATCATATCATCAGGGCGATTCTGTTCTGGAGAGGTCCCTAACGGTGTAAGGGAAGGGGAGAGTTAATGGGAAGACTGCCCTAAGCATGGCCACAGCTTTGTGCCCTCCCTCCACATTAGCGACAGGAGGGTGAAGTCAGTACGGAGACGCGCTCCGGCACAAATACTGAGGGTAGTTTGTGGATGAGGGAGGGAGAGAGAGAAACAGAAAAACAGGAGACAGAGTGACGTTAGACTTTCCTCCGCTTGATACAGTAAGATTGTGAAGTGGGAATATAAACCCTTATGTTCACTCAGGGGAAGTGAGCCAAGTGCTGGCTCCGTAATGTTGGTGAAATATCTTTTTTTTTTTTGAGGGGGGGGTGCAAGTGAGCAAGGGGCAGAGAGAGAGAGTCCCAGGAGGGCCAGGGGGAGGGAGAGACAGAGACAGAGAAATGGATCCCCCCCCCCCCCCGCCAAAGCGAGGCTCCAGCTCACGCGAAACGGGACTCAAAATGTGAGATCAAGACCTGAGCCCAAGTCAGCCATTGAGCCAGCTGAGCCACCCAGGTGGCGGAATACCATCAGACAGAACCTCCAGACACAGAAGCTTCTCCGCGAAGGTAGAAGAGAAAGGGAAGTGCTTTACCATCGACCTGGTGCTCAAGCCAGGACCCGCCCACCACGGGCTGAGGCCCCGCCCGTCCTCATGGCCAAACAGGCGCAGCTCATGACACGCAGGCTCTGGGGTGAGTAGTAATTGGTCCTCAGCCAACAGGGCTTGACAGCAGCTTGTGCCACACCGAGACGGCCCTAAATGGATCAGGTGACTGGTGTCACTGGTTGACGTCAGGCGCAGGAAACACAGACTTGTCCGTCTTTACATGGGGAGGGAACTTTGCAGCAGGGAGTTGAGCCCCTCTCCCCCCTCAGGAGCTGAGATAAGAATGGAACCTCCCTGGTTAAAAACCACCCTATTAAAGAATGATTGCATTAACCAGGCAATTAGAGAAGAAATTAAAAAATATATGGAAACCAATGAAAACGAAAATACAACAATACAAAATCTCTGGGATGCAGCCAAGGCAGTCCTAAGAGGAAAGTATATTGCAATCCAGGCCAATCTCAACAAACTAGGAAGAGCGCAAACTCAAAAATTAACAGAGAATCTACTGGAACTAGAAAGGAAGCAGCAAGAGCACCCCAAACCCAGCAGAAGAAAAGAAATAATAAAGATCAAGGCAGAAATAAACAATATAGAATCCAAAAGGACAGTGGAGCAGATCAATGAAACCAAGAGTTGGTTCTTTGAAAAAATAAACAAAATAGATAAACCTCTAGCCAGACTCCT